>NC_043704.1:35166375-35210572 GCF_006229205.1 Suricata suricatta | reverse complement strand
ACAAAGCAGGAGTGGCAATTCCTTAGACAATGATTCCTGATTGACAAATTCATTGGTATGTAAAAATTTCCCAGAACATATATTGGTAGAAGACTCATGCATCCTCTTTATCAATAGTGATTAATTGTAGGTTATTTAGATGCCTATCATATGGGGAAAGGTGGGTGCCCTCAGCATTCAAATACAAGGCAATGTGTTTAGCATAGTAAAAGCAAAGATTAGTCCTTTGTGAGCAGGGGTCCATAGCTTATTTTCTTGAGGGGGAAGAAAAACAAGTTTCTCAGGAAGTGTAATATTTGCTCCCATAAACACAAAAGAAGAAATTCCTATAATCTCCTTCACAAGGTACACTTTAGCATATTTTTAGCATAAGAAGGCAAGTCACTAGATGCCAGTTGGCAATGTGTCATGAGGGTGGGTGCTCAAGCAGAAATGGCAGAGTGATAGACAAACAGAAATGGTGGAATTGTAGACAACAGGTTGCCGTCTGACAGTGGGAAGCCTTGCAAACCGGCCTTATGGTCAGAAATGGCTCCCAACATATGTGTTTACCTTTGAGTATTGTTAGTAATGCTGTTATGAACTTTCATATGCAAGTTTTTGAATGGGCGTATGTTTTTTTTCTCTTGGGTATATAATTAGGAATGGAATTGTTGGATCAAATAGTAACTATATCTTTGTATCTTTGACTTTTTGAGGAACTTTCATACTGTTTTACATTTCCACAAGTAGTGAATGTGGTTTCCAATTTTCCCACACTCTCATCAATAAATATTATCCTTGATTTGTCTGTTATCACTCTAGTGTGAATGAAGTGGTATCTTCTTGTCATTTTTATTTGCATTTTCCTAATGACTAATGAGGTTGAACGTCATTTCATGTGCTTATTGGCCACTTCTATGTCTTCCTTGTAAAAAGACCTATTTAGATCCTTTGCTCATTTAAAAAAATTGGTTATTTGTCTTTTTATTATTAAGTTGTAAATGTTCTTTGCATATTCTAGACTCAAATTCCTTATTAGATATATGATTTGCAAATCTTTTCTCCCATTCTGGGAGTTATCTTTTCACTTTACTGATAGTGTCCTTTGACACATAAAATTTTTAATTTTGGAGAAATCCAATTTATCATATTATCTTTTGTTACTAATACTTGTGCCATATTTAAGAATTGGGTCACAAGGATTTACTCATCTATTTTCTTCTATGAACTTTATAGTTTTTGCTCTTGTATATAAGTCTTTGATTCATTTTGAGTTAGTTTTGTGCATGTTTTGAAGTAGAGGCCCAAATATATTTCATTGTGTGTAGTTATCCTAGTACTATCCATTGAAAAAATTATTCTTTCTTTATTGAACGATCTTGGTCTCCTTTGTCAAAAATCAGTTGATCATAGACATCTGGGTTGTTACGTTGTTCACTATATTAGAAAATATTATTTTACCTTCATTGGTATATTTTCTTAAGTGGCTATAGGGCTAGAAGGTGAACTTTATAATTGCTTTCCTGATTACTGTAGACCTCTGACATGCACTTTTATGCCCCAAGTTTTCATTATTGTCCCAAAAAACAGAGACCACCAGGGAGACTGAGTCACACATGCAAAAGCAAAGGGCTTTACTACAGGCTTAGGCTGGCCGGGCCTAAGCTCTGGCTCACAGACTTTACCGGCACAGTAGATCCATGCTGAGATCCAACTGAGTCACCCAGGTGCCCCTCAGCAGAACACTTTTTAGAACTGAGTGTTTTTAGAACTTGAGTGGTGGGCTCTAAGTAATTGGTGAGGAGGGGGCTTGGCTAGCCAGGGGGTCTTCAGGCAGAGCAACTTTGCTTTCATATGTTTTATATAGTTTTCATAGAGTTTTCCATAAAGTCTATTTTGAGATAACAGTTTCTATTACTAAAAATAAATAGATTGGTAAATAAATCACTGGATTGATTACCACTTATTTGGCCATAAAGTACAACACATTCTTTCATTTCAATAAAACTAGAAATAAGTGGAAAAGTGTGAAAGAAAATATAATACCCACCACTCAATTCCTTCCAAATAACAATAGGGGAAGAGAATAATAAAAAAATATAATTATAGCCTGTTTTTAAGAGATTGAGAACACTGTGTATCAAAGCTATGTGTGGTAGCTAGGACAATTATGAGAGGCAACTTTTCTCATGCCTGTTCCTCATTTGATCCACAGAACACAGAAAATGATTTGAATGCCTATTTTCTAAATTCTCCTGAGTATGATCATAATGAGTACTATTATAGATGTGTTGAAGATAAATTAGTTCA
Source organism: Suricata suricatta (assembly GCF_006229205.1). Taxonomy (NCBI): domain Eukaryota; kingdom Metazoa; phylum Chordata; class Mammalia; order Carnivora; family Herpestidae; genus Suricata; species Suricata suricatta. The sequence goes on along the minus strand of NC_043704.1, from coordinate 35,208,280 downwards.
TTTTATACAGTGGTTCCTTTGGGCATGAGGGCCTCATTCTCCTAGTGATCCCTGGTTGAGTGAGGCGGCATGCCTTGTTAAAATTGTAATCCCCACTGTTGATGAGGATAGGAGTAAATAAGCATCCCATATACTGCTGGTGGAAATATTAACTAGAAATGTCTGTCTGGAAAGTAATTTGTTAATCTCATTTAAAACCATAAATAAATCAAAATCTTATACACCATTGTTTGATAAGATCACTTTTCATAGTTGAAAACAAGGAAGGATATTTGGGTACGTATTTATGCACAGAAACTTTACAACATTAGTTTTTAAATTTTTACTATGGAAATTTTTTGGCATATGAAAAAGTAGAGATATGCTTTGTCTTAGTTTCTTGGGCTGCTGTAACAGAATACTGTAGACTGAGTGCCTTATAAGCAACAGAAATTTATTTCTTATAGTTCTGGATGCTGGGGAGCCCAAGATCAAGACTTGGTGTTTAGTGTTTGGTGTTTAGTACTTCTTTTTAAGGGCACCTCCAAACACCAATACATAGGTTCATTCATTTCAGTTTTTATGTTAAGGGATTTTTTTTCTAATTATCCCCCTTTTTGACAGCAAGTTTTTTAATTATATGAATTGTTTACCTCATTCTATAGTCCAAATATAACATCCTAAACTACTCATCTATGTTATTCCTTCCCATATGCATAATCATTTCTATTCATTTTTGGGGGCTATATTTTCATGCTTTTTAAAATCACAAGAAACTACACAAATACATTTTATCCCCTTTAATTCATAAAAATTATCATAATATACTATTCCTGTAGTATATTATATTGATTAATTATATTGAAGTTGCATTTGCACACGTTTGATCATGGAGCCCTTTTCTTCTCTGCATACATTTAAAAACAGTTCAGTAAATGAAGCTCTAGGTTATTTGGTTTGTTCTCTAATTTCCAGAAAGCTTCACAGGACTGAAAATTGTTCTTTAAAATAAGATATTAGTATTCAATCTGATCTGAAGTTAGAGGAATTCTGCCTTACTATACATTTTGTTTTTGAAAATCACAAGTAACCTAAACTAAGATGTGTTAAGAGCATTTTCCCTAAAAAATAAATGCTGAAGGTCTTAATAAGATTATTCCCAGGGTACCAGCTTCCTGCTGAAGCTGAAGAATAATAATTCCCAGGTACTCAACTAAGAGGAAGAATTACATGGAGGAGAAAAAAAAGGAGATCAAAAACTGACAAGGGTATATGTCAGAAAGGACTACTGTCTGCCACCTATAGAGGCTGTGTGGTCCTCTCATAATCCTACGTAAAGAAAATACCATGGGAAGTTTCAGTTCTGAACATTATGATTTCTTGGGAACAGAGTAGATGCTTTCTTGGCATGAGAGAAGTCCCCAGAACTTCCATTTGACAAGCTAACTTTGCATAAATCTACATAAACTTTGCATGACATGAAGCTTGGAATAATTAAATAACATTGTATGATGATGAAGAGTGTTTAGTTACTTTAAGGAGGTCATATTCCAAATATGGAACAACTGTTATGACATAAGGCACATGCACTCAGATGGGAAGTCACTGAAATCTGCAGTATAGGCCAGTAGTGGCCTTATATTAGCCTTTTCTACTGCATTCACTGGGGATCTTACCTCACTGCTTGATGAAGTCTATGTGTCAGGATTGGCCCAAGTGTGGACCCTGTTCTTCAGCACAGTGACATCGCATCAAAGGTGTAAGGCTCTATACGGTAAGTTGGAATGATTTCAAGCATCCGTAAGGAAATTTGGTGGGAAACTCAAGAACTCTATAGAAATGAGGTGGCTAAGTGCTGATGAAGAGAAATACTTTACTGTGAGTTAAAGAGTTTGGGAGGTTGACATTTAAAAATTTTATGTGAGGATTATTACATCAGAAAAAGAAAGGTTGTTGGCTTTGAAATAAATATAGAGTTAGTGAGCTTGATGCAGTGACCTTAAGTTAATGTTTTATTGCCTGTGCCGAATGTGTGTTTGCAGTTCATATTAAACTGTGCATCACACATTGTTTCTTTTCCATATTTCAATTTAAATTTAGTCTGCTTGTTTTGAGTCTATGGACAAATAGAATCTTTTGCATTATCAAATATGATGGTAAATTTTAGCCTGTTAAGAATAAAATACATATTAAAATGTTTGCTTTAAAATGTGTTAGGTTATCATACCTTGATAAATATTAAGTGTCCTAGAAAATGTTATAATACAATAATTTATGCAGGCAGGAAACATCTTAAAATTTTACCAAAATTAGAACAATTAAATTGTTTTCGGTGTCTCTAACCCTTGAACTTAGCCATGTCTGTCTACATTATGGAAGGAAATGAGGCATAGAAAGAAAAATGAGTTAATGATGTTAACATTTAAAAAATTTAATGTTACTTTTCTAGATAAAAGACTTCAAATTTTTATTCATGATCTGTGATCAGTGGCACAAACATTTGAACCAAACAATCTCTTGATGAGAATATTCTAGAAAACATTATCTGTAGACATTAATAATAGTAGATTGAATAATGGTCTTAATATATATTTTCATGTTCAAATTTGTCCATTTTTGTTCCCTGACATTAATACATTAAAATTCCTTAATATGTCAGATCCGTTTTGTAATCTTTATCTGATTAGTCATCTTTCTAAGATTTACAACCCTATTCATTCCCAAATCCTAAATCCTAAATTTCCTAGAAGAAATACTGACCTTGAAGGATTACTAATGGCATTTCCTATTTCAGAATTTCCTTGACCTATTGATTTAGAGCATTAGTTGGTAGTTCACAAACCTAATTTAATCTGGAAAATTACTTCCAAAGCCAGGAGTGGAGAACAACTGACACATCTACCGCACCAGCAGTTGTTTCAAGTATGGTGCCTACGCTAGTCGCTTCAATATCACCTGGGAACTTGTTGGAAATATGAAGTATTGGGCCACACTTCAAATCTACTGAATGAAAAACTCTGAGGGTGGGTGCAGCAATCTGTTTTAATAAGCCCACCTGACTCTGGTCTGGGCTAAACTTTGAGAACCACTGAACTGTATAGAACTCTCAATGTTAGTTCTGTGCTCGATAGAGCAGCAAATAATTGTCCAGTGTGGTAACAGGATATTTTTGGTCCTATCCTGAGGCCTACATAGGGATGCAAAGTATTTGCAGTACGTGCTTAAATAAAGTTAATTCCATCTTGAGTACTCTGAATATAAAGCATACAAGATTAAAATGAAAAAAGTTTGAGTGATCTGCTTCTAAAAGTATCTCTTGAGATACACTCTGGTGTGGTTTAGAATCATTTGTCATTCTTGTTGTTGCTATTATTTTCAGTTATGTTTAGGAATAAAGCTTCCTGACTTATTTTACAACATGAAAAATTTCCCTAAAATTTGTCTTCCAGCCTCTATTATTTTTGTCTTCTGTATTTTTGTGAAGCAATTCAGTTTACAAATATAATATTCAATTGTATTTAAGGTTTTTATATTGGTCATTTGATGTTTACTTTTTATTTATCTATTTTTAATTTTATTTATTTTCATTTTTCAACATTTATGTTTAATTTGTGTTCTTCCAGAATTGGTTACTGCAGTTACACCCAGATGTACCTTTATGTTGGTTCCTTCTTTCTTAACTAACTGTTTAATGTAAAGTTTGTAAGAACAAGTCCAAATCCATTTTTTTAAATTATTCTATTTATTGGCCTTAGATCTATTTCTTTTTTGGAGAAAAGGTCATCTTTTTAGCTATTTTAGAAAATCCATTTTAGGGAGTAACGGTCTTTCATATGCATGTTATAGTGTGCAAGTGAGAAGTTTTATTGGTGTTCATGTTTCCAATGGAAAGAAGCCACAGTATTTAATAAAGGAAGATCAGTGAGGAAAATTCAGGGCTAACAGTAATTGGAAGAAGAGTCAAGAAAATGATAGACTCATCTCACTCAGTGCTGTGGCTGAAGAGGGATTTGGGTGGACTGACAACTGTCTGATGCAAAAATCTCAAGTTGTTTCATGCATGTATGATTTGTAAACTTTCCTCTCTTTCCCATATGAGATCTTTAAATATGTTCTACATTGCTTATGGTGGTTGGTGGCATGGCTTTCCTTTGGGAGTATATGTGAAGATGCTCTAAATTTTGCTTTGAAGGGTAGGTTTGACAAGAAAAATGTAACTGCAATAAAAGTAAACACCTGCGTTTCCATGCGTCGGAGGGGTGCAAACAGCATGAAACCCTTGAAGATGACAGAACAAGTTTTTTCACAGTGTAGAATTATAATCAGCATGTGCTTTAGAAGATTTAGATCTCTAAGATACAATAAAAGGAAAATGTGACTCAGTAAAAAGTATTTTTCTTTATACAAATACTAATACTTGTTTAATGAGATCTTAAAATTCAAGTGGCTGCAAGTTAAAGAACTAGTTCAATGGATAATTCAAAAAGTAGTATTTAAAAGCACATTGATTTTTACATTACTGAAAACAACTTTTACATAAATCTGCATATGTAAATTACACATTTAATTGAAAATTCACTTTCAAAATAATAAAATATTATTTATAGTTTAGTTTTAGTGATTGCATTATAAATTCTATTATTCATTTGGTGTACTGTTACTCAATTTAAGATTTTCTTTAGATATGACTATCATTCTGAACACTAATTTTGAGTTTGGCATTGAACAGGACTGATATTAAACATTCAGTTAATATTTAATGAATGAATAAATGAACTAATGAACTGTACCCTTTATTTTCAGATCTAACTAACCAGGAAAAGATCTGCTGCTTGTCTTAAGTTTATTAATTGTCTTAAGTGATTAGCTTAAAAAGAAATTCAGTAAATGTATGAAGTGTTACAGTACCCATATATTAATATTTCAAACTTTTTTACTTGTTTGTTTCTAATTATGCCCTGAATTCTTTGCTTTGGTAAAGGAATGTCACACTGTATGTATTTGAGATTTTAAGAATAGGAAAATATACGAACACAGAGCCTGTTGAGCTGTTTTTTTTTTTTTAATTATAAACGACCTTCAGACATTTTCAGATTGTCTTCATGATGAGGAGTAGGGAACTGTTTAGAAGGATCTTTATTTAAACATTGTTTCTTAGACCCACTCTGTCCCCAACCAATATTCAGACTGGCTGGAGGTGAAGATACTTAAAACTGTTGTGGTGAAAGCGTAGAGAAGGAAATCATGGCATATAACAAGCTTCCTGATGCTTTTTGTTTTATTTAAAACATTTCTTTAATGTTTACTTATTTGAGAGAGAGCGCACACACGCACACAGGCGCGCCTGACTGTGAGTGGGGGAGGGGCAGAGAGCGGGAAACAGAATGTGAGCAGGCTCCAGGGTCCGTGCTTTCAGCACAGAGACCAACCCAGGTCTTGAACCCACAAATGAGGAGATCATGACCTCAGCCAGTCAGATGCTTAACTGACTGAGCTACCCAGGCGCCCCCCTTCCTAATGCTTTTATTACAAGGCTTCCACTGAGAATCTAATTGTCATAGCCCTACAGTGCATGGCATGACAATACTGCTTCATTTTTTTTAGAACTACGAAATAATTTAGATATAAACAAATAGGAAATAATGTAATAAGCATCTCTTTATACACCACCTACCTAAGATATAAAATGTTGCAGATATTATTGAAGCTTCCTGTGTTCATTTTCCTTTAACCAGTGGAAATCACCCATAGAATTTGATGTCTAATATTCTCGTTTTCTTTTGATATTGTTATTATATGCATATGTATCTAAAGTGTTATATCACACTTTTTTGCATATTTTTTGACCTTCATATGAATAGTATTCTTCCATACCCTTTTAAAATTAACTTTTATGCTTTAATATTTGCTATATATATATATTTGCTCTATTCCATTTAGCTTATATTGTTGTATAGCATTTCATTGTTTAATAATACCAGAACATATTTACTCATTTTATGTCTGACTTATATTTTGATAGCTTCTGTTTTTTTGCTATTATGAATAGTTCTTCACTGAATGTTTGTGAATGCTATCTTGTGCAGATTTCTCTAGGCTATTACCTACGTAGGGGTAGGATTGTTGGGCTTCTGAGTGAACAAATCTTCAACTTTGCTGTACAATGCCAAGTTGTGTACCAATTTATACTCTCAGTTGTAGCATTTTTTATATATCCTTGCTATCTGTTATTTTCAAAATCTTAGGTTTTTTTAACCCAGTGGGTGGCAAATGGCATCTCACTGTTCTTTTAATTTGTGTTTCCCTAATTATGAGTGAACTTGAGCGATGTTACATGTTTCTTGTCCATTCGTGTGTCCTCTGCTGAATGTCTTCGTCATTTTTATAGACATTTATTGAGTTATAGACATTTTTCATATATTTTGGATGTTCTCTTTTTCTTGGTATATTCATCATAAATGTATTCTCCCAGTTGGTAGTTTGTCTTGTTATTCTGTCTATCCATCTGTCTGGGAAGATACATTTATAATTTTACTGGTTGGATTTATCAGGCTTGTTCTTAATTTTTTTTTGTATCTTATTTAAAAAAAAAGTTTTTAAACCTGAGATTATGAATATATTTTTCTGTATTTTCTTGTAAGCATTTTGCAGTTTTGCCTATCATGTTGAAATATCAAACTATGCTCAAATGATTCATGGCCATAATATTAGGTAGAGATCTATTTTTTTTCTTTTCTTTCTTTTTTTTTTCATAAGACTAGCCAATTGTCCCAGTACCACTTATTCAACAGGGTATCCTTTAATTACTGATTTAGTTTCCAGGTGTGCGGTGGGTCTGTTGTTCATTTTGTCTTTCTTCCAGAATCTGCCATCTACCTTTCTTCTTCCCCCTTTAAACTCAGTTCTGTCATACACTTGTGGATTTGGATAAATATAATATGATTTTAATTATTCTTCACCATTTTTTTCTGCTGGAATATGTATCTTGTCCAATCACCAAGAATGCATTTCTGTTTTTTCATGTTCACTCCCTTTGTTGATGGTTTTCCGTAAAAAAGGACCCATCATTTTCTATTACATTCTGTTTAGTGATAGCATTGGAAGGACAATTGAAGAAGTTGTAACCTTTAATTTTAAGTTGCAAAAGGGAAACTTTCAAATACATTTCTTAAAAGTAAATTAAAAATAACCTGCTTTTTTCTAAAAGGCTGGTAGAGTATTTGGCTTAACACTTTAGAAAACTTAACATTTTTAGGCAATTTAATTCAGTACAAGTAGGCAGCTTATTATGCTTTGTTTAAAATCCATTGAATATTAGTCCTACCTGCTGTTGTTAACTGATCTTCTTTATTTTTTTTTAGATGATTGGAATCCATTTTCATACCCATATAAAAAACTGGATTATGGAAAGTGGGAGCTTTATATCCCGCCAAAGCAGACTAAATCTCTACTTGTACCTCATGGATCCAAATTAAAGGTACTTTCTTCCCTCCTATTTTTATGTAAACTTATTTTCTTTTTGTTCCATTTGCAAAGTTTGATTGAAAATGTTAAAATGTAAACTGATGCATGATAATTATGGAAGAAACAGTCTAAATGTTCAAATAGAGGAGAATTATAAGGAGTCATCAACACATTGTATTATATTAGAGCTGTATGTTTGCCTAGGTCCTAAACTTACTAACTGTATCATTATCAACTTAGGAAACTTAATATAAGGAGTGATTTAGTAATTACAGAAGTCTAACTTGAAAAACAAAAAGTTTAATAGAAAAATGCAACTTGTCTTCAAAGCAGCAAGTGGAGAGGATTTTTACTTGTAAAGAGAGTCTTGATAAAATTGATTTTATGATGAGCCCCATGAATGCAGGAGGCCATCCCGTGTGTTGGAGATCTGTGCATTTTGAGGACATGATTTTCCTGGTTATTCTCTTTCTGGTCTTGAACATCAAGGCTCTTGTTTCTCCAGTATTTCTGTAGTAAGGTTACCTGGATTGGCCTAGCAGCCGACCTGTCAGAGGCAGACTGAGTGTCCTTCACATACCCCCACCGCTTTGACTGACTGTATATTTCTATATTCAGGGTTTGCAGAGCCTGCACAGCTGTCCTCTCTTGTCTCAAGGGAAGCTCTAAGGGTGGGTCTGAAAGCCTGGATTACAGATTTCAGGCACATGATTACAGAACTCCTCTAACATTTACTTGATTTTATTCCATGCTAATAAAATCATATAATATTTTCATGTCTCCTTTTTTCTTTCCCTTCTTTGGACATATGCTTGATTGCATTCAAAGCATTTATCACAATAAATCCTATGACCGAATTATTATTTTTATTGGTGTTAGTTATTTAACAATATTAACTCAGTTACTTAAAGTAAACCCAAAATGTATTGTGTAGTTGTTTTGCAGGGATTTGGGGGGTTGTTTTTGGTTGTTTTTTAATTTTATTTCTTTTACAAATTATGAAATTGTAAGTATATCAGAAACTTGCGGAAATATTGCCACACAGAATATAGTTACCAGAAGAGCATATTGCCTGGAATAAAGAGACTTTTTTAGCCTGGGATGGCAGCCCAGGTTCTTCTTAATCTATAGTGAAAAGGAGACCCAGTAGCTACGGTATACAGCAAGAAGGGTTTACACTGAATATAGATAACCCCTTTCCAGGTTGGTATAAACTCCACAAGAGCAGGGCCCTATGCTGTTCTGTTTCCTCCTACTTTCTACTCTTAATTCTTGGAACAGTGCTTGGCACAGAGTAGGCACTCAAGAAGTGTTTATTAAATATTAGAGCCAGTTTTAAGCCCAGTCCTTGAAAGAATAAGCCAAAGACCTTGATTCCTCTACAGTTTATATGGCCTGATTTTATAACTTTTTTTAATGTTAATTTTTGAGAGAGAGAGACAGAGAGAGAGGAGGCACAGAATCTGAAGCAGGGTCCAAGCTCTGAGCTGTCAGCATGGGCCCCTATGCAGGGCTTGAACTCATCAACTGTGAGATAATGACCTGAGCTGAAGTCGGATGCCTAACTGACTGAGCCACCCAGGCGCCCCTATGTGGCCTGGTTTTAGAAAACTGTGAGGCAAAGCAACTATTATTGTACTGCTGTCATTGTCACTTTAGGTTCCTATGGACATTTGTTTTGTTTTGTTTTCTATTTTTAAGAATAGAACTTACTATTGTTTTTCCTTTTTGACTTTGGTGTCTTAAATTAGAAGAATTTATGAGTTCTGACACCTTACTTACTCCTTGTGTTACATGATGACTGAATTCATTTTGACAAGTTGTTTATATACAGGGGGGATAGTAATTGATTACCAAGAATGCATGATTATTGATATGTACAAGGGATAATGGTAAACGTTTGCCTTTCCCATCCAGCTCCAAATCCATTATACTTTCTGCTATGATCTGAATGTTTGTATCCTCCCCCAAAAACATATGTTGAAATAATGCTTGAGGTGATGATACTAGTAGGTGGGGCTTTGGAGGTGCTTAAGTCATGAGGGGCAGCCCTCTGAATGGTATTACTACCTTTATAAAAGGGGCCCCAGAGAGATCTCTAGTTTTTCCATCATGTGAAGATTCAAGAAGTCTGCAACCCTGAAGATGGTCCTCACCTGACCAGACTTGAAACCAGGCATCCTGATCTCAAACTTCCAAGTTCCAGAACTGCAAGAATTAGATTTTTCTTGGGTCTAGGCCACCCAGTCTGTGGTATTTTGGAATAGCAGCCCCATCAGGTTAGGATGCTTTGTCCACTATGCTATGTTCTATACTATTTCTTTCAAACATTTATTTGATTTAGATTAGATGAAATGATCCTATGATTAAAAAAATTGTAGAGGCACCTGGGTGGCTCAGTCAGTAAGCATCCAGGTCTTGATTTTGGCTCAGGTCATGATCTTCTAGTTCATGGGTTCAAATCCCATGTCCGTCTCTGAGCTGTCTGCTCTGTCTCCCTCTCTCTCTACACCTTCGCTACTTGTGTGCATGTGCTCGCTCTCTCTCTCTCTCTCTCTCTCTCTCTCTCAAAAATAAATAAATAAAAGTAGCTTTTACCTTTTCAATAGCTTTGAAAATCAACATCTAATGTAAATAAGTGTTCAACAAGTATCAAATAAACTGTTGTAGAATCTTTCTTTATTATTATTCTCTAAAAATTTCTGTGAAGATAATCAACTGGAAATTCAGGTTCAAAATATTACTCATAGTATTTAGATGTTTCAAATGGTGAGGAAATATTCAGATGTTGTTATAATGTTAATATGATGATAGCTTTTTTTTATTTATGGGAAATGATGCATCAGATTTTCTTTGGGGGAAGGGGTTAAGTTCTGTATAAAAAATCAACTAACTTGAGGTTTTTGGCCTTTCAATCTGAAGTTATCCCTAGATATTCTATCTTGGTAATTAAAAATCTTGTTTTAAATTGAACTTGAAAATTTATTTCAGTTCACAAGGGATTGACCTTTATAACTCACTTGAGGATGTTTCTCTTATGAATTCTCTGGTAACCATTAACAAAAAAGAAATGTTACCTATTATTGAGATAATAGCTTCGTTTTCTCTGTAAAGCAATTTTCAACCTAATACTTTGGAAGAAAATACTTAACTGCTTATGTGGTCATATAAATGTCTTCTTTCTATGTTTGTGAATTTACCAAACAGAAAATATTTTTAAAAAATAATATAAGGCTAATTAAACTTTCAAAACTATAGAGATATAAAGAAAGAATAGAAGACACATTCCTGAACAACGTTTTTGTTTGTTTCTTTTTCCAAAAGGCTGTTTTCAAAGTTGAGGAGGGGATCCACCCAAGAGTTCAAAGGACAGTGGGGTGAGGGGGTTTAGTAGTATCCAAATTGTTACCATGCCTAGGCCATAAGGAACAAAGAATCAGTTACTGGAACCCAGAGGGAGAAAGAGTTGGCCATCTTGAGAGAAGCACTGAGCTTTGTTAAGAGACACAGTTAATTCATGGCAACCTTACAGGGAAGGAGCCAGGAGAATAAGGAAATAAATACTCTCTGTACTCTTAAAGGGAGCTACACATTGGCCAAACCCAATGAGAAGTCAGTGTTCTGGGGAATATGGTCCACATAAGTCAGCATCCTGGGGCAGAGAGCTGGTGAGAAGTGGATCTCTCCATACTAGTAAAATGTAACTCAGGAGGTCAGTAAAGACCTCAGGTCAGGAAAAATGAGAGATCAGGGATAGTAAAGGTGACTTCAAGGCAAACAGTGAAGAATTATTTTTTCTCTTCTTTTGATTCCCATTTTCTTTTCTCATTCTTTTTTTAAAGTAAAAAAAGAATTTTTTTTTGAGAGAGATTGCCCACACATGTGCGTGTGCAAGTGTGGGAGAGGCAGAAAAAGAGGGGAACATAGTATCTAAATCAGGTTCTGTGCTGACAGCAGCCAGCCTGATGTGGGGCTCGAACTCATGAACCATGGGATCATGACATGAGCCACCAAAGTCTGACACTTAACTGAGCCACCCAGGTTCACCTTCTTTTCTCATTCTAATTAATGCTCAGATGACTAGCAATGACAATGAGAATTGTTTTCTTTTTAGTGTTTAGCATGTTTCTGTGTGTTAACTTTTCCTTCCCAGTTAGAAAATGAACTGGAACAGAAGTTTCTTGATCTCAGACATTTAATACTTTCAGAGGATTCATGAATAGTCAACTTGGGATGGCATAACAAAATACCATACACTGGGTGGGCTTAACCAAAAGAAATTTATTTCCTTTCAGTTCTGGAGGCTGCAAGTTCGGATCTGGGGTGGGTTCTAATGAAAGTCCTTTTCCTGGCCTGCACTTGACTGCCTTCTTGCTGTGTCCTCACATGGCTCTAATCCCATCATCAGGACCCCATGCCGCGACCTCATTTAAACCTAATTATCTCCCAAATGCTGCATCTTTCAATACTATCACAGTGGTGGTTAGGGTCCCAACCTGTGAGTTTAGAGGGGAGCACAATTCAGAGCATATTGCTTTTCTAATTATATTTAGATGTTACATAATGATTGGTAGAAAGGGGCATAGAACCCAATACCTACATTTGCAGTTTTCTTAGAGAAACAATGAAAAAAAAAGATTGCTTTATGTTCATATTTAATTTTATCTTCATAAAAAAGTAATGAAATGAAAGAAAATATTGTTATTATATTTTTATTTCCTACATGAGTACACTCACCTTGAATTCAGGCTTGCCTGAGAGCAAAGCCCACGCTCTTAACCATTATGTTGCAATGCCTATTAGGCTAAGGGTTCACAGAGAAAAGAAGGAAAAAATGTGATACACAGAAAATAAAACTGGAGTCTTAGATTGATCAAATCATTTTATACAATATGTGTCTGTGTATGTGTGTGTGTGTGTGTGTGTGTGTGTGTGTGTATGGAAACTGTTATCCCCAACTTTCAGGGTGCTGTGAAAGAGTGTATTGAAGTGATCTTCCCTAAGAATAAAAAGGAGATAAGTAATTTGTAGAAAGTTTGGGTTTTAGGGAGTAAAATATCAGATTTGTTAAGTGAAACTAATAATTGAGAACTGGAATGAGATTTCTAGGCAGAAGGATGCCATTGAGTAGTTTGGGGCAGGTGTGTGGCATGGTAAAAAATTAGTATCTGAATATTTGCTTAAGATGGTAAATCTCATTTGTGCATGAATGTTCACAGTTGCATTATTCATAAAAGCCAAAAGTAGAAATAGCCCAAATGTCCACCAACTTATCTACAGACAATGGAATATTATTTGACCATATAACCAGATGAAGTACCGATACATGAATGAACCTTGAAAATGTTATGCTCAGTGAAAGGAGCCAATCACAAAGGCAAATTTTGTATGGTTTTATATTTATGAGCATCCAGAATAGGCAAAACCATAGTAACAGAAAGTAGATTAGTGGTTGCACAGAGCTGGGAGAGAATGGGGAATGACTGCTATCGAGAATACAGTTTTCTTTTAATGTAATGGAAATATCCTGCAGTTAAGTCATGGTGATGTTTGCATACCATGAAACCTTGTGAATATACTAAAAACCACTAAATTCTTTAAAAGGCTGAATGTGAATTATTTAAATTATGTGTTTGTTAGTCTTTGTCCCAGTTTCTGACCTACAACTCTTAAAACCCTTGGGGGGAGGGTTAAAAGAAAAAGGTACATCTCATAAGCATGTTACCCTTCATTTCTGGAATATTTTCTTGTATTATTTCTTTACCAATTTCCTTGTCCCCACATTATTTGTTCACTGTTTTGGAATTTCTAATGTTTGGATATTGAGTCTCCTATGTTTTCTTATCTTTTTCTCTCAAGTTGCGCATCATTTTGACTTTCTGTTCTACTTGGAGAAATTCGCTTTCAACTACTTTCATTTTAATAATCACATTTTTCACATTTCTAATAACATGCTTTTATTCTCTCCCTTTTTCATAATTTCTGTTATTGCTAAATGTCAAAAGATACTTTTACCTTTTTGAAAATATTAGATATTTTCTTTCATTTTTTCCCCTCAACTTTGCTTCCTACTCCCTGGCTCTCTTCTCTTATTTTTCCCCCAGATTTTATTCTCTTGGCTTTATTTTAGTCTCTGTCTTTCATTTTGCAAGCTGTTTCCAAGTGCCTGGTGACCCATGGCTATATAATCATATTTTAGAATGAGACAGGAAAAAGTATTTGAAAAGTCTGTGCACATGAATAGGGCTTTAATCATGGTAAGCTTCACTGTTGAGTAGTCAGAAAGTGAGGCAGCCTTTAAATTGGTAGCAAAAAGCGAAAGTTTTTCTTTGGAATCTCCCTTCCTACCTTATCCCCCAACCAAAGATGAATCTTCCAGTCCCCTCTGGGGGGAGGGAGATGGATGGAGTGGGGGACATTGTATCTGACTCTTGGTACTCATGGATGAGGACAGAGAAAGTGGAGGGGCTCCACCTTGAAAGGTGCTACAAAGACACTTAATCCTCCTACTTTAAATATGTGACTCACCTCTGTCATTTGCTCTACTCATTACCTCTAGTCTCCTGTTAGAGGGGTAAGAGGTGGTGTTCTGGAGGGATATACATTTATTTGTACAGGTTAGGGAGAAGGTGTGCTCCATAGCCCATGGTCCCCTTATTTAGCACTGCATCTTACTTTTTTCCATAGTATTAGGAGCCCACAGGTGCCAAGTCTCCTAGAGGTGCTGTGAACCAAATTGACCAGCTATATTCAGGTTCTTCTTCGGCAATACTCTGTTTTAATTTTTGCCTTACTTTCTTACCGCTTTGGCTACTTTCTGTCTTCCAAAGTTTAGTTGAAATTTCTGGTCACTTGTTGCCTCCTCTTTTAATATTTTTTGTATTGCTTTACATTGATTTCAACAGGCATTTGGTAGCCTTGACATTTTTAATTCATACCTCTAAACACCCTTTTCTAAATGAACGAAGAATACAGTCCATCTTCTGGGTAGAAGAATATTTTATAATTCGGGGGCCTCAGGGTCATTATATTTTCAGCGTATGCCATGATTATAAGATTCTGGTCAAACTGATTTATTCCTTACTTGTGATGACTTTATATATTATTATATGTGATAAAGGTTTTCCTCTTTATGACCCACAAAAAATCCTCTATTCACTTCATTTGTTACCTGGTTCAACTTAATCAACCTTTAAGACCCTGAAACATCTAATTTGTGAGAGAATGCATAGTTAGAATTAGATGCTTCTTCCCTTACCACAATGATTGTACTTTTTTGTGTTTTCAAAATACAATATGAATGTTAATAAACCTAAATAGCATACCAGGAAATGGTCTTCCTCTGTAGATGAGAACAATGACTTGTTAATTGATTCATATTTCTTTTCTTCTTTCTCTGAAGTTTTCTAAAATGTTTATAGAAAACTAGAATTCTGTTTGCCTAGAGAAAGTGGGTGGGTTAGAAAGTAGGAGTTGTCTTTTGTACTTTGGGTTTGTTCCACATTGATTTCTTTATCAAATTTTGCTCTTCATATCTTAGTTAACATATATTTTATTTTATATTCTCTGCATATGGCATATTTTACTGTCTTCCCAGATGTATAATAAAAGATAAATGATAAAATGCATGAGCTTGGAGTTTATTGTCCATTTGGAGAAAACTCCACATTAACAAATGAGTGGTCTTGAGCATTCTGTGGCTGGGTAGGAAGTAGAGGAAGAAGCTTATATATATATATTTTTTGAGAAGGTTGTAGCAGAAAAAGATGAATAAGTAAATGGCATATGTGGTTATTTCTTTTTCTCTATGTTAATGGTTTAGTTATGTTCATTTTTGGCTAAATATTGATGGGGCCAAGAAGGAACCCAAGAGAGAACATGACAGGGAGAGAGCACAAAGAGTTAGAAATAGATTTTTGGGGAAGTGGACAGATGGAGAAGAATAAAGGTCACAGGTTTAATAGTTAGGGAATGATTATGGGAGGAGATGCATTTTCAGTTTGGTCTTGTGGGAGTTAATAGATACAGATTAATGAATAGTTGTCAGGGGTCAATTAGGGAATAAAAGAATGTAATGACAAGCAAGATTGAGCAAGAATTAACAGTTCTATGTAGGAGACTGTGGCCAGTTTGATGGGAATCTCATATATATAGGGAGACTAAAAAAATTGTGAATCTCTTTGAGGAGATTATATATTGAAAATATGCAGGCTAACATAACTGCTAAACTTTTTGCTTTTTTAAAATCCTTCATTTCTTAAAAACCTCAGTAATTTGTAACAATGACTAACTTATTCTTTAACTGTGCCCCGCTTTGATCATTAATGATTTAATTGTTTTTTCTCATAAATATTCATACTTCCCTTTCTATAACATGTAAAATTACCTCATTTTCAGTTACCACTGTTAGTGGACCCTGAATGTTTCATCTTTTTCTCTTGTACGGTAGTGATTCCCTAGGAAGAAGAGCCTACTGCCATGTGCATGTGCTCTTTTCATGTCCCCACTGCCTATTCATTGGTTTCTATCCACCCTTACTCTTAATACTAAAAAATAAAATAGTACAAATAAGTGGATGGTGGCACATTTAAACTTAAGACCTGTGAATGAGCAATGTAAATCTCCTCTGCCATTATAAATAATTTGAACTGTATATTTATATCAGTATTTTATGTAAATTCATAAATGGGTTTCAACTGTGTCATGACCTATGAGAGGGTCTCAATCGATTTTCTGCAATTTCTAAGGGATCATTTCTAGTATTCTGCTGGGGAAAAAACACATTATTTTGCTGTGTACTACCTGCCAACTCAAACTTGTCATGAATCATTGTTTTTGTAGTTTACTTGTTCACACTTTCTTTTCTTAGGACATTGTATAGAAATTCTTTCAGCTGTGGCTTGATGTCATGTATTTTATTTTTTGTCCAAGATTAAAATTTATTTATGGATGTATAGATTCAGAGTTGTTTTGATGAACCTAAGAGAAGATGGGGAGAAAAAGACAGACTCTTAACTATAGAGAACAAACTGAGGGTTGATGGAGAGGAGGTGGGTGGTGGGATGGGCTAAATGGGTGATGGGTATTAAGGAGGGAACTTTTTGGGTGTTATATGTGAGTGATGAATCACGAAATTCTATTCCTGAAACTAATATTATGCTATATATTAACAAACTAGAATTTAAATAAAATTAAAAAAATAGATTTGAAATTGTTTGCTTTTAGCATGTTGAAGACATTGATGCAGTTCTGTCTTATGTCCAGGGTTACTGATAAAAATCTTGATTATTTTATTCTTATTCCTGTGCATGCAATTGCCCTTTTCTCCTGGTAGTCACTTAGAGTTCTTCTTTATCCTTGCTATTCTAAAAATGTCACTACCATTTACCCTAACGCAAGGTTTTATTTCTTACTCTTTTCCTGAAGTGCTCTTATTTTGGTAACTCATCTTTTTCCTGGTTCTCATTTTTTCCTCAGTTCATTTTCATATTATAGCCACAGTCCTCATTCTAAGAGTTTAAATCTGCTCACATTATACTTCTGCCTTAAACCCTTTGTGATGAACTCAATCCTTAATTTGGATATAACCTGGGTTTTCACATTGTGTGTCAAGAAGCCGACCTGGTGAGTTTTCAGATTCCCCAGAACTCACTTGCAATAAGGAGATCCTTTCCCTGTTTTATAGTTGGATACCCACATATGGTTATGTTGAAATAGTTTTTTCTGTTTTAAGAGAATTGAACAACACTGGCCTCTAGTTTAAATTCTATTCTCCTTAGCTTGACATGCAAGGCCCTCCATGTCCTGGCCTCTGGACTCCTTTCCAGCTTTGTCTTCATCCTTGTCCCAGTCCATTTGGGCTGCTACAACATAGTATTGTAGATGGATACCTTGTAGACAGAGGAGATTTATTTCTCAAGGTTCTGGAATCAGGAAGTCTGAGATTAGGGTGCCAGCATGGTAGAGCTCTGGTGAGGGCTCTCTCCTGGGTTATAGACTATCCACTTCCCATTGGCAATGTCTTGACTGTGTATCAAGAAGCTGACCTGGTGAGTTTTCAGATGGTGGAGAGCAGAGAGAGGAAGCAAGGTCTTGGACTTTTATAAGGGTACTAATCCCATTTATGAGAGATCTACCCTCTTGATCTCCTTTGATCCTCATTACATTCACATATACTATTGCATGGAGGGGTAGGATTTTTGGGGTGAGGAGGACACAAACATTTAGTCATAACAATGAGATATACAGTCCACACTGAATTACTTGCAGTTGTCCAAATGCTATTCTTATCTCAGCAAATACAAAGGCAGCATCCCTTTTTCATGGGATGGCTTTCACCTGTTGGAGTCTGACAAACTTTTTGTCTTTGATAAGAGTTTCTGTGGTATTTATTTTTGGTGAAGTTTTCATAATGCCAAATTCTACTTTAACTTACCAACCCACCCTTTCTGCTACAAACTTATCTGGAGCCTGTTCCCTCCTCATTCAACTGTGATGATATGTAGTTATAGGCTGTGAATCAATGTCTTCTTCATCTTTGTGTCCCTGGGATTTAGTGAATGTTAGATAGAAGCTACTCAGTAAATGTGTATTGACTTCATGGGTGAAATGGATAGAGACCCATCTGCTAGGTCCAGTTGGCACTGTTGGGAATACTTTTGCATATGCACATTATACAAAGTGAAAGAAATTTATAAAGTTGTATGTCCATAACCTTAAATTGTATTCTTTGTGTTTAGGCATTATTTGACCTATAGAATTGTTATTTATAGGTGTCCTCTTTATCAAGGTTTAAAACAAATGACCAAATATTGGAATCTGGAAATTATAGCTCATTATAATGAATCTTTAGCATTTTCTGTGTTAATATAAAAATCCTGTGAGTTACTGTTTAGAGAGCTTAATATTAGGAAAAAGTTTGAGTTTCTCCTGAAGTTTTGAAATGCTTATTTTTAACTCATGATTATTCTCCTTTCCTCTTGTCTGTCAAAAAACTTAAAATTAAGTGAAATGTACAATAATAATAGCCATCCAACTCCAGAGTCCTACACGATTATCTCACCTCCTTGCCCTCTGGCCTTGCTTTCCTTTTGACCATTTTCTTTATTTCTAATTTTTTTTACATTTACTTATTTTTGAAAAACTGAGAGACAGGGCACAAGTGGGAGAGGGGCAGAGAGAGAATGAGACACAGAATCCAAAGTAGGCTCCAGGCTCAGAGCTGTAAGCACTTAGCCTGATGTGGGGCTCAAACCCACAAACCGTGAGATCATGACCTGAGCCAAAGTTGAACTCTTAACTGACTGAGCCACCCAGACCAGATGCCCCTCTCCATCTTACCATTTTTATTATAACTGCTGATTTTTTTCTTTTTCACTTTATTTTCAAATATTATATTACATATTTTTTAATTGTAAGTTTTTTTTTCCTTTTTTGGAAGTAAAAAATTAAATGTATATAAATCTGTGAATAAGGGCTTCAAATTATTTCAGATCAAGACCCAAAATGTTGTTTTAACATTTTACATCACCTATGAGTAAATAAATGGTGGCTAAATCTTTTTCCTTACAGTTCAGAACCGGTTAGGAGGCTACAAAATGGATTTACTATGGGATGTGCCAGAGGTCTGAATATTTAGATGAATACTATGAAAAGGGAAAAGTCCAATTATAGGATGATGTCACTCTTATTGTATCCCAAATTAACCATTCTATGTTATTTCTCTCCCAGTGAGACACATCTCATCTCCCTTTTAAACATTTTCCTCATTGGAAACTTTTTCTAGCCTTGAGAAATATTTACTTTTGATACAATGAAATAGAAATGTGGAATGTACTGTTATCTCTGTCTATTTTGCTTAAGCTACAATAAATTATAATGAAAGAAAACTAGTTCTATTTTCTTTTTTAGATATATAGATGAAATCTTACTATAGCTTGTTTGCACTAAGCCTGATTTCTGTGCACTGGAGTTTTCCATGGTGGGTGAGAAGTAGCGAGGCTGATGTACTTTTGTTTTCCCTTTTCATTTTCAAGCTAAAGCCCTGCAGAGTAGGAGGTAGTTGGTGAGATGTTACTGGCAATATAGGGATTGCTTTCTGAAGTCATTATGAATTAACAGCTAATGGGGAGCGTTCTTTGGTAGCTTGTTATAATTGAGTGCAGATAGATGAAAATCAAACACAAAGGGAACTCAATTTTATCATTAATTTTGACTTTGTTTAACAGATGATTTCTGGGCACCACAGCAGCCTTTCTAATTTGTCTGTGTATGATGAAGAAACTAATCATACACAGCTCAGAGAACAAATAACATACGTTTTTCCATAAAGGTCACCTTCAGAGACAAGCACAAGAGAAAAAATCTCATAAACCTGTTGATTTTTTTCTTTTCTCCTATGTTTTTACTCTTCTTTTTAAGAATTCAGTATGTAAAACAGTCATTTCATAATTTGATATATTCAGTGATTGACTGTAAAGAGTTTATAGCCTAAACTAGGCTATAGATATAATGTTTGTTTCTTTATGAAAGGATTCCTTGATTTATTTTATAGAACTTACTATGTGCCAGGTGTTATTTTAAATGCTTTATAAATATTAATTCATTTATTTCTTGTAGCAACCCTATTAGGAATGTCCTATTATCATTATTCCCATTTTTCAGATGAGGAAAGTGAGGCACAAAGAGAGTACATAGCATACTCAGTCACATAGGTAGCTGACAGTAGGTACAGCTGGGATTCAAACCCAGGAAGACTAACTGTAGCGATTGTGTTCTTAACCATTATGCTATGTTGCTACAATTTACTAGTTTAATTATAATTCTTGTAACTTTCTTGAGAACTCTACTTATAAATACTACCAAGCATAACCCTTGGCTTCAATGATAAACCTTTGCAAATTCTGTTATGTTTTTAGAATACCTATATTTTTCATTATGTTTTTCAGTAATGAAATTACTGTAATGACAGTAATAAATTTGGGAGAACACAAAAAACAATGGATACTTTTTAATTATTAGGAACATTCAATTAAACTTATGCTATTAGTAATATACACATATTTGTATATGTCATACATATACATTTTAAGTTAGGTATTTGATGGAATCATAATTACTAATAGATAACATCATGATAACAATGTGAGGGCAGCTTACAATGAAGATTCTTAAAGGAAGCTATGCACACAAATTGAAACAGTTTGATCTTATGATGTTGCTAGCCACTGTGTATGAATATATGCGTGTGTGTGTGTGTGTGTGTGTGTGTGTGTGTGTTGGTAGGTGTATGTATAGTTTTATAGCTATGTAAGCCAAAATATTCTCAAGTAAGGTGGATTTTACTTTGTACTTTTTATTTTTTTTAATTTTTTAAATTTTTTTATTTTTTCCAATTTTATTTTATTTTTTCCCCCCTCTGGTGATTCTTTTTTTTTTTTTTCCATAATATTTTATTGTCAAATTGTTTTCCATACAACACCACTTTTTAAATCTAGACTGTTCCCTATACCTGGTGTGAACATACATCCTGTCGTACTTCTCTCTCTAGACCTGCCAGCTTGGGCGCCGATGAGGGGGCAAGGTTCAGAAAGCAAGGACCTGGTGGTTGGGTGAGACTGTACGTGGTACCTGGCAGGACATCAGTGTCGTTACAGAGTCAAAAAAGAAAGAGACTAAAGTATCTACAAAGAAAAGCTCAGGATAGAGCATGAAGGAACCCAGCTGTTTATCAGCTGATGTGGCTAGACAGAAGATGGTTGGAGAAGTCTGAAATGACTGTGGTTAAAGAAACAAAATAAGGTGTGAACTGAGGCGGCTCTGGTGAGTGAGGTTCCACCATGCTACTGCTTTTTATGTATTTATTTTTTTTATTGTAATGTGTTTGGCTGGCCCAGCTCTGCATTTGGTTGACTTATATTAAGGTTTGATTCAGTGGGACAAAGACATCTTTCTCAGTTATCATATTAGGTAAGCTATTGGTTCTTTGACTTTGTCAAGCACCGAGATAGCAGGGTCTTAATCAGAATAGATTCATTTCTCTTTAAAGTATGAGTTCAGGTTGGTAGCTGCTCTTTGGATAGTCTGTCTCTGTTTGTGTGTGTATGTTCAGACTGGTTTCCTTGTTACGTCCTATCGGTTTTCTGTTGCCAAATGTGTTACTGACATGATAAAACAGTATTTGCCATCTCTGTTTTTCCAATAAAAAGAGGAAATCAAGGTCAAGGCATTCCCATTTAAGGATGTGAACATATAGTGTCTATACACATCCTTTTGGTTAGATCTTAGTATTGTTGGCCGTCCTAGCTACAAGGAACGTTGGAAAATGTGGTTTTAGCTTGGGGGCTATTTGTCCAGCTAAACTTCAGCAAGTTCTATTTTCTAGAAGGAAAAAGAGGATTGATTTTGCAATGCAATGCAGTTAGCATGTACTGTCATAGCCATTTAAAAGGAACTTTTTAAGGAAAGGTAGAATTAACCTTATGCTAGAAACTTTTATTTATTATTTTATTTTATGTTTTACATTTTCTTATACTTCCCAAATCAACTGTAAATAATGTATCCTTTAAAACTTAAAAAAAGTTTTAAAATGTTTGAGTTTCAATCATTATAACTTAGAAAAAGAATGGTGTTCTTAATAGTATAAAAATCATTATATCATAGAAATATTATAAAATAATTTAGATGATACAGCTGATGATAATATATACTCAAGGATATCACTAGTGTTAATAATGTACAATTATAATGACATACTTTAGATCATTGTGAACTCCAGCATTAAACAAATAAAGTGAAAGTGAAATCCTAAAGCGATCTGGAATTTGTTAGACAGTATTATGTGGAGTTTAAAATGTTTCCACTTTTTGAAGGACGTCCAAATTATCATGAATTGCTAGTCTCACTTTTAATGCTATGCTATTTTTAATTTGACAACAACTTCTGCATAAGAGTAGGATTTTAATGAAAACACTGCATGTAAATATAGCAGTGTGGGATGTAAAAGCATACTGAGCAGACTTTCCAACTGGACAACACCCAGGCTCTAACCTGATTTTCTTGAATAGCAATACTGAGCATGCAAAGTGACTGCCTCTATCACGGAGGATTCATAGGACAGCTGGATGGGTACATTTGAAATACCTACAATATAAATTAAGGTTTAAGAAGAATGATTTTCCTTCAGACCTAAATAGGTTCTTTTTTTGTATTGGTGGTGAGCATTTTTAAGTATACATATTTAATTCTTCCTTTTCTGAAATGAATTTGTAGGAACATCAGATAAGAAGGAACATGTAGGAGTCAGCATTTATCTGTAAAATTATAATAATTAATGAAAGGACTTTAAAAATGTTTTACATCATATTAGAAGGGTTTTAGAGAGAAGACTGCTTTTTAGAACTGGTAAATTGGTTAAACATTTTATTTTTTTTTAACATCAGTTTTTTTCTTTAATTTAATACTGGTTAAACATTTTAAAGGCAACCATTAGTGAACTGAATCTTACTAAAATAAGAGTTATAGTCTTAAATTTATCTACTAAAAGACATTTTAGGGAAAAATCATAAAGTAGGGCAGAGGCACTTTAAGATGGTTCAGTTGTACCCTTGTGAGACTATATATTTTTTTATTTTCTTTAAGTTTATTTATTTTGAGAGAGAGAAAGAACATGAGTGAGAGAGAGAGAGAGAGAGAGAGAGAGAGAAGGAGAGAGGGAGGAGGGGAGAAGCAAAGAGAGAGGAGAGAAAAAATCCCACTCAGGCTCCATGCTGTCAGCCTGAAGCCCCACATGGGGCTAGACCACTGTGAGATCATGACCTGAGCTGAGATCAAAGAGTTGGATGATTAACTGACTGATCCACCCAGGTGCCCTGAGAGAATATTTTAAAGAAAAATAATTTTGGTGATTTCAGTACCCTCACAGGAGACCTGTCAGTGTGCTGGCCTCCCAATTTATTCACCTCCTCTGCTTACTGGTCTTGCCTTTCTCTCAACTCACTCCTCTCACGTGCATGGCTGCCAGCCACCACTGGGGTGATCACACTGCAGGTCCTGTCTCCACTCATAAACTCTCCACTCCCCAAGTCCACACCATCTGCCTGCATGTTCACAATAACCTGTGTAACAGTGCCCTAACACAGTGGTTCTCAAACCTTACCATGGACTTGCTAGAAGACACTGCCCAGGGTGTCTGATTCAGTGGGTCTGGGATGAACTTGACAATTTTCATTGGCAGGTTCCCGGATGATGCCAGTGCTGCTGGTGAGGGGCCCACATGGAGAACTGCTCAAAGTCCTCTGTTACTGTGTAGCTCATGCCTCTAGTTGATAATGCTTTAAAAAAACAGGATTGCGTCCTCAAATCTTATTTCTTTGTCTTTTCTTTTTGGGGTTTGTTTGTTGGTAGATCTCAAGGTCCCTTGAAAAAATGTGATTTTTTTTGGATTAGTTATATACAACTGTTTTAATTCTGATTTTGAAGAATATGCATAAAGGCAATAAAAGAGTGCTTGACCAAGATTTTATATTTTATTTCATTGAGCAGGGAACCTCTCCATAAAATGCCTTTTTTTCTCACTACCCAAAGTATGTTCTTTTACTGCCCCATGTCAGATCACCCTAATTGGTGAGACTTACATAATCACAGTTACAGAGTTCCTCAGCCTTCCTCCCCTAATACAAGATTAACACGTATGGCCTCAGGTAGTTACTTTATATTAAGCCAGTGCTGGGAGCCCTGCTATAGCAATTTTCTTAAAGGTAAATCATCGGGGAGGAAGTTGGAATAAGTAAGTCAACGTTTACTAAGTGTCCATTTACTATCTGGTTAACTAGATGTCATGGCAAATTATTTTATATAGAGGGTGGGATAAAAGACTTGGGAATATATAAGTTTATTATATTCCATTTATGGCTTTGAGCAGGTTACAGATCTAAACCATTTAGGTATTCCCAAGTTTGCATTAAAAAATGTAACTAGTATTTAAAAAAACTTTTCAAATCAATAGTACTCAAGTAGATGTCAGTTTTATGTTTTTTTTAAATTTATAGTAAATAAGAAATATGGTGATTGTTTTTATTCTTTTAAGGTACATATTTCATTATTTAAATTTCAGTCCTCTCATAATACATCTATAGAACAAATCATCTTTTTGAGTACACTGCCCAGTAACATTATTCATCACAGTACCATGTGTCACCTGAATATCTAAACACATCTGAATGCCTATACCATGTGACACTATTTCTGTGAACTCTGCCTATTTATTAGGTAGTTTTGGCTTTACGTCCATGCCAGTACTACCTATTTCTCAGAGTTTAAGTTTCCCCATGTTCTCCTGAGTCATGGTAAAAGCATAATGCATGTAAATATGGACTCAAGCCAGACTGCCTGTGTTCACTTGCTGTTTCCAGCACCTACTACTGGTGGGATCTTCAGTTAATCATAGTTGTATCTCAGTTCCTCCCCCTAAACTGGGATTAATAATACTACCCCATAGATTTGACAAGAGGTATAAAAACATTACAGCAATGCTTGGTACTAAGTTAATTCTCTATAATCTCAACTATTATTTTTTGCATGCAAGTGCTCAGAGCTGTATTTCAGTAATCAACATCTTTGTGGATTCTGTGAGTGCAGGCCAAATATTTTATAAATTCTAAAATAAGGCAGTACCTGATGAGTCTGTAAATCAGCATTGTTCTTCCTTCTTACCAAATGCTCTTTTTCCTGAGATTCAGCTATTGTGTTCATGCACTCACCCCACCAATATCAGAAAATTCATAAGAGTATTTATAAACCATGTGCTTTGCCCAGCACTTATATCTATAAGTGATTTTATGTGCTTTTTGAACATTCATTTTATTCAAAGTTTACATTTTAAGAATCTTGGAACTATGTATAAAATCTTTGTACAACTTTAAAAGTAATCTTAATGAAATGTTATGGGAGAGATCAAGGAGACGGTGAGATGAAAATGAAACTACCACAGTGAAGACGGATGGAGAATCCTTAATGAAGAAAGGAACCATTGGAAATGAGAAAAGCTCGTTGTTTTGAAACTAATCAAATACAAGGACTGGTTGTGAATGATCAATAAGATCTAATCAATGTGAAAAAGCATATCATAGGAAATGTATTAAACTGTGAGCACTGGAATGAATTCGGATACTGTTCTCAAATTGCACACAGGTTTTTGTCCATCCGATAACCAAGAGAGCCTTTCATATTTCGTTGAAGACAATTCCCTTAGTCTTTTCAGTGACCTCTAACAAGTCACAAGAACAAATTTGGCCCTTTCTGAGTTTATAACTCCTGAAGATTATCAACTATATATGGAATTGACATTTAGTGCCTTTTTTGTGTGTTTTATGTAATTCTCCAAACATATGATTGTGATATTTGCCTAAAAATATAGAAGTCATCTTAATTTATCATAATTTATAAGTAATACACAGATAAAACAACTTTCTTTGGCTAATAGGTAATGAGGAATGTATTCTAAAAGAAAAGGTGCCTTTGCAAAAGGTCCTTAGCTTTAATGTGATTGAATTTTATTAAAGAGTTGTTCACACAAGTAAATTGTATACTACCAAGCAAATATTTTCTTTAAGTGCTTTATATTGTTTGTTAATGATCCTTACTTGTTTATGAGGAGAAGACTTCTACTAGACTTACATGAAAGATACTAATTTAAATTAGATTACCTTCTGGAAATAACAAATATTTGAAAATAAGGAGTTTTATAATTTAGACTTATTAGACAATTCTGTTTTGCTGGCCTAATTAGCTAAAAGTAACATTTTCCCCCCTGAAGCGTTAATATAGTTTAACTCTTTAGCCCTAGGTTTTAACAGTCTTTGTGTTTTTCTGGGCTAGGGTAGGGGATGAAGAAAGGTAAACTGATACATAAACACAAAGTATTTTGGTACATAAACGTTCCTGTACCACATACAGTCTCTGAGTCGTTTACTATCAACAAAAGTCTCTGAATATATTGCAAAAATATGTATGTCTTTCAGTTACATATATGAATCAAAACTGTCTAAATGAGGCAAATCTGATGAGATTCAAGTATACAGTTGACATTTACTATAAGAACACAAGCTAACTTTTTTTTCAGTTGTAAGGCAGAATAATCTTCCAATCTCCTTATCATTCTCAAAAAGGTCTGCCATACTTCTGGTACCCTCATACTGTAAACTTATAGTTCTTTTATTTCTTGTTTTCTATTACTGTCACATTCAATCAGTTGAGAAATTTAGCTGATTCTACCTATGTAGGATTTCTGGAATATTGTTCTTTTCACTTGTATCTTGGGCCTTTATTGCCTTTTGTCTGAGTTACTCCAATGGCTTCCCCTTTCCACCACAGCAAACAGTAGTTTTGAGATAGCTTTGTATCACCATCACGGAGTACGAGGGCTGCGTATTTTTCAATAGCTCCTGATGATTTTGGTAGAAGGCAAGTTTGGAACTACCAGCCTTACAGATACAACATTGGGCTGAGTCAGTCAGGCATTTGGGGTTATTGTTTCACCATTAATAATTAACTATTTGGTTTTATATTGTGGTTCCTCAATTTATTTGCTCAATATATTTTATATGTCCCACTTAATGACTTTGTGAAGATACCTTTAAAAGGTAAAAATGATCTAATGATCTGTCATTATTATTTATATCATACTATTGGTTTCTTAAGGAGTACTTAAGAAATGTAAGTACTTTTTTAGGTGTTACTCAATCCTAAACTCTTTAGTATGGTACTTCAGTTTTCTTCATTAATTAATTACTTGTGGCTGTTTTAAACTTTCTTGTGTTCAGCTTGCCAGTTTTTTATTTGGAGGTTTGTGTAGTCCTCTAGAATCACATCTTGTTATTCTCATTGAATTTGTTTCCACCTTTGAATATCTATTTTATTGTATTTATTTCCTAGAATGGTCCATTTTCTGTGTTTCTGCCTTTCCACATACATTCCCTCCTTCAAAATGTCTTAGACGTCCCTTCCTTAATGAAATAACACTGATTAATCATCTATTTCACATACCTTCAGAATTTACAGGGGCTGCTTTATCCTCTTTCTCTACTGATATTTATCTGTATACATGTAAATCAGTGTGTACACATACACACAGTATTATTTTCTCTTTGTAATGAGCATCCTAGAGCTTGCAAACAAGAAAGAACCTTTGAGATCATCTTCGTCAAATATTCTTGAGTTAGTTAAGAAAATTGAATTTCAAAGAAGTTACAACTGGCCCAAGATCATATATCTCTTCATGTTAGTAAGGTCTGAACCTACAGAATACCAGCTCATGCTTATTATAAAATAAATTATCTGTCATTTGCTTGAGGTATAAATAAGAAAGTATTATCAGTTCAGTTATTTTTATTTGCAGTATGTTTCCTGACTGCTAATCGTCTCCTAATGGATACCGTTCTTCTTTTATAAGTTTAAATTGTTAGAACATTTTAGTTGGCATTTTAAAAAGTATTATTTTGAGTATTCAGTATGTTAAAAGTACTAATTTAAGCATTTTATTTGCTTAACAGCTTGTTCTGGTGTATAACCCTTGTTTAACAGCCCTATGAGGTATAGATAATATAATTATTGCCTGTGTTAGCTGAAGAAAGTGGATGTTAGCTAGATTAAGTTTCTTGTTCAATGTCATAACTGGCTGAAACAATAATCAAGCCAAAATGTTAATCTTCTAGTTTCTCCTCTTCAATATACTGACTTATGTTGAAGTTGGGAGATGATAATAATCAACTAGCTCAAACTTAAAAGTATAGAAACCTGGTGATTTGACCATATGCTGATTAAGAGAAACAAACCATTTATTTTTAACTGTAATTACATAGAAAGTGGATAAAATAAATATGGTAAATAGCCTTCTAAATAAATAGGTGCCCTGTTTTCAACTGTTCTTGCTTACTTGCAATTCTTATTTAAATGTATATGTGCATGTATTAAACCTGAAACAATTTCACATTCTTTTTTAGAATGTTTTTTTTTTTCAGAAGTGATACCACTGCTGTTATCAAGTTGAATATCTGAAATTTGATGCTAATATCCTTTCTGACATCACTGGCATGTCTTTTTGGTTATAATATAACTTTTTTTTTTTACTTTGAGTTTTATAACTCATTAGTTGATTTTATTTTTCTTAATTTAGAAACTAAGTTATGTTTTTTTTTCCCCCCAGAAGATCCAGTACATTTGTTAAAGATTTGATTTAATTTATAAAGTAAATTTTGTGAACACTGTTTTCGGTAGGGAGCCCTCAGGTACAGCTTTTTAATATTCATATTTTAATAAAAACTACAGAAAACAGCATTGTATCTCTGGTTCTTCTGAATAATAATACTAAATCTTATTTTCAAATAACAATAAGAACTCACAATTTTTAGTAACATCTGTGGTCTCTGAATCTGTGTTTTTTTCAAATTATAAACAGTATAAGATTCTATCTTATTTTTCTTCTGCAAAACTCTTTTATGGTGAGTTTCCTAAGAGAGTTGAAGCAGCTTCCATTTTATTATTGTGGATCATGATATTTTTCATAGATTTAACTGTGCTCTTTAGGCAATTAAATCATAAGGCTAAAATAAACACATAATTTAAAGTTTTTTCTTACAATTATTTTTTTAAGTAACTCAATAAGTTGTATGTTTGAATATATCATTTATGTATCAAATTGATACATTTGTGGCAATGGAGTTATATCTCCCTCTTTTGGAAAGTTAAGGCATGACATTTAATTGCAAATAAATTATTCTTTATAGATTTTCAGTTTACCAAATTTTCTGAGCAGACAGTTGTAAAAATAATATTTTTCTTTGGAAATCTTTTCCTCTGGAATTTTATAACATTAACAAAAAGGCTAAACTTTTGTTTGTGCATTTACATATATTTATTTGTTTAAGCTTGAGAACTATAGTATATATATATGTATATATATGTTTGAGTCTAGGAAAACTTTATTTTAATATCTGAAACGTTTTCATTTTTTTAAAGAGAGTCAGTTTTACTTTTTTTGTCAAAGAAAAATTATTAAACATATTTTATAATGTCTGTTAAGAAACATAACTTAATTTTTTTTAATTTAATGTTATTTATTTTTACAAGAGACAGAATGAGAGCAGAGGAGGGGCAGAGAGGAAGGAAGGGAGACACAGAATCCAAAACAGGCTCCAGGCTCCGAGCTGTCAGCACAGAGCCTGTCGTGCAGCTCAAACTCACAAACCATGAGATCATGACCTGAGCCAAAGTCAGATGCTTAACTGACTGAGCCATACAGGCACCAAGAAACAAAACTTAATACAATAAGAAATAGAGAAAGAAAACAGCAGAGTAGCTCTTCTCCTACCATCTACTGTTTGAGGTTTGGTAGGTGTTCTTCTAGATCTGTTTCTAGGCATTTATAAACTGTCCTTCTCCTTGTCAACCTGCTTCTTTGTATTTATATGCTTTGTGTTCTGTTTCCATGCTTATTGTTTTCCAATGTACCCCTCTTTTCCTCCACTTAAGCTCCCCTCTCCAATATATCATGCAAATCTGAAAAGGTACATTAGTATTTTACTGACTTGAATCAACTTCATACTCATATTAATGAAGTGATGCCTAAAGCTAGAAAGTAATAGCATTCTACCTTGGCATAACAAACTATTATAAAAAGAAGTAAAAGCTTATTAATATACTTAATATATGTTACATAAATCTGTTTCAGTTCATAGCTAATCTAAGTTTATAATTTGTGCTTTCTTGAGATATTAAAATCAGGACTTGACCTTCACTACCATTGCTTACAAAAACATTTTCTTTTTTCTACACTCTTCTCTGCCTATATCAGCACCTTAGAAAGTGCTCTGACTTTACCTGTAAATTGTTGACCACTGGTGAGTATCCTGCTGGATATGGTCTTAGATTTTCTTTTGTACTCCTTTGTAACTCTGCCTACAGAATATAAAGGGATTTAGCATTAGAGATTTTCATTTAACCATTACCATATCACAGGAACACTGGTTACCTGTAAGGTGAAAATATAATGTTTGCAAGAGTCAAAGTAGGTTCTTTTACTTTAAGTAGTCTCACATCTAGGGGTGCCTGGATGGATCAGTCTGTTAAGTGTCTGACTCTTCAGTTCGGCCCAGGTCATGATCTCATGGTTGTGAAACTGAGCCCCACATCTGGCTCTTTGCTGACAGCAGATTCTTTCTCTCTCCCTCTCTCTGTTCCTC
This sequence comes from Suricata suricatta, assembly GCF_006229205.1. Lineage (NCBI taxonomy): Eukaryota > Metazoa > Chordata > Mammalia > Carnivora > Herpestidae > Suricata > Suricata suricatta. The sequence continues at coordinate 35,177,600 of NC_043704.1, read as the reverse complement.
CCTCACATGTGTGGTCTCTCTCTCAAAATAAATAAATAAACGTTAACAAAAAAAATTTGTTTAAGTCTTACATCTAATATCAGTTTGGTAGTTTTCATTTGTTGAATTTTCATAGATTACTTTTAATATATATAGTATAGTTTTATCTGTAACTATAATGAAACATGATTGTGAGCTGCCCATGAATTTAAGGAAAAAACTCTTGGGTACCTGGGTGGCTCAGTTGGTTAGGCATCCAACTGTTGGTTTTGGCTTAGGTTGTAATCTCATGGTTTGTGAATTTGAGCTCTGAGTGGGTCTCTGTGATAACAGTGCAGAGCTTGCTTCGGATTCTCTCTCTCCCTCTCTCTGCTCTTCCCCTGTGCATGCACTTGCATGGTCTCTCTTTGTCTCAAAATAAATAAACTTAAACAATAAAAAACAGCCTCTCAGAATAGGCCTTATTTCCTATACACATTAGAATTTAATAAAATAGTGTTAAGTCGAAGAATATATAGGTAATGCCTTTTGTTTGTTACCTTTGTAAATAACAATGCCATTGACATTTGCGTATTTTAATTAAACTGGATTTACTCTATCATTATGCTAAATACTGTTTATGATGGCCAATTAATTCTATGTCATTGACTTAAGAAGTCACATTCATAAACAGTCATGTTGAGAGGTGTGATAATAGTAATAATGAAATAATAATTCTAATGTCTTACCCTGGTAATTGCAGTGGGTGATTTTTGCAAGTTTTGTTCATGTGAATCTTTACACTGTTTTTTCAAATGAATCTGTAAGTCAGACATGAAAGTAATAACTCACTCACCTGTAAATCTTGAAACATTATTTCTGGAAAATAGTTAATTTTACTGTGGGCACTATTAATAAATATTTGGTTGATTACTAAAGCAACTGGAAGCCTTCCCATCAGCATGGTATTTTAGCAACAGTGATAAGCTGTCTCATAAACACTGTTCTGTCAGCTGAGGAGCAGCCCCTTCCATTTGTTCCTCAGTCAGGGTTATATCAGAAGTCATTTTAACATCTGAAGAAATTAATCTTATAGGTGTTTTCTTTTTCTTTGCAAAGCTTTTTGGTCTTCTTGTTACCGAAACCCAAGTTTGGCTCCCCATCTCCCAAAAGGCCAATATTCAAGAGACGGGTTTTGATTGGAAGAGAAGAAGAGCTTTAATCAGAAGTTAGCCACCTGGAGAGAAGGTGGACTTTTGTCCAAAAGCCAACTCTGAGGTTTCTGCCTGGCCCAGAGATTTTGAACGGGATTTAGGGCAGTTAATTGGTTAAGCGAGTGCAGTGGTCTGTGACAGTTCTTGATTACTTGCTGCCCCAATGGTGCCAGCTATAGACGTTATCACGGTGCTCAGAGGTTGTGCAAAGGGGTCTGGTTCCTTGGTGTCCAGGGCGGTGCAGGAGAGCCTGGTGACGTGTAAAAGTTCTCTTTCGAGGAGAGAATGCATGATGTAAAAACAAACCAAAAAAGGTTTAGTTAATCAATCGTGTGGGCTGAGGGTGCTTGCCAAAACTTTCAAGACTTCAGGTTGGCCAGAGGGGCCAGGCAGCATCAGTCTTAGGCCCAGGTTTGGGAACCAGTATGAAATTTGTCTTAGTGCTGGCACCTTTTTGACACCTCTTAGGAGTTTTCTATTTTTGCCCATCTAATCTTGAGGTTCGGTCCATTCTCCAATTCTTTAGGCCTCCAAGTTGCCAATTTCTACCTCCAGCTTTTCCTCTTATGAGCCTCTTTACTCCACTTCTTTTCTCAAACTTACTTTGATTCCGCCATATATCATATTTCAAATTTGATGTGTTCTTTTAAAGTCATGTCCGGTGGTAGGTCAAAGCATCTTCCTCTAATTTTTCACAGTAAGAGTACGGCTTCAATCCAGGAATGGTACAGATTACCGCCACCTCTCAATCTTCTCTCTGCGCTCTAACATTCTGATGTTTTGTCAACATCTGTTTCTTTTCATGTGAGAATCATATCAAGTCTGCATACAAAATTTAAATTTTCAAATTTCAATTTTGAAACCAAATGCAGGGAGTGAAGAACTACCTCCAGTCCAAACAGTTTTTGGGACTGTGTCTCATCAATAGGCTGATTCTGAGTGTATATCTATTTAGGTATAGGGAGGTACAAATGAAAATAATGAATGTGTGAGCTAATTAATTGTGGCATGTCCATTATGTTTGAGTTTTCCACTGTTCATGCCTATGGAGAAAATGGCACTTTATTGGTTTAAGTATCATTTGGGGTTTAGGCAAAAAGGTGGATCTCCACATGATTTATCTCATGCGCCACTTTTTTCTTCCCAGGGCACTTGTAGGTGTGTATTGTAGGTGTAAAATCCTAGCTGCAAGGGAGTGTGGAATGTGATTTTTAAGCTTGACATCCTTTGTGTTACAGGAAGGATGTCAGAAAGTGGTTTGACTGACTCAAGAGCCAATATCTGCTACAGCTTTTAAATAAAAATCATAAATAGAATTCCTAAGAACATAGTGTTGAAAAGCTAATCACCCAATTTTACTATGACATTTAAAGTAGCAATGATCGGGGCACCTGGGTGGCTCAGTCGGTTAAGTGTCCGACTTTGGCTCGGGTCATGATCTTATGGTTTGTGGGTTCAAGCCCCGCATCAGGCTCTGTGCTGACACCTAGCTCAGAGCCTGGAGCCTGTCTTCAGATTCTGTGTCTCCCTCTCTCTCTGACTCTCCTCTGCTCATGCTCGCTCTCTCTCTCTCTCTCTAAAATAAATAAAAACAGTAAAAAAAATAAAGTAGCAATGATAAATTTTGTTTTGCAAAACTGACTTGTGTGGATACATGGTAGAGAAATTGTGAAATACTTTAAATAATGGGTAACAACTATAGGATAAGACCAGAAACTTCAATAGGTTAACCATACCCTTTAATGAAGGCATTCCTAGCTACAGTGGAAAACAGAGGAAAACTAGATGATATGAAGACATTCATAGACATACTCAGGACCACAAATGAATAAATTTTGAGCCAGCATGGATGCCTTTAGTGATTGAAGTGAGATTAAGTTTACAAAATGTTGAGAAAAATAAACTGGTATAAAGATTGGATTATGAAGAATGGGATATAATTATAAATTATTACTGAGTAAGAAATAAATTAGAAATTTAAAATAGAGATTGAGACAAATTTCATTGCAAAATACATTTTATCATCTGTAAAGATATTCATTACAATCAAGGTTTAGAGAAAGAATCGTTCCCTATAACTCTGGCATGAGTTTTCCTTCCTCCCTTTCTCCTTTCCTCTGGTTTTTAAATAAAAACCTGTCCATTTATCTGTGGGACACTGGTCCTTGTATCCACTTTATTTTTTGCTTTCTCAGGTCTGACTTTTATCTGCTAAGGCATGAGACTGCAGACCACAGCATCAGGATCAAGGGCGACAGGCAGTGGTGGTGGTAACGGGATATAAATAGGGCTCAGTCATCTGTATTTTAAAATGTTCCTCAGGTAGTTCTCATTGCACATCCAGGGTTGAAAACTGCTGCCAAAGACACATATAAAAGTTAATATTCTCCTTACTGAATTCAGGAGAAAAATGTTCATATTTCAAACATGTCACAGTTCAGCATATACAAATCAATTTCAACAAGTGTTTAATTCCCTCTGTTAAAGCCACAAGGGAATGTATAATACATTTTAGAGAGATAACTTAAAAAAATATTCTTTCCCTCTTCAAGTTTTAATGCTTATAGAAGGGAATCACAGGTATCTAGAAAATCAGACTGTCCATAAATATCTGTTGCCTGATAGTTTTCTTTATGTCAACATTAATTCTAGAAATACTTTAAATGTATTAGAAGACTTTCTTTTTCTTATATCCACATACTGTGAAATATCTTACACTTATTTTATAACCTTTTCTTGTCCTTCAGTCTGGGCATACTAGATTTTAAATATGATTATAAAGTCTGGGGAATTGAATACTTTCATTTTTCCTTAGGAGTATGTTTTTTTTCTTAAATAAAAGTAGTTCGCACTTTTGTCCTTTAAATTATGTAGGCATCAGTTTTTTTTTTAAAAATAGGGCTTTTATTTAGTATTTGATCTTTTAATGCTGTGCTACAAAGAGGAAGGAAATTGCATTTTATGACTGTTAAGGTGGGTATTATTTTTTGTTATATTTAATAGAAGTACTTGCACTTTGGCAGAATATGCCTTCAAATATTAGTGGATAAAGGTATGCCTACAGGATATAACCTTTTTCTCATGGTAATGCACATACTATATAATCTTTTTATGATGTAAAAATATACATTTAAACTAAGTTATTTTATTGAGCAGCACAGTCAAATGTATGATAAATGTCAATATTTATATTTACTCCTCTTCAATTTAATGTGATTTCTTATTTGTTTCTTTATTTTTTTTTCTCTTCAGCCATTCATCTTTACCTAGGCTAATATGCTCATAGCTATAAATTTCTCCAAGTGACTCAGTGTACTCTAATTGGGATAAAAAGGTCCATTGGACAGATATAGGAAGGTAGATAGATACATAGGTAATTTTTTCAAACACTCATATATAGATCACTGCATCTTACTACATGTATATTCTCTGAGCCTCACTCAAAAGTGAATGCAATCCTCTAACCTACCCGTTATAGACTACATTTTCAAAGGTGTTTTCCCTCTTCTCCAGAGGTCTTTTATCCTTCTCCAGAGGACATGGATATCAAAGTTTATTCTGTGCCTATCTTTTCTAAAAAAGATGGGAGTATCTATGTGTGATAATTTAAATATATCTGAACTACTAAGGCTTAATGTAAGTAGCTCTATTGTGAAGACTCCTATTATTCACCACGGCTTCTTCCCATCATCACTGTCTCTACCTCCAGTTCATTATCACATTGGCTTTGATACTTTGCTGTATTATATGCTTTGCTACAAAATACTACAAGTGCAAATCAATGAATGTCATAACCTTTGTAAATAGGTTTAGCAGGAACATACCTCAATGGAGTAATGGCATAAATATGAATATTCCACAGCTAACATCAACCTTAATGGGAAAAAACTGAGAGTTTTTCCTCTAAGGTCAGGAACAAGACAAGGATGTCTACTCTCATGACATTATTCAAGTCCTACCCATGGCAATCAGAAAAGAAAAAAATAAAAGGCATCCAAATCAGTAGGAAAAAGTAAAACTGTCACTATTTGCAGATGACATGACGCTATATGTAGAGCCCTCAAAAGACTCCACCAAAAACCTACAGTAAGCATGCAGGACACAAAACCAGTCTACAGAAATCCACTGCATTTCTGTACACAAAAATGAAGTAGCCAAAGGAGAACTTAAGAAAATAATCCCATTTACAGTTACACCCAAAATAACAAAATACCTGGGAATAAATTAAATGAAGGAAATAAAATACCTAGACTCTGAAAACTATAAAGCATTGGTGAAAGAAATGGAAGATGACACAAACAAATGGAAAGGTAGTCCATGCTCATGGATTAGAAAAACAAATTTGTCAAAATGTCTGCACTACCCTAGGAATCTATGTATATAATGCAATCCCTATCAAAATACCAACAGCATTTTTCAGAGAACTGGAATGAAAGAAAAATCATAAAATTTGTATGGAGGCACAAAAGCCCTTGGATAGCCAAAGTCATCTTGAAAAAGAAAATCAAAACTAGTGACATCACAATTCCAGACATTAAGTTATATTACAAAATGGCAGTAATCAACACATTATGCTAGTAGCAGAGAAATAGACGTGGAAACCGATGGAACAGAATAGAAAGCACAGAAATGAACACACAGTTATATGGCCAATTAATCCAGTGAAGCAGGAAGAACACAGTCTCTTCAAGCAGTGAAGCAGGAAGAACACAGTCTCTTCAATAAACAGTATGGGGAAAATTGGACATCTCCATGCAAAAGAATCAAACTGGACCACTTTCTTACCATACACATAAATAGAAGCAAATGGATTAAAGACCTAAATGTGAGACCTGAAACCATAACTATCCTAGAAGAGAGCACAGGCAGTCACTTCTCTGACATTGGCCACAGCTACTTTTTTCCTAGATAGGTCCCCTGAGGCTAGGGAAAGAGAAACAAAATTAAACCACTACAACTGTTTCAAACTTAAAAAAAAAAAAACTAACAACTTTCTGCACAGCAAAGGAAATAATCAACAAAACGAAAAGTCACCCTACAGAATGGGAGAAGATATTTGCAGATGACATAGCTGATACAAGGTTAGTACCCAAAATACAAGACGAACTGACACAACTCAACACCCTAAAAACAATCCAATGAAATAATGGGCAGAAGACATGAACAGACATTTCTCCAGAGAAGACACATCCAGATGGTCAACAGACACATGAAAAGATGTTCATCACCACTCATCATCAGGAAAATGCAAATCAGAACTACAGTGTGATAGCACCTCACACTTGTCAGAATGGATACCATGAAAGGCACAAGACACAGCAAGCGTTGGTGAGGATGTGGAGAAAAAGGAACCCTCTTACACTGTTGGTGGAATGCAAGTTGGTCCAGCCACTGGGGAAAACAGTATATGGAGCTTCCCCCAAAAGTTAAAAATAGAACTACCCTATATTGCAGCGGTTGCAGTATTGGGTATTTACCCAAGGATATATAAAACCCCTAATTCGAAGGAATACATGCACCCTGATGTTTATTGCAGCATTATTTACCACAGCCAAGATATGGAAACACCCCAAGTGTCCATCGATTGACTGATGAGTGGATAAAGTAGAAGTGGTATATGTAATGGAGGAATACTATTCAGCCACAAAAAGGAATGAAATCTTGCCATTTGTAACAACATGGATGGAGCTAGAGGGTGTAATGCCAAGTGAAAAGAGTCAGCTGGAGTAAGACAAATACCACATGATTTCACTCACATGTAAAATTTAAGAAACAAAACTAAGAAACACATGGGAAGGGGAAAAAAAGAAGGAAACAAACTAAATGGGATGTAGGTAGGTAAGGATGTGCCAGGTGCGAGATGAGTAGTAAGGAGGCTAGTGGTTATGATGAACACAGTGTGTTGTATGTAAGTGATGAATCCCTGAATTCTAGTCCTCAAAACCAATACAGCACTATCTAACTCGAAATTAAATAAAGATTAAAGAGAGACAGACAGACGACAGACCAAGAAACATGCTCAACTATGGAGAGCAAACTGATGGTCACCAAAATGGAAGGGGGTGGAGGGATGGCTTCAATATGTGCTGAGGATTCACAAGTATATTTGTTGAGATCAGCCCTGGGTGAGGTGTGGAATGGTTGAATCACTATGTTGTGCAACTGAAACAAAGATTACATCGTGTGTTAACTAACTGGAATTAAATAAAAATTTTAAAAATACTATACAATCAGCAGACAAGAAATTTTCCAAGTGCTGATCTTGAGTTCCATTTCACTTATAGTTATTTATTGCCCCATTTAACCATCTGGTTGACGGCTTTCTCATTTCTTGAGGGGTATACTTATTTTCTTATCAATATTTATGCATATTTGTTATTCTTCCCCTGATACCGTGTGCACCTAGGAAAATACATTTCTGCTGTAGACGAAAGGAGAGAAAAGACTGTTTGTGGTGTATCTATATTATGAGACCTTGGCATATAAAGAACATTAAACATTCAGGAAGAATTCTTTTCATCATTAACTGGTTTTTGTTTGTTTGTTTATTTTTGTTTTTGCTTTTACCTAATAGCCATCAATTCCATTCTGGGAGATTTTCATCTCAATATGTATTAAACATGTAATTGTGTGTTTTCTTAAGTCTTCCTATTTTTACTATTAGGTACTCTGTATCTAGTCTCTGGAATTTCTCTACACACCACCTAGGGGCTGAGTTATTTCTCTTCTCCTCCCACACTTTACATTTTACCTCATTGGAAGAGCACTTCATGTGGTTGCTTACAAATCCCATTCTTTCCTTCAAATGATTCAGTTTATTGCCATATAGACTTTTGTAATTATACTTAATATTTCTAAAGAGAACTTTAACTCATCTTATGATAGTACCCTCCCCTATCCTAGCACTTCTGAAAATACTTCAGATTTTTTTCTATTGGCATTATACCAGATTATAACTCTGTTTACTTAATAGAATTCTAGCCTTCACTGCACATGGATGAATCTCTTTGACGCACACTTTTTCGGTAATGAAAACTCACTGATTTTTTCCCCTTTTCGGAGCTTTTTTCTTTTATTACTGTATTGATCTTTCAATATCTTGGAAGTTTAAATCCTATATTTTTATATCATGTGTAATTCATTTGTTTTCTAGTCTAAGACACTTAATCAATCTTTACCCGATTACAACATTTCAGCATTGTTCCTATTCTTTTCAGTTAGGAGTGGTTATTCTCACTTGCTCAGGGGTAGCCTTTTCAATGCCTGCTTCCTAAATCTCGCATAATCCCTTTGGATTTTGTCTTTTTATAGTGACCTCACTTTATAAGGTTTTTGTTCAGGTAATGTACTTGAAATGAAGCGAACACTTTATCAGTTCTACTTCGTTGTTTCTTTATTTCTTTAAAGATTTGCCTCTGTCAAAAGGCAGAAGCAGAAAAAAAATTATAGTTGTAATACTTATTAACTAGACGAGAAGGCTGGGGCTCTTGGGTGGAAATCTTTGGGAGTAATACTCCTTGTTAGAAGTACAGCAGCATCTGTGCCTCTAAAAATCATTCTAAATAAGGACCTGCTTTTAGAGAAGCAACTATTGATCTTCATTTATTTTATTTTTAATTCTGAAGTCTGTTCTCTCCCATGTGTAAGTATTACAGAAATGGATGTTTATCTCTCTGTAATTCTACAGCTGGTGCTAAATCAGGAGCAAAGGAGCTATTGTTATACCGCAAGGATAATCTCTTTTTGTTCTGTACATTGGTGTTATTGATGTCAAAGTTTGGTATAATTTGATTGGATATTCCTATGTGTCAGTTTACAGATTTATTTTTCATAGTTAGTAGCTTAATCTTTTCTTTTAAAGACTTTTTTTTAAAAAGTGGCTTCATTTTTTGACAGAAATTCTTTATTTCTACTCAAGCATTGTTACTAGATTCCACATGGAAAGATTTCTTGTTTCCTATGGGAAAAAAATGAATTGTGATGCATTATTTTAAGATTCAAAAGGTCCACCCAAAGCTAAAATAATGTCAGTCAATGAAAATTAAACAACAGATTATTGTTTTCAAAATTCAACTGATTTCTGTTTTTTTCATAGTAAAGCAACATAGAAGGATATCGCCTTTGTAATACCTAAAACTGCATGATGCAAGAGCTCAGGGGCTTAATCTAATCATTTAATATCTTTTCCATTTACCTCGTTTTCTGAACAATGTGGCTATAAAGTGAATCAAAGGATATGATAATTATTTCTCAGTTATTTTTTGTTAATTTTAGTTCCAGTGAAGTTGACATACTGTTACACAACTCTGTGGTGTACACTATAGTGGATGAACAGTCCCATCGATTACTCAGTGCTCAAAAAGATAAAAGAACTCTTAATCACCTTCATCTATTTCACCCAATCCCCCAACAACCTCTCCTCTGGTAACTAGAGTTTGTTCTCTATAGTCAAGAGTGTGTTTCTTCATTTGTGGTCTCTTTGTTCATTTAGTTTGTTTCTTAAATTTTACATGTGAGTGAAATCATGTGGTATTTGTCTTACTCCAGCTGACTCTTTTCACTTGGCATTACACTCTCTAGCTCCATCCATGTTGTTACAAATGGCAAGATTTCATTCCTTTTTGTGGCTGAATAGTATTCCTCCATTACATATACCACTTCTACTTTATCCACTCATCAGTCAATCGATGGACACTTGGGGTGTTTCCATATCTTGGCTGTGGTAAATAATGCTGCAATAAACATCAGGGTGCATGTATTCCTTCGAATTAGGGGTTTTATATATCCTTGGGTAAATACCCAATACTGCAACCGCTGCAATATAGGGTAGTTCTATTTTTAACTTTTGGGGGAAGCTCCATATACTGTTTTCCCCAGTGGCTGGACCAACTTGCATTCCACCAACAGTGTAAGAGGGTTCCTTTTTCTCCACATCCTCACCAACGCTTGCTGTGTCTTGTGCCTTTCATGGTATCCATTCTGACAAGTGTGAGGTGCTATCACACTGTAGTTCTGATTTGCATTTTCCTGATGATGAGTGGTGATGAACATCTTTTCATGTGTCTGTTGACCATCTGGATGTGTCTTCTCTGGAGAAATGTCTGTTCATGTCTTCTGCCCATTATTTCATTGGATTGTTTTTAGGGTGTTGAGTTGTGTCAGTTCGTCTTGTATTTTGGGTACTAACCTTGTATCAGCTATGTCATCTGCAAATATCTTCTCCCATTCTGTAGGGTGACTTTTCGTTTTGTTGATTATTTCCTTTGCTGTGCAGAAAGTTGTTAGTTTTTTTTTTTTTTAAGTTTGAAACAGTTGTAGTGGTTTAATTTTGTTTCTCTTTCCCTAGCCTCAGGGGACCTATCTAGGAAAAAAGTAGCTGTGGCCAATGTCAGAGAAGTGACTGCCTGTGCTCTCTTCTAGGATAGTTATGGTTTCAGGTCTCACATTTAGGTCTTTAATCCATTTGCTTCTATTTATGTGTATGGTAAGAAAGTGGTCCAGTTTGATTCTTTTGCATGGAGATGTCCAATTTTCCCCATACTGTTTATTGAAGAGACTGTGTTCTTCCTGCTTCACTGCTTGAAGAGACTGTGTTCTTCCTGCTTCACTGGATTAATTGGCCATATAACTGTGTGTTCATTTCTGTGCTTTCTATTCTGTTCCATCGGTTTCCACGTCTATTTCTCTGCTACTAGCATAATGTGTTGATTACTGCCATTTTGTAATATAACTTAATGTCTGGAATTGTGATGTCACTAGTTTTGATTTTCTTTTTCAAGATGACTTTGGCTATCCAAGGGCTTTTGTGCCTCCATACAAATTTTATGATTTTTCTTTCATTCCAGTTCTCTGAAAAATGCTGTTGGTATTTTGATAGGGATTGCATTATATACATAGATTCCTAGGGTAGTGCAGACATTTTGACAAATTTGTTTTTCTAATCCATGAGCATGGACTACCTTTCCATTTGTTTGTGTCATCTTCCATTTCTTTCACCAATGCTTTATAGTTTTCAGAGTCTAGGTATTTTATTTCCTTCATTTAATTTATTCC
>NC_043704.1:35160118-35166275 GCF_006229205.1 Suricata suricatta | reverse complement strand
CTTGAAAAGATGTGAGTTCTTTGTGTGCAATCTTTCATTTATGCATGTGAGAGGTTTTTTTTTTTAATATTTTTACATTGTAGTACTTGTTTTCCTTGTTGGGGTGTTTGCTTATTTAATACATTCCGTCAAGGACAGAAAAAAAAATAAATAAATAAAAATAAAAATTATAACATTTTGTTAGATGATAAAAATATTAACAGGCTCACTTTTTAATAAGACAAATTATCTCTTTGGACCTTTGGGAAGCTGCCATGAAAAGATGTTACTAAACAAACAAGTGTATGAAAGAAACCTCTACCGTCCAAAAGCCAAATTGACTTACTGACTATATGCAGTCAAATTTTATTTAGAAAATGTCATTTACAACCAAAATAAACAATATAAGAAGCACTTTGGTAAAATAGTAAAGTCTTAGAAAAGTGTGTGTGTGCGTGTGTGTGTGTGTGTGTGTGTGTGTGTGTATTCATTCGTTCTAGGAATGTCTTTTGAAATGCTTCTTGCCAGAGAATTATGTTCTTTTGGACAGGAGAATTACTGACATAACATGCTCTTCAGGTGGTCAACAACTGCTTATAAAAACAGAGGAAGTGTTAGCGTACTCTGGAGAACAGTATTGAATGTAATTATGGGTTTCATGAATGAATGTGTTGAAGATCAAGAGAAAAGGCACACATATTGAATATTATAATTCACTTTGCCCAAATTATACTACTAAAATTGCAACTATGTAATATGTGGTAAAACCATTCCTTAAAAAAAAAGTTTACGAGGGGGATTAATTCAAAAGATAGTAATAAAAATAACCATTTAGTGGAGCACCTGTGTGGCTCCGTTGCTTAAGCCCCTGACCCTTGTCATTGGCTCAGGTCATGATCTCACGCTTCATAAATTCGAGTTCCATGTTGGTCTCTGGGCTAACTGTGCAAAACCTGCTTGAGATTCTGTCCCTCCCTCTCCCTACTCTTCTCGCATGCTCTCTCTTTCTCTCTATATACATATTTTTAAATTTGATTTACATATATATGTAAATAAAATTTTTAAAAAACACTATTTAATGGTGTACAGATTAAATAACCAAGTAAATTAATTTCTAATTTATAAAGCACTGTTATCTCCACCTTAAAATTATTTCTAATTTATAGAACATCTAAATGGATACTATATATAAAAACATACAAATGTAATAAAATATATTGATATATTACATATGTTGATACATATCAATATATACATAACAAATGTTATAGCCATACCAATGTGCAGTGCTGAATATTAGTATTCTGTTTGTACATGTTTAAAAGTTACTGAAATATATATATGTATATATACATATATAGAGAGAGAAAGAGAAATCTACATACATACATAGAAAATATATTGCAATTTATTCTTAAGTAATTTTTAAAAATGCATGGAATAAAAATAAAGAAGATAAATTTTTAGAAAAAGTAATCACTCTTCATAATTAAGAAAGAAAATAAGTGCTACTCCAGAGGGGAATGTGATGATTCTATCAGCGAGCAGAATCCTGAAGAAATGTTTTAATAAATACAAATAACACAGTATAAACATTATTTTAAAGGAACAGATATAATTCTTAAAACATTAAAATAGCTGAATATATTTTAAAAGTCTTTTAAGTCTCATTTTAATTCAACAAAAGTTTTACTACTAATCATTTTTGAAGAAATGACATAGCTGTATACATTTTTTTTCAGTTTTATTTGTTCTTCCTACTTGGATCAGTTTTTAAGATTCACCAATATTATATAAAAATGAATCACTCTGCCATTTGGGGAAGTTCAAAAAAGGTCCCTCAAAGATGTTGACATCCTATGCTCTAGAATCTGTGAATAATACCTTATGTGGCAAAAAAAAAAAAAAAAAAAAAAAAAAAAAAAAAAAAAAAAAAAAAAAAAAAAAAAAAAAAAAAAAAAAAAAAAAAAAAAAAAAAAAGGATCTTAAAATGGAAACATTAACAAGATTATCTAAGAAGGAAAGAAATCACATTTATTCTTATAATAGTGCAACAGAGATACTTACAAACACATAGAAGAGGAAAAAGCAACGTGACCAAGGAGGTAGAGACTGGAATGTTGCAGACACTAGATAAAAAATGCCAGCAGCCAGGAGCAGCTGGGAGTGACAAAGAACAGAGTCCCCTCTAGAGCCTCCAGAGGCCATTCCAACCCCTTGATTTCAGACCAATGGTACTGATTCTGAACTTCTGGCTTCCAAAATTGTGAAAGAACAAATTTCCATTATTTAAAGCCACCAAATTTGTTCTGCATGCACAGGGAACTAAATTAGGACAAAAAAATGAGGAAATCACTTTTTATAACTAAAATGGAATGTACTTGAATTTACCTACACTTTGTCTGCACTAGAAAGACTTAAAAGATGAAGTTATTTTAATGAATAGTCTAAATAACACATTTTATCTTATTAACGCCTATTCCCAAAAAAATATATCAATGCATTTAAGTAACCTTCACTAAACAAGGTAGGTGTCCTTGACAATTCCAAGGAAAAGCAAACCCATTCAGAATAAATGCTGTTGAGCTTTAGAATTGATAGGAGAGCCCACACAAAAAGAAATAAATTTGTAATACACAGTTTTTACTGCTAGTCTACTCCCATGTAATTATATTCAGAGATTGAATAAAAAGAAGTATTTTACATGATGGAAAGTTTACCACAAACATAGGCTAAGGAGCTATTTTTTCTACATTGTATCTGATATATTTGCTTCATTAAACAGAGATGAGACTATTTCAATAAATAATCAGTTGGCAATAATAATAACAATATTTACTGAAGAAATTGCATTCTGAATTTTCAATAAGGGATCTTAGAAACATCTGATATTAAAAGGCATTTCATTGTGAATTTTGAGTTTATATTCCAAATAATTGAGGGAAAATACCAAGATACCAAAAAAAGTATCAAAGTAGTTTTCCATTTATAATAAACCTATAATATGCAAATGAGCATTATGTAGATAAATTGTTCATAAAATTACATATATTTGGTAAAATTATACAAATCAGGGTTATATATGAGCTATAACTGATATTACCATTATTTATATACTGAGCTTGCTATAGGTACCTAATAAACATTAACTCTGTTATTTGAATTTTTAAATATATTTTGTTAATTTTATCTGAATACTAAAGTTCATATATTCTAGAAATCTCCATTTTTTGTTTGATAATTTAGATCATAACTTTTCTTTTTTTTTAGTTTATTTTTGAGACAGAGAGAGTGGGGAAGGGACAGAGAGATATGGAGGCACAGAATCCAAAACAGGCTTCAGGATCTGAGCTGTCAGCACCAAACCCAATGAGGGGCTTGAATCCATGAACCATGAGATCATGACTTGAACCGAAGTCAGACGCTTAACTGAACTGAGTCAACCAGGTGCTCCGATCATAACTTTAATCAAACAACCTTAACAAGCCATGTGCACATACAATCATCATAAAAAAAAATCATATCCTAAAGGACACATGCACATTGAAAGTGAGGGTGTGAAGAAACATTTGTCATGCAAATGGATGTGTAAAGAAAGCCAGAGTAGCAATATTTAGAAAAAAAAAAGACTTTATTCTTTTAAGTTTATTTATTTTGAGAGAGACAGAGACTGCACAAGTTGGGGAGGAAGAAAAAGGGAGAGAGAATCCTAAGAAGGTGTCAGTGCATAGCCAAATGAGGGGCTCAAAGGTTACTAAACTGTGGCATCATGACCTGAGCCGAAACCAAGAGTTGAACTCTTAGCCAACAAATCCACCCAGGTGACACTCTTCTTTGTTTTAAATTTTTTTCAAAACAGACTTTAAAACAAATAATTTTAAAACAAAACTTTGTCACAAGAGACAAAGAAAGACACTATATAATTTTTAAGGGGACAATCCAACAAGAAGATATGACAATTATAAATATTTA
Organism: Suricata suricatta; assembly: GCF_006229205.1. Taxonomy (NCBI): domain Eukaryota; kingdom Metazoa; phylum Chordata; class Mammalia; order Carnivora; family Herpestidae; genus Suricata; species Suricata suricatta. Next base: position 35,162,324 of record NC_043704.1, on the reverse strand, counting down.
TCCACTCAACACAAGAGTATCCAAACACATAAAACAGTTACTAACAGACACAAAGGAAGTAATTGATAGTAATACAATTAGGAAATAGCAGGGGTAATAATAGTAGGGGACTGTGACACCCTACTTACATGAAGGACAAGTTATCTAAACAGAAAATCAGAAAGGAAATAGTAGTTTTAATGACACAATGGACCAGATGGATTTAATAGATATATTCAGAACATTCCATCCAGTGCACACAGAACATTCTCTGGAATAAATCACGTATTAGACCACAAAACAAGTTTCAACAAATTAAAAAAGACTGAAATCATATCGTGCATCTTTTCTGCCCACAACACTATGAAACTAGAAGTCAACCACAAGAAAAATCTGGAAACAACACAAATATATGGAAGCTAAATAACATATTACTAAACAATAAATGGGTCAATCAGAAATTCAATGAAGAAATTTCAAAAACATACATGGAGACAAATGAAAATGAAAATACGAATGTTCCAAAATTTTGGGATACAATAAAAGTGGTTCCAAGAGAGAAGTTTACAGCAATACAGTCCTATCTCAAGAAGGAAGAAGACTTTCATACATGACTGAACCATACACCTAAATGATCTGGGAAAAGAAGAACAAACACAAACTCATACCAGTGGAAAGAAATAATAAAGATTAGAGCAAAAATTAGTAATATGGAAATTTAAAAAAGAACAAAAGATTAGATCAATAAAACCAGAAGCTGGTTCTGCAAAAAGATCAACAAAATTGATAAATTGCCAGCCAAACTAAAAATAACAGACACAGAGAGAGAGAGGAATCACATAAACAAAATCAGATATGAAAGAGGAAAAATAACAACCAGCACCACAGAGATACAATGGATTACTCGAGAACATTATGAAAAATAATGTGCCAACAAACAGGTATCAGATAAGAATTAGATAAAATACCCAAGTGAAGCAGAAGAAATAGAAAATCTGAACAGACCAATTACCAACAAGGAAATTGAATCACTAATGAAAAATCTCCCAAAAAACAAATTCCAGAACCAAATAGATTCATGGATGAATTCTACCAAACACATAAAGAGAAGGTAATACCTATTCTCCCCCAAAATTTCCAAAATGTAGAATAGAAAATTTCCAAATCATTCTATAAGGTCAGCATTATCCTGATAACAAAACCAAAATAAGACACCCTGAGAAAAAGAGAACTCCAGTCTAATATCTCTGAAGAACATATTTGCAAAAATCTTTAAAACAATAGAAGCAAGCAGAACTCAAGAACACAATTAAAAAATCATTCACTCATAAGAAGTGAGATTTACTCCTGAGATGCAAAGATGGTCAATATTTGCAAAACAATCAAACGATGTATATTCTCTAAGTCTCACTAATATGAGAGATGGTCAATTCTCTAACCTCTGCTTTATAGACTACATTGTTGAAGAAATTTCCTTGCTTCTTGGGAGGTCTTATTTCCTTCTCCAGAGGACATGGAGATCAGAGTTAATTTGCTGTCCTTTGTCTCTTCTACATAAGATGGGAGTATCTATGTGTAGTAATTTAAATATATCTGAACTCCTAAAGCTTAATGTAAGTAGCTCTAGTGTAAAGATTCCTACTATTGACCACTCTTTCTTTCCATCATCACTGTCTCTACCTCCAGTTCATTATCACATTGGCTTTGATACTTTGCTGTATTTTATGATTTACAAAATGCTACAAGTGGAAATCAATCAATGTGATATATCATATCAATAAGAGAAAGGATGAGACCCATATGATCATTTCAATAGACACAGAAAAAGCATCTGACAAAGCAAAATATCCATTTATGATTAAAAACTCTCTATAAGTAGATTTAGAGGGAACATACCTCAACAAGGATAGGAACAAGACAAAGATGTGTACTCTCATGACTTTATTCAACACAGTACTGAAAGTCCTACCCGTGGCAATCAGACAATAAAAATAAAGAAAAGGCATCCAAATCAGTAGGAAAAAGTAAAACTGTCACTATTTGCAGATGACATGACGCTATATGTAGAGCCCTCAAAAGACTCCACCAAAAACCTATAGTAAGCATGCAGGACACAAAACCAGTCTACAGAAATCCACTGCATTTCTGTACACAAAAATGAAGTAGCCAAAGGAGAACTTAAGAAAATAATCCCATTTACAGTTACACCCAAAATAACAAAATACCT
>NC_043704.1:35122105-35160018 GCF_006229205.1 Suricata suricatta | reverse complement strand
ATGTGTCATTCCCTCTCATTGCCATGTAGTACTCCATTGTGTATATATACCACATCTTCTTGATCCACTCATCAGGTGATGGACATTTAGGCTCTTTCCATGTTTTGGCTATTGTTGACATTGCTGCTATGAACATCTATTTTCCCTATAAAAAGTTCATCATGGTATTTTCATTAGCATATTCCTTTAAAGTAATTTGATATATGTTTTGGAGTGTTATTTTTGACACTGTGTCAATATATTTAAGATACATAATATATGCAACTTGAATAGCACAACTCCACAAATGTATATGCAGCTATATAAGTGTATTGACAGTCCTTATGTGTTTGTCATTCACTTCTTGCCAATAAAAGTAACATGAAGGTCAGTAGACAAGGATGTAGTTCTTTGGATACATCTCTGATTACTTCCATGGCAAAGTTCTGTAATTAGAATTGCTGAGTCATTGAGAATTAAAAAAAATTAAGCATATTGCCAAATTGCCTTTATACTAATTTATACTCACACTAGCAGTGTATCGGACTTTCAATTTGGTAGTCTCAAGAGAATTCTTATACTTCAGCTGTTAGACTTATTATCCTTGAAAGATCAAGCTGGCTATCTCTTTTCAGCTTGCTATATAGCTTATGCTATTTTGAGGTTACAAATTAAATGATGTAAAGTCTTTTTTTTTTAATGTTTATTTATTTTTGAGAGACAGAGCATGAGTAGGGGAAGGGCAGAGAGAGAAGGAAACACAGAATCTGTGTTCAGCTTTTGGCTCTTGCTACTCGGTGACTTTGGTGCTTTTGGCAACTCAATCTCACCTGATATTTAGGTTATAAAGTTTCTCTAGAATCAAGTAAGATATGATGATGAAAGTCCTTTCTAAACTGTAAAGTATTATACAACTATTTAGTTTCTAATAATTATGCACACTAGACTTTTCACTATTAAAGAAGACTGAAGAATATATTCTCTCTCAGTGCTAATGGCATAGCTCCTAATCTGAACAGTTTTTATCATCATATACCATTTTTAAGAAGGTTTAATTAAAAAGAAAACTTTTTTAAAAAGCTACCATTTCAGTCACTTGGAAACTCTGCTCATGTGACTCACTTTGTTATGTAACCATGTTGATCAAGGGTGGATTTGGATTTTATTGTTTTTTTTTATTATTGATAATAATAATGATTCTATTGGCAAATATAGGAATGGGTGCTTAACGGTGCAAATTATTGGTTTTATATGGTAGAGTGTACTTGGAATAGGGTGTAGAAGAAGTTAAAAATGGTGGGAAATATTTGCAGGGTGGTATCTGTGTGTATGTATGTATGTGTGCGTGTGAACAATATAAATGCTAATCAAAACCCATTTTTCCCTTAGTTTCTTGAAAATGTTATGATTGCTTTAAAAAAGAAATGCAAGAGACAGCAATATAGCTCATTGCTCTTTTTTAATACAGTAGGATTATTTCCTCCTGTTGGTTAACTTATTGACAGTAGCTTCCAAATAATATCCTTGTCTTTTTACTATTTTATGTTTACTTTAATTAAGCACTCTAATGGTTGATTGGCAATGATAGAAGTTGCCAGAGAATAATAAAATATTTAAGCTGGAATCGACTTTAAGGATCATATACTATAGCATATGAGAAAATAAAGTTCATAGAATTTAAACATTTTTAAGGCCACACATTAGTGTGGTAGTTTAGATTCTTAAGACCATTCCTCCTTTCCTTGTAGCAGTACTCGTAAACTCTTACACATTATTTTAGAATTTTCAAAGTATTTTAAAGCAATAACATCTAATTCTCTTTTTAGGTAGTTATTAGGAGTAAAAGTGGAGAGATCTTGTACCGTATTTCACCATGGGCGAAGTATGTGACTCGTGAAGGTGACAATGTGAATTATGATTGGATACACTGGGATCCAGAACAACCATATAAAGTGAGAACAACAAATCGTTAAATAAATCCTTGTTCAAATAATTCTAGGAAAATTAATTTTTACTTTTATAACTTTTATAATAATATTCAACTTCTCTCTTCTCTGCCAGTTTTATATTTTACATTGTAGTGTATCCGATATGCCATACACATATCAGAGTCCATCATCTGTAGCCAGTAAAATATAGTAGTGAGTTTTTGTTTTATCATGTGTTTCTAAGGTTAGGAGGGAAAACAAAAACAAAATCTCTACATACTGACCTGTAAGGATACTGCCTTTTTTTTTTTTTTAACCACAATTTCTGTTTCATCATGGAATCTTCAGTGAAGTAATATTTCTCACTGGCATGAGTTTGAAGCAGGATCAATGTCCTTCGGAACAAGAATAGGAAGACCTCATGAATATATTATTTAAGTTATTTTCAAGGTTTATATGTATGTTTGAAATCACTTTTCTGTCTTTAAATTATCAGAGCATGTTCATAAATGCTTTGCATTTAATAATTATGTATGCATCTTAAGCTCTTATGTTTTCTCTAAGGCTCAATGATAAGGTATAAACCATTACATGATTACTCTTTTAAAACAGATCCATTAACATGATCCTAAAAGGGAATTTCTTTTCAAGAGAAAATTTAATGGATGTAGCCAATTGCCTTTTATATGCAAAAACAGTTCCAAACTATTTGACTTAGTCGATTGACCATTTCATTTAACATGCTTAATCAGATAGTATCATACCTGCATTTTTTATCTAATTCTTTATGTAATTTTATATTCTGTAGTTTAAGCATTCCAGACCAAAGAAGCCAAGAGGTCTAAGAATTTATGAATCTCATGTGGGAATTTCTTCCTATGAAGGAAAAATAGCTTCTTATAAACATTTTACATGCAATGTACTACCAAGAATCAAAGACCTTGGTAAGTAATAACTGTGATTTTTATTCAGATAAAATTTTAATGAGTCTGTTCTCTTTTTAGAAAAGCTAATTACAAGTGTCTCTTTTTTTGTGTTAAGAGATTAAATATGTAATAGAAATGCATTTTATTTTAGGCCTCTCAAATTGTCCTGTAATAGTGATAGCATAGAAAAGAGAAATGGAATAAGATAGAGCGTAAGAATTCAAGATATTATTCCAATTTCAATTTTAAGTTATGTGAACCAATGGCTTCCAAATTGTAGATAAATATGTAAGCATAATTACTTTTCTACAGAAGAGAACTTTTACCAATTTAAGTGGTCATTGATTATAGCCTGTTCATTTTAGTCTATTAGGGGAAAAAATCACAATTTTAAGGTTACTGGAACTCATTTTGCATCAGAATCTCAATATATATATAGCTCCAGTCTGGATGACTTATTTGACAAATATTTATGGTACATCTTCCTTCTGAGATACATTGTTCTAGATGTTTGTATGTTGGAGTATAATGACACAGAACCTTGTCTTCATGGGAACAAGCAGGAGAGTTAATAGTGTACTGCTGAATTATTGATTCACTGTGCTTTAAATTTGTTATTTTTCTTTTATAGGTAATGCCTTTTTATCATTTCACAGCATATTAGCACCTGCTCCAACAGCTAGGCAGGAAGATAAAGTAACATTTAATTATTCTGCTTCTGTTAGGCAGTCCAAACTTTGGCTAGAAGAAAGGTTAGCAACTCACTGTTAAAGTTTTTAGTTGTACATGGATCTTAATTACGTGTGATGATGAAGTCAGATTCAAGAAACCAAAATCAATTAAATGTATGACGAATTGAATATTATACTTAATAGATATTATATTTAAGTCATTATGTTTGAGATGTGCTGCCATTTCATACTGTAATGCACTGTTTATGACCCAGATCTTGCAAAAGTTTTGACAGAAGCCTGGGTCCTCTTTTTCTCGTCGTTGTGCTTGAGTTGAACAGCGCAGTACTTGGAACATAAATGAATCAAATAATGAGTAATGCCATAAAATGAATGAGAAAAACTATAAATTGGTGCCTGATCATAAGAATGATTTTTATTTTTTAAAAGAGGAATAAACTACAAACTCTCTATTCTCTACCAATTATAAATATATAATTGATATATGCCATTTGAGCAGTTTATACACATATTTCTATCATATTGGAAATATGATAAAGTAAGTGAGATTGTTTTTACAATGAAAAGGCCAGCAATAATAACTTCTCAGCAGATTATGAACTATATTTTTATGCTGTTCTTTAACCATGAATCTCTAATTCAGAATGTGACTTTGCAATTGCTCCAAAATTAATTATGTACTGAAATATGCTCATGAGAAGCTATCTTGACATTAATTGGTCTTTGACAACAAAATATTTTCTATGTATGTTAGAGAAATGCAGCTTTCAAACCAGTCAAATCATATTTGAAAATTTTGTAAATTTGAAGAAGAAAAATAATATTTAGCTATATTTTTAAGATCAAAAATTTCTTCTTCTTTGATTATTGGCTTATATTAAAAACACATTAGTAAATGTTTTTAAGGTTCTGTGTGGCCATGTGTGCACACACAGAACTTTGAAGCACTTATGTAAGTAGAAGAATTAATGCTGGTTTTGGAATAGCTGCCCATGGAAATGTGGATACACTGGATGTCTTACATTCCACGGTGGAAATAATTGAAACATAAAGAAAAGGTTAAATAAAAAGTGTATGGCATACAACTGGTTACTTTTATTTAGCTTTCATAATCTTCACTATGAATATTACAAGTGCAACTGAAGTTTAGCATATGTAGATTGCCATCTTTAATATTCTAAAGACAAATTAAGAGTATATTTGCATATCATTTATTACTTGTTAAAATGAAGACATTTCAAATAGCTAGAGTACCACTCTCAAGAACTAACTGTCCGATTTTGTGTTAGAAGGTCAGACAAGTCAAAGCTGCTAAGATAGTAGAACTTTTCAAAGTGATCAGATCCTTTGTATGTAAATGATTGTATGTAAAATTTAATGTCCTTAGAACAAGGATGTTGTTTTTATATTTTTTTCATTTTTTAAAAATATTGCTTTTAATCTCTACTTGACCTTTACCTATATAGGCTACAACTGCATTCAGATGATGGCAATCATGGAGCATGCTTACTATGCCAGTTTTGGTTACCAGATCACAAGCTTCTTTGCAGCTTCAAGGTAAAATGAAAGTCTCAATAATAACCATTTTTATTTGAGAAAAAAATAGATAAATAAAATGATTTTTTAAAATTTTATTTGATGTTATTTTGTAATAATCTATTTGGGAGTTAACAGAGGCTTATCATTTTTTTTTTACTACAATTATAGACTCTTTTCTCATCAAGCCTTAGCGACTAGCCATGATACAACATTGCTTCTCATGAAATGATTTCTGTTAACAAATATCCAGTTAATGTGCTGAAATTGTCATGCATTTGCAGGCCTGCACCTCAGTCAGAAAATCATGCCTCATGGAAGTAATTATTGCCAGAGCTCACATTCTTTACTGGAAAGAGACTGACTCATGTAAGAATGTGACTGAGAAGGCTCTTGGTAGGACATATTACTGCCCACAGAATTATCCTTCTTTCTAGGCTAAAATCCAAAGAATGTGGATCTCTGGGCAGAAAGACAACCAGGAGTTCTATGTAATTGAAAAGGTATTGACCTGAATGATTACGAGTTGAACATGTCCGACATTGTCTCCATCTCATGGAGCTTACACTGTTGTGGCATATAGACATCAACCCAATAATCATACACGCTGCTTTCTATCTGTGATAAAAGCTAAGAAGGAAATGAGAGATAAGAGCCTAGAATGAGGGGTCTGATCAGTTTAGATTAGATATGAACTGATGTTGGGACTAAGATATAAAACATAAGAGTGAACTGCGGGAAAGAGTAAAGTAGGAATAAGGAGATAGTTTTCCAGGCATAGAGAAAAGATACGGATCCTTTAACCTGTTTCTCTTTATAGTAAATATAGTGAATAAATTACCTACATTTATATATATGTTTATATATGTTATATAGGCATTATAAATAGAGAGTATTTATAACCTCTAAATCTGTCATTCCTCTCCTTTCTTGAGCTGTTTCTGTGTAGGCTCTTCACCTCTTCATTGAAATTGTTTTTGTCAAGTGTACTGACAAAAGTACTGTTAAGTCCACACTGTTAAGTACAATGATTAGCTCTTATCCCACTTGACCTGTCAGCATTTGGCACAATTAGTTACTTGTACCTTGTTCGGACATTTTTCTTTCCTTGGTTTTGAGGAAAAGTGTTATCCTCCTGTTGGGGTATTTCCTATCTCTTTGCTGCCATTTTAAAAAGTTCCTTTGCTTTTTCTGACCACTAAATATTGGACCTCGCAAGAGGGTTCAGCCTTTGGCTCCATACTGTATATATATGATGAACGTTTAGAGTCACATCAAGTCTCATCCATTCTTATGCCTTAAATACATTTTACATTATACTGGACTCTTCCCTTTCTGTACCTACTTATACTCAGCTATCATAAAGCCTAACCACCTGTAACTTCAAAATGTATCCTAAATCTGGTTTCTTCAGTCGCTATCACCTTGTTCCAAGTTGCCATTATCTATAACCTGGATTATTTCAATAGCTTTTTAACTGGTCACTCTTCTCTCGTTCTTCTACTGCTTCCCAAGCCTTCTCTCCCTCCATATACATGAGCCACTTTCTGCATGGTGACCTGATTAACCACTTTAAAATAAAAGTCTAATCTGGGCATCTGCATGGCTTAGTCGGTTAAGGATCCAAATTTGGCTCAGGTCATGATCTCATGGTTTGTGAGTTTGAGCCCCGCATCAGGGTCTATGCTGACAGTTTGGGGCCTGGAACCTGCTTAGGATTCTGTGACTCATTCTCTCTCTGCCCCTCCCCCACTTGTGCTCTGTCTCTCTCTGTCTCTCAAAAGATAAATTTAAAAAATGTAAATAAAAATAATAAAAGACAGATCATGTCTCTTTCTTGCTCATAACTTACTATTGATCCCCATTCTCTTTCAGTATAAAAGTCAAAGGCCTTTTATTGGTCTTTGTGCTCTGGGTCTTGGTTGATTCTCCGGGCTCATCTCTCTATTGATAATTTTACTCTGGCCACACTAGCCTATTTGCTGTTCTTCCAGTGTTCCTAGCTTATTAGCTTATCTCTGTCCCAGTGCCCTTTTTGCCTGGACATCCTATCTTTTAGATATTCACACACCTTGCTCCTTACTTCTTTTGGATCTTCACTTAACACTGCTTTCTTCACGAAACTCATCAATAACCCTGTTTAGAATAGCGCACCCACCATTCCCACCAGTGGCTTTGCTTCATTTCTCTTTAGAAAAGTTATTGCTATCTGACATCCCCCATGTTTATTTATTTATTTGTAGCCCTCCAGTCCTCCAACTAGAATATAAATTCCACAAGGGCAGTGATATTTATTTTGTTCACTGCTGAATCTCAAAGCATGGACAATTTCGTGACACATGGTAGATGCCTTAATAAGTATTTGTTGAAAAAACAAATGAATGAAAGAAGTTTTAAGGCTATTTATTTGCTGAACATACTATTGGTTGAATAGAAAAAGTCTGGGATAAGGAGAGAAAGGGATAAAGTGTCCTAAATCTAAAGTTATTGGAAGGAACCAGATTAGGCAGTGCAGTAGGTCCTGATAACGTCCACAGTATTCATCCTGAAGACAATGTGACTACAAGTATGACTTCAGGTAGATGATGAAATGATCACATTTTCATTTTTTAAAGATAGTTCTTTCTGCCCAGTGGAGTTGGCTACCAGGAGACCTGCTATATACTAAGCACTCTGCTGCATCCTGGGAAACCAGATAGTAGTAGCCCCTGCCCTCAAGGAGCATATGGTGTAGTGAAGAAGTGAGATGATAAATAATCACAAGGGTGATTGGTGATTATTTACTTAAAAGGTAAAGGTGATGCTATGGAAGGCCAATATTGAGATTTTACATAGGTTAAGAAAAGACTTCACTCAGAGAGGAGTTATTTTTCTTTTCTATTTCATGCAGACTAGAAAACTGCTATTAACACAAACACGTGTGCCTGTGAGCTACCCATGTTTTCTACTTGGGTGGTGACAGACATGACACATCCTCTTGGCCTTCTGGCCTCCGAAGGCACTCCAGTTTGGGACTAAGTAAGTACAGGAGGGATGGCCTCACTCAAGGCACCAAGGACATTCAAAGAAATACTCCAAGAGCACGCAACTCCATGCGTACATATTTCCAGAAATGACCTGGTATATGAACAAGGATTACCATGCTCCCCAGGGGAGATAGGCTTGGAAAAGGAAATAAGAAATTCTGAGTATTGAGAAACAGAATTTATTAACTACTGGGGCAACCTGGGTGGCTTAGTCAGTGAAGCATCTGACTTGAGCTCAACTCATGATCTCATGTCTCGTGGGTTCGAGTCCTGCATTGGGTTCTGTGATGACAGTTCAAAGCCTGGAGTCTGCTTCAGATTCTGTGTCTTCCTATCTCTTTGCTCCTCCCCCACCCATGCCCTGTCTCTCAAAAATAAATAAACATTTAAAAGAAAAAAATAATTGACTACCTACAAATTCAAAATGTGAATTTTCATTGGGATGTGAATCTATGTCTAATAGCTGGATTTTAATTATTATTTTTTATTGAATGCCTTAAAATTTGCTTAATAGGAAATATTATTCCAGTTTGACTTGTAGCTAAGTATTATGTCACATTGAGTTTTCATATTTAATGTATCTAGTACTGCACTGGTAAAACAATTGATACACACCAAATGATTGGTCCTTTGATTTAAATATGATATGATTTTGTTTCTGCTTCATTCTTTATCTTTAGCCGTTATGGAACACCTGAAGAGCTAAAAGAACTAGTTGACACAGCTCACTCAATGGGTATCACAGTCCTGTTAGACGTGGTACACAGCCATGCTTCAAAAAATTCAGAAGATGGATTGAATATGTTTGATGGGACAGATTCCTGTTATTTTCATTCTGGACCCAGAGGGAATCATGATCTTTGGGATAGTCGATTGTTTGCCTACTCCAGGTAGGTACATATAATATGGACATATCTTTATTTAAAAAACATTTCAGGGAATATTACTAAATTCAGTGTGTGGCCAGTCTTTCAGTGTATATAACTTCTTAAACTGATTTTTAAAAATTGCATAAGGAATGTTTACCATGCATATAGACTTTACCTTGTTTTGAATAGCACATGTATTTGTGGTAGGTTGCATCCAATTTCAGTTTTGCCAATCTTATGCCATTTAAAACATATTGGTTATATGGTCCTTTAAAAGGATTTGTGTGAATAAATCTTTAATATCTAAAAGAATACTTTATGAAATTGAATTAACTATAGTGAATCTCCTTTTAGTAGAAATATATACGTTGTTTTAAGTAGGCAATTCTTAAAAATTTTAATTCATAATTTACTATCTTAATATTGCCATATTCTTGATCATAGCTAAATTAATGTAACTTTAATAACAGCTAACATTTACTAGTGTGTAACATATCAAGTATGATGACAGCTGTTTTAGCTATCTTAGGTACACATTTTATTTATTCTGCATAACAACTCTACTTACACCTGGTAAGTCCTTTTGTTAGGACCATGTTACATAAAGGTAAGCTAAGGCTTATTGTTGAAACAATTGAGATGAAACACATCTATGACTTCTTTAACCATTTAAACAGGGTGTTTTAGGTGATTAAATCTAAATAGCTAAAAGGCAAATCATTTTAAAAAATCAAAAATACTGTGTTTGTGTCCATTATTGATTATAAGTGAAAATATAATCAAAGTATGCTACTAGGAATATAAAAAGTAGCAGATTATCAATGTATAACTAACTTTATACAATAAGTATTTTTGAAAGAATTTAACAAATGTTCTTTTGTATGCTGCATTATAAACATAACGTACCTGAAAAATGAGGAGTATAGAAATATACTTTAGCAAGTACTTTGACAAAATGAAGGTTTCTAATTTTTCAAAGTAAATTAGATGACTTTCATATGAAGGAAAGTGTTTTGCTTTGCACTTTCCTGAATATTATACACTGTTTTGTATTTCATAACTGTATAGGAATCACTCATGCCAGACGAAGGAGCATAACATATGAGAAAAGACACGAGAGGTAGAAGCAGGTGGCAGGGTTCCAGGCCTAGTTTCGGTCTGGAACAAATTGATTAATCATTCTGGTTCTCAGGTTTTTTCATTATAAGAGGAAGCAGAGTTTGGGGGCTAATACAATTCCCTTTGTAAAGGTATTTTGTATCTGTGTCTCCTTTTTGAACATTGCTTGTCGTACTATGGATTTATAACAAGTATAAAGGACTGAGCCCGTGCTAATTCTGTGATATAACTCCACTATTGAGAAAATCTTGTAAAAATAGATTGTGGGCAAGAGATACAATTAATTGAACTTTCTGGTTCATATTTGGATGAATAAGAGTTGACTGTACTATAGAAGTGTGCCTTATGAAAGGAATGCGTTAAATAGTTAAATTTTTGTGTTATGACAAAATTCATCTGTTAAACTGTGTCTTTAAAAGAAAAACTTTAAGCAGGTGTATTTTTATGTTACAAAATGATTATTTTCTTAAAATATTTATTTTAGTGTAATTTTCTATACCTTGAGCTCTCATGGTCCATTAAAAGCTATCCAGTTTTCTAAAGAAAAGAGATTATACATAACTGTTAAAAAATTTTCTATTATAAAAATTAACACATATTTAGCATTTTATTTAATACTTGGTTTCTTTTGTTATGAAACTATTAACTGTTAATGTTTCTCAGGTGCTTGCTTTTGGTAAATAATATATAGCATGGTTCTGGCTTATTATTTTTATTATGACCAGTTATTTTGGCTACATTATGTATAAGCTTAGTACTTTGCAAATATAGTTCCATTTAAAATGGATTTTATTATTCTATGTGTTGTTCTGTTTGACAATACTGTACCTATATTTCCAAATAGAATTAGTATTTTCTATATAGGTTAATACTCTTGGTTATGACATCATTATACAATATAGATAAAACCCTACAAAACCAATTTAAACAAATTAAAGCACTAAATTTAAACAAATAATTTTTTAATACTTAGATTGCTCAATATATAAAATAGTGAAGATTCTAGGGCTCTTTGAATTATTTTCCACTACTATATACAATTGATTAAAAACTTTATTGACAAAATTTATATTAGCTTGATGAAACTTACCAGGATTTGTCTTTTACATTTTCTTCCTTCTATTCTGATTGGTTATAGCATATGTAATGTAACATTGCTTTGGTGCAATGCTAAATCCTTTTTTATAATTAGCATTTATGTTTAAGTTTTTATTCTGCTCTTTTGGTTATTTATTGCTGCTTAACAAATCAGCTCAAAGTTTAGTGACTTCAGATGGTAACAGTTGTTGGGGCGCCTGGCTGACTCAGCCAGTAGAGCATGAGACTCCTGATTTCCAGGTTGTGAGTTCGAGCCCCACATTGGGTGTAGAGATTATAGATAGCAAGAGTTGTTTATTTTACTTCCAGACCTGCAATTTGGGCACAGCTCAAGAGGACAGCGCTTCCTTTCTGCATGCCATGTCAGTTGGAGTGGCTCAATTAAATAGTAGAGCATCCACTTTTTTAAAGGATGGTTCATTCACATGACTGACAGTTGGCACTGGCTGGCAGCTAGGAAGAAGCTCAGTCATGGCTGTGTGCCAGAGGGCCTCAGTACCTCTTCTTGTAGCCCATTGCACAGGCTACTTGGACTTTCTTACAATAGTGAATTCCCAAATAACAGGACATTTGGGCTGCCATTTCTTATGGTCTGGATCTAGAAGCTGACACAACATCATTTCTGCTATAGACTATATAGGTTGAACAGTTACAGATTCAAGGGACAGGAGTATTAAAGAATTTTAGTTCTATGTTTTAAAATACCCATATCTAACAAGTTTTGACCACATAAAGTGTATATGCCATTTCACAATTCAAAAATATATTGAAATACCTGTCTATGTGGAAATTTTTTTTTCAACTGTTTTCTGTGGTAGAGAGTTTTGTCTGAAATAGGCAAAAAAATTTTTTTTTAAATTTCATGTTTAGTCATTTCTGGGAGAACGCAAGCCTAAGGAGCGGCAGAAGGAGGGAGACACAGAATCTGAAGCAGGCTCCAGGCTCTGAACTGTTAGCACAGAGCCCGATGCAAGGCTGAAACCCACAAACCATGAGCTCATGACCTGAGCCATTCGGACCCTTAACCAAGTGAGCCACCCAGGTGCCCCTGAAATAGGCAATTAAAAAAAATATATATATATCATTCATTATGAAAGTAATCATGTCATTGTTGACAGAAAATATAAGAAGCCCCACAGTATCCAAAATAAAAATTATTATTCTTAGTAAATATAAATAACATTCTTTGTACATAAGTGCATTTAGTGACTATAAACTTTTTAAACATGCATACGACATGAAAATCTAGCCTTCATTATTACTCTCCCCATATTTTGGATTTGTTCCTTATCCATATAAAATCAGAGCTGCATATTTAAAAATACAAGTCATTTTCTACCACTTATCTTTGATTTGTTGATTAATATTATACTCCCTGGAAAGCATATATAAATATGGTACACGGTTTGTGTAAGGCCTAAGCATCTTTGAAAACTTGTTATAATTTTTGAAATTATTATATTTACTATTTGAAAAAAATAATCTTCTATGAAATCAGCTTCTGTACAGATATGTTGCTGATGCTCATTTCATCCTATCTATATGTCACAACCTGTCACCGTTTATAATCTCTGATTCAAGTGCCATCATCAGAGTTATCAGAATTAAATCTCTCACTCTGAGTAATACCAGAGATCCTGACTGCACTATTTCATTACCTGCTATGAATAAATTTCCAATCAGGAGCTGCCCATGTTTTAATTTTCTGTCTACTCGGCTGAACTGCCTTCTAGCCCTGCTAAATTACTAATGACAGTTCATAACAGAGTTTGGGTGGTCCTTACTTTAGTTGGTAAAGAGAACTTTCTGACAAATCTGTCAGCCATAAGTTTCTGAAGTTTGTAGAGTTAAGAAATAATGGATACCATTTAGAAGTAGCAGTTTTAAGTTCTGTTTTGCATAGTCGTCTGGCACTGTGTAAATGCACAAGATAACTGCAGATTTGTTGAGCTTAAACGATTCTTATGCCTTAACTATTACTACAGGTTCAAATGAGTATCTTTTCTTCGTTGAATATTTCTCTCGGAGTTAAGATATTGAATCTCAAAGGAGATAACAGAGCTGATGTTCTTTTTTTCCCTGAAACTTATACTTGGGTACAAAGGTATTGTAATTATATGCCCTCAGCCTGGGCTCCTGATGAAACAACTATTAAGTAGAAAGATATTCTATTATCTTGAGTTACTAGATAGAGTTCCTTATAGAGACAAAAGTAAATCCAGTTTGCTTTTTAGGGTCATAATCATGTGGAATGAAATACCCCTTAGTATAGACACTATAATAATTGGGTTTTTAATTGTGGTAGGCCTTTCCATAAGTTAAAATACTGAAAGAGATTCATAGAGACCTTTCGTGTTTAGAGTGGATATCTGTATCTTAAGTGGTCTATGATGTCTTATCATATGGTTTTTCTCTTTTTAGTTTGTTAATATTGTACATTACATTTATTAATTTTTGAATATTAAGCCAGGTTTGCATTCCTGGGATAAACCCTCATGAACATAGGTGCTAATATTCTAGACAAAATTTTAGCATATTTTTATATGATATTTTACCTTGATCAAATCAGTTCTTAACGATGAATCTTAAAGATTATTGTACATGGATATATTAGCTAACCAATAGATGGCATCATCATGATCAGCAAGATATTTAAAATCCAAGCATCCAGAACATTTTTAGAAATTTGTAATGTTGTTATTTTTCAGAGAACTTAAAAGGCATGTACTTCTTTGTGGTTTCTTAAAAGCAAAAAAAAAAAAAAAATCAAAAGATCATGTGTCATGTTTTCTTTTTTACTATAGTAAAAATGGCCACAGTAACAGAGAGAAAATAGCATAGAAAAGGTAAATATGTGAAATTACTTTTGAAAACAATTTGGTATTATCTGGAAAACTTACAGATTCATATGTCCTATGATGCATTGCAAATTACATATGCTTGGGAAACTTCCTGAGCATTTGCTAATCAGAAGTTTGGGGAAAAAATAGACCAAAAAATCATTCCCTTCAGGGTATGGGTAATATTTTAAAAATTAATTTGAAATAATGATTTTTAAAAAACATTTCTGTGGTGGAGAAAGCATTTAGGGAAAAATATCAAGAAAACATTTCCATCATTGTGATTTTTTTTGCCACAATTTCATTCATAAAAGTTCTTTGCAGGGGTGCCTGGGTGGTTCAGTCAGTTGAACATCTGACCCTTGATTTTGGCTGGGGCCATGGTCCCAGGGTCATGGATCGAGCCCCTTCATGGGGCTCTGTGCTGACTGTGCAGCCTGCTTGAGATTGTTCTTGCTCTCTCTCCCTCCCCCTCCACTGTCTCTCCCTCCACCCCTCACTGTGCTCGCATGCTCTTTAAAATAAAAATAAATAAATAAATATCTTTAAAAAGTTCTTTGCATACACATAAATCTTGGAAGTAGTTTTTGTAGAACTCTTAAAATGGTTTCAGTTTTAGTTAAATTGCAAGCCCATTGATTATAAATATATAAATATATAAAGTAACCTGACTAACTTCAGGGAAAGTGGAAATACACAAATCAAATTTTAGCAAAGATGATAGATGATAGAGGAGGATGAAAAAAAGAGTTTTATAATTTAATAATCCCAACCATTGATTCTCTCATTTATATCTACGTATTTTAGTGAGCTGTTATGGACAGGAGAAGCATTAAAATCACATATCAAGGGGACTTTTAACTTTAACTGGGTCCTTAACTATTTTATCTTTATTTTAAAATTAGTTTCTTTGTGTGTATGTTAACAATATGCATAATATATTACTAACATGTCACAAAAAAACAATAAATAAATACATGTGTGAACGAATGTCAGAAAGTTTTCACTGATAGGGCACACAGTCAAAAAGTTTACTGATCACTGAATTAGATCATTTTTTTAGGGAAAAACCTTAATTAAGGTTAACATCACAGATTTAAAAAAATATCTAATTTTAGGTTAACATCAGAGATTTTTTTAATAAGCTTTTTTTTCTGAATAATTCATTTATTCTATTGACTGTTTAACAAACATGAAATATCTACCAAGTGTCATGCCTTTATAGAGGTGATATTGTCATTATATTTAAATGTAGCATGAACCCTAAGATAAAATATGTCTTTTTAATTTCTTTGGATAGATTTTCAAACATTTCATATTTTTAATTGAGGTAATACATCATCATTTTAGACAGAAAAATATCTGTCTTATTTGCTTTACAAATTTACAAAAGGCAAAATATTTTTATGAAGCAAATGATAGATGATTAAATGACAATTTTGGATATTGATATAGCAAACAGCTAACTATTGCTAAGACAGTCAGGAAATTAAAAACAAATAATAGACCATCCTCCATTAAGAACATTAAAATCCAACAGTCAGATTGTTGTTAATAGCTTCAGTGAATGCTGGGTATGCCAAAAAAAAAAGTCTTAATTGTTTTCTTCTTTCATAGTACATTTTCTTTTCCTTTTAGTATTTGTTGTATAAACCAGAACCTTACTTCACCTTGATTAAGGAACGTGGTTAAATCTACTATTTCAAAGAAAGTAGAGTGAGATTCAAAATTCAAACAGACTAATTCTCTTTTTTAAAAAAAAGATTAAGAAAGTTGCTATATCAATCTAATCTGCCTGGATTTGAGTGTGAAATGTAGCCTCTCTCACAGGGTTTATGAGATTACTCTGCCTAGCAGAAAGGTTTCCGTCAATGCACAGGGGTGAGGATTTACCGTCTTTGTACGAACTCTGTTCCAGGTATTATCTGCCCCGTTTATTCCCCACAAGTCTAAAATTTAGGTGCACAGGGATACTGTGAAAAGATCTTGAGTATTTAGGTCTTATTCACCAGTAACATTCGCTTTTTCAAATCCAAACTCACTTTAAAAGTAGGACAGATCTACTTGGTAATTTGCCTTAAATTTGAAAATGCTGTGACTGTTCTAAAAGCCCCTTCTTTAGCCTAAGACAGTGGTCCATGCTAGTGAAAATGGTCTGAAATGCCCTATTCAGTGATTTTTCATTTAAATGTGGAAGTTACATAGGGTCTATAATAATGTGTCTGGGTTTTAAACAAGCAGGTAAAAAGTGAAAAAAAAATCTATTTCCTATCCATGTGTAATGAAACAACTTGTTTAAACATGTCTATTTCCGAGGGAATGGACTAGCAGTTTTAAAGTTATAAAGCAATATTTTATGGTTTCCCAGCTGAATGATTTCCTTAGCATGAAGCTGCAGATAAATAATCCATGTTATGTGGAGCCAATTATTTTTAAAAAAATATAGGTATCTCATAATTTTGGAAGGACACATTTGTAAGTAATATAAAGATTATTCACTTTTGAGGGCTTTACCCTCCCCTCCCCCCACTCATCTAGATGCCCAATCAGGCCTATTTTTCTCTAACTCCTTAATTTCCCATCCACACTTTGAGATGGGGAGATATCCCTGCTTGGCTGTACCTCAGGTCTTCAGTCTGTCTTCTTTTTCTTTCATTGTTAGGAAGAGAAGCCCTCAGCCTCAGGACTGATTTCATTGTCTCCTTCCAGGCTAATAATATGCCTTCCAAAGGTTGGACCTTCTCTCTGCTCAAAGCATCAGTAAAACTCAGGGGCAGTTAGAGTTAACATTTTCTCTCAGTGCTTCAGGAAACAAAACAGCATGACAGCTAACTGTTCTAAAACTTGAGCTCTGTTCTTAGTACTGTGTTAGGGATAGCAGATGGGCCCAACTGGCTGTCCAGGGGTGTTCGCCTGGTCTTTGTCATTGGATGTAATCGTGATGATTACAGTGGTGACCACTGTTCAGGGACATTCAATTTAGAGGTGTTTGGTGCTTTACATATATTATCGAACTTCCTTCTGTGACTCCAATGATTCCAGTAGGAGCACCTGAGTGGCTCAGTCCATTAAACATCTCGTGATTTCAACTCAGGTCAGGACCTCACAGTTCATGAGTTCCACCCCATGTCAGGCTCTGCCATGGACAGCATGGAGCCTGCTTGGGATTCTCTCATCCATCTCTTTGCCCCTCCACTTGTGCAATCTCTCTCTCTGTTTCTGTCTCTTTCTCTGTCTCTCTCTCTCTCCCTCCCTCTCTCAAAATAAATAAATAAACATTAAAAATAATTAAATTAAGTAAAACGAGTCCTCTAGTCCTCCATCATTCCCTCTCTCCTATTATTGTCTGTTTTTTGTCCGTTGTACTTATACCCACTGTGTGACATTCTGAATATTGTTTATTTTTCATTTTCATGTTATATGTATTGTTTATATATTAAATATGGATGTAAAATTAATAGCCCCTTGTTTTTTATAGAATATATTTTATTTGCAATAAAGCAGTCTCCCGCTTTATCTATCTTATAAGCTTTTCACTAACAAATTTGCTTTCCCTGAAAGTGACACTGCACAGTATTGATTTGGCAGGGGTGCTTATTCTTTCAAACTGTATACATACACACACACACATACATATATTTAATTATATATGTATATAATATATGATATATAATAGTAATATTAATATAGTTATATATATAATTAAATAGTTAAGATCTGGTATAATATAAAGGACGTGGTTTTGGAGCTAGATGACTTGGAATTGAACCAAGTAGTAAACATTTGAATCTGTTTCATGCATAAAGAACTCATAATGATACTATTTATGTGCCACAGGGCACTTGTTCAAACTATTTTAAATAGTAATTGAAAATGTGTGGTGAACTAGAGTATAGACTGTTAAGGAAAGTTTGGAGATGTACTTTCCAGTGTTTAGTAAAGAAGGAAAGTGGGGCTCAGCTCACAAAGCAGGCAGGTGACTGAGGGAACCAGGCCAGGTGGTGCTGTCGGCAACCTGGAGCAAACAGGTGCTGTCCACAACTTCCAATTCTTTGAGTCAGAATTCCACACTTTATTTGAAATCCCTCCACTTTTAAATGTCTACGATTGTCAGAACAGGTAAGCAAGAGGATGTAACCACTGACCGACCTCGGAGCTGGACTCAGGCTATCACATGCTCCTCACCCCTCTCGTGTCCTTGGGATGTCCATTCTGCCTACCATTTCCACCATGGGAGCCTTTCCAAGGACAAAGCCTTGAGAGAGCAAGGTGTTGTCCAGACTGTCTGGACAGAATTTGTACCTGAAGCCAGCTAAGGCCTCTGTACAAACTTGTAAGATTCTGGTGGGCGGGTCTGGAGAGCTACTCATCTTGCTGCTGTTCAAGACAGTCTTCATATGCAAATTCCTTTGCTTATTTAAAACTGCCACCTACCAATGTGAAATGACCTGCCTCTCACATGATCTCTCTTCACCCTTCTTGTATTCCAGTTTCAGATCATACCTAGAAAGCTCCTGAAGTTGCAAACTAACAGCAACTAATTTAACATTTTGAAATTAGCAGACCAAAGGAGCCCACATTAGAGATAGATATAACCCCTGGGCCATGAGGGCCTCTTCATACCGGTACTAAGATATGCCTTAGGGTGTGACGGCTTCAGATTCTACCAAACTTATAAAATTAGGTAGTAAATTAAGTAGTCAAATATAATGAAGACAATGATACTTTTATAGATTAAACACAACAGCGTAACTTTTTTTTAAAATTAGCAATGAGGATTTTATAAACTTAAACTGATTGTATGAGATTATCACTCAGAAAAATTATGTTAACATCTCCTTGATTTTAAATAGCAGAGGAATCAACAAAATAAGTGACTTTTAAGACAGGCTCAATAAAACAAAATGTACGTTTATTGAAGAAATATACGTAGTTAAAATGCAGTAACCTTTGTTTAAGACCTTGTATCTTAGTTGTGATTTCTTAAAAATAAATAAATAAATGTAGTTATTGACCTTGGCCTTGGCTGTAGTTACCAGCCTGGACTCAAATACTAGTTGTACCACTGATTAGCATGTAAATATAGCCAGGATAATGAATCTTTTCTAAATTTGATTTCCCCCTATGTAAAATAGCATTCTAAATATACCTCACTCCTGTGATTGTGAAGGCTGAGTGACACATTCATCCCCATGTCTGGCTTACAGTTGTGATAATGGCATTGTCACCATCATTACCATGTCATTGTCATAATTTACTTGTGGGAAGATTAACCAGCCAGCCTAGTCTTCTGAAACAGAATCAAGAGACCTGAAGATGAGTAACAGCATTTTGTTTTTATGCACCTGTTGTAATCTCTGTGAGTGTTTATTTGTTCGTGTGGTTTCACACTTTTTAAAATTATTTTTTGCGTTTATTTCTGAGAGAGAGTGCAAGCAAAAGAGGGTCAGAGAGAGAGGGAGACACAGAATCTGAAGCAGGCTCCAGGCTCCAAGCTGTCAGCACAGAGCCCATTGAGAGGCTCAAACTCACGTACCATAAGATCATGACCTGAGCTGAAGTTGGACACTCAACCGACTGAGCCACCCAGGTGCCCCTTACACTACTTTTTTTTAAAAGCACATTAAGCTGTTTGTTGTTGTTGTTGTTTTATTTTCAATAAAACCACCAAATTAGGAACATTTATAGAAATGATCAATGATGATCAATATCTAATGATATTGAAAAGTCACAGCCAAGAGCAATGTCAGAGAGAAAACCTATCAAGGTCAGAAACCAGAAGTGAAACCACAGCAGTGTAAGGCCACTTAGGTGCAGCAGCAAACAGTTCCACCGTCTAGTTGTGTCTCTGGGCATCATTAGATGGCAGGGTAGAATAATCATAATGAACGTGTGTCATTAAAAAAAACTTGGTCATGTTCGAAAATTTGCTAAGATGCCAGGAAGAAGGAAAATGTAATTTCAAAGTATTTCCATTAAAAATTTTAAAATTTTATGTGCTGTTTTAAGGATTAAATTAAAGTTATCTGTCAACAATTTTTTTAATGAGGATTACTGTAAAAACTTTATTTGTGTGAACTGCTTCTTTCCAGTTCTAATGTGGGATAAGCAAAGCATCTGTCTACTTACTATTATTTTTTAATTTTCTGGTGCTAAAGGCATTTTATGAAACAACTATTGAATTAACTTTGTTTTTAAATATATTTAAATTTTTTTAATGTTTATTTTTGAGAGAGAAAGTGTGAGCAGGGGCGAGCAGAGAAAGAGGGAGACACAGAATCTAAAGAGACACTCCAGGCTCTGAGCTGTCAGCACAGAGCCCGATGGAGGGCTTGGACTCATGACCCATGAGCTCATAACCTGAGCTGAAGTCGGATGCTTAACCCGTTGAGCCACCCAGGTGCTCGTAATGTTTATTTTTGAGAGAGACCAAACCAGAGCCCAAGCTGAAGAGGGGCAGAGAGAGAAGGAGACGCAGAATCTGAAGAGAGGCTCCAGGGCCTGACTTGGGGCTTGAACTCATGAACCATGAGATCATGACCTGAGCAGAAGTAGGACACTTAAGTGACTGAGCCACCCACATGCCCCTGAATTAACTTTTAAATCAGGGACTGTCTTTATATTTCTTAGGACACTATTATGTGGTGCTCTGTCCTGAATTTTAATCTCCCAGTGTTTATTGTAAATCAGATTGTTTATTCTTCTCAGTAATGGAGGTTTTTAGTATAATGGCTAAGCTGATTTTGGTAATAGTATCTAGATTAATTCAGGCAGGAAAAACCTACTTTATTCTTACAGTCCTTTTTTCTTTCTGTTTCGAGTGGCCATTGATGTTGTGGCAAGAGTTATAAGTAGGGGGAGCATACTTTAGGCTTGTTGTTTGGTGCTCCATCTGAAATAGCATTTACCCTGAGTGTTTCTTTCTGACAAAGTGTTATTTTTTTTAATGTTTATTTATTTCTGAGAAGAGAGTGAGCAGGGGAGGGAGAGAGAGAGGGAAAGAGAGAGAGAGAGAAAGAATCCTGAGGAGTCTCCAAACTGCCAGCACAGAGCCCAGCAAGGGGCTTAAACCCACAAACCGTGAGATCCTGACCTGACCTGAAATCAAGAGTCGAATGTTTAACAGACTGAGCCAGCCAGGCGCTCTGACAAAGTGTTATTATTCAGAGTCCCCTTATAATAACTAACATCGACTTTGCTTGACCTACGGTTTGTCCTCCTTGCTTCTGCCATGAGCTCATCTCCCAACCTGTGTGGTTACATTTGAAAGGCTATCAGAAATAGTCTATCTCTCCATCTTTTCCCAGACCTTTCCAGAAGTAAGGTATCTCAGATCTCCTGTACAAGAAGAGAATTCAGAGAGCTTAGTGATGAAGTAAAGGTAGCAAACACTTTCAGGCCACAGGGACGGCAAGAAAAGCTTTGAGGGCTGCTGTCTCTGCTGTCAGGCTGCAGGTGTGCAGGGTCAGTGGGAAAAATGGGAAATGAGAGGCAAGATGTCCATTAATTAAGCTTGCAAAATAGAAACCCAACAGTCCTACTGAGGAGCATATAGAATAATACTGTCCAAAAGAAATATAATGCAAGCCACCTACTTAATTTTAAATATTCAAATATCCGCATCCATTTCTAAAGTGGTGATTAAAGGGACCTACCTCATGGTATTGTTGGAAGATTTTTAATGTTAAAAATATGCAAAATTCTTAGCATAGTTCCTGGAATATAGTAAGAATCAGTTTTGTTTCCTAAAACTTCCATGGTTTTTATTCCACATTCAGACTAAATTGTTGAGCTTGGATTTATGTGTCATGCAAACTCTGAACATATATCCATTTAACAATTATAATTCCTATTTATATTGTGTCCAGATTATTTCTCAAACCTAGATAACTCCTTCTACCCCCCATACTGAGTTCAATGTTTTTATTTGATTATCTACCTTCACTCCTTTCTCTCTTACCTACAAATACATGTTTTATTTATATCAGTTATTGAATTGCATTGTTATTATTTAGCTTTTCTCCTGTATACCAAGCATGAATGTAAGCTTCAGCAAGACAAAGACAATGTTTGTCTTACTTTTCTCCAGGACAATGCTTGACTCATTTAGACACAATTTTTTCTGGACGGATCAATAATGAATGTATTTATGCTTTCTATATTCCCAAATTACAGTATAGGTCTCATACATATTATAACCCTAGTATTTAGCACAGTGTCTCAGAACATACCAGAGTAGCCTGTCAAATGTTTGTCCAACTGAGCAACAATGAAACCTATTATCTGTACAGAGTAACACTTTTTAAATATTTTAGGTCCTTTTATTCCCAGATATAGCAAATAATCTTTCAGTTAATTCATGAAGTAACAATGGCATCAAGGTTTGTCACTGGCTCTTTGTTCCAATAAACTACTTTGGGAAATGATCCACCAAGGAAGAAAGTTCAGCAGGATATCAATGTGTGTCACAGGAAGAGTGTTCAATGCTCAAATAAATTTGGAAAACGCTGAATTAAATCAAGTTCAACACATTTCCTTATAGTTAAAAATTCTTGGAATGTTTAATTAGCTAATGTGCGTTCTGAACCGCCAGTAAGTGCTATACAATAATACTTTATTTCTCAGATTCCTTTGACCTTGAGGTACTTCAATGCACTGTGATGAGAATTAAAAAAAAAAAAATCTTAACATGGCTTAAGAGGTTTTTGAAGGACCTGAATTTGATCTCATTGTAACATATTCTTTCTTCCACTCTTTAATCTCTTTACCACTCTGGCGCTTTTCCTGTGTCAGGACCTCTGCACATGCTTCTCTCTCTGCTTGGAGTATTTCCCTTGTATGGCTATCTTCTGTGTCTTTTCCAGTCCACAGTGTAAAAGCCTCTTCGTTAACAGTCTAAATTCCCCTGGAATGGTTACTTGTGGCTTTTTCGTTTTCTCCTTCCTTTGTTTATGATACACTGTGGCTAAAATTTGTGATATTCACTTTCTACATTTTAAAAGGTATAACTTATCTATTTGTCCTTTGCTCTCATAGTTAGGAAATATCCTGTTGCATCAGTTGTGCATGTGAAAACTCCATATTGTAAACATCAATAATGGTGGCTTTACATTTTTGTAGGGAATATCCTGTTTAAAATTTGTATCCTTCCAATAAAGTAAAAATTTTCAGTAACCCTTTAACCAATAAAGGTATAGTCACAGTAACATGTGGTAGTTAGGGGAGGGAATTAGGGTAGATTTGCTTTGGCATTTGAACTCTTCTATGTCTAGGGTATGTTCAGATCCTTCCCAAGGGGCGCTCATCGGCTTTACTTGTGTACTTCACTGAAACCTTTTTATTTCCATCTCTACTTCATGGCTCCCAAAACTCATCAACATGTAGTATCCTTTATTTATAATGTACATTTTGGAGAAATGAAGCTTCTTTACTATTATTTCCTCAAGCAGAAAATAATAGCACAACCTGCTTCAGGATTTACACTTATTTAAAGAAAATAATCTATATCAGTCTTTCTCCAACATCTCATCAAAATTTTGTTTGGCCACCTTTCATCTCCTTGTTTTCATTGCATTTCTTCTCCCCCTCCCTCTCCCTCTCCCTCTCCCCCTCCCTCTCCCCCTCCTCCTCCCTCTCCCCCTCCCCCTCCCTCTCCCCATTTCTCCCTCCCTCCCTCCCCCAATAGATCTCAGCTGTACATTTGGCAATTTCAGCTTTATGATATTTAAAAGAAGAAAGAGAAAGCCAAAAAAATATGAAGGGTTTTATTCTTTATTCAAAGAATGAGCTGAAGGAAAATTATCTCTATGTTCTTTTTAGAAGTCTTAATATATGTTCTGTCAGTGAGCCTGACACAGGGCTTGAACCCACAAACAGTGAGATCACGACCTGAGCTAAAACCAAGAGTCAGATGCCCAACTGACTGAGCCACTCACGTGCCCCTAAATCTAAGTAATTTAGAGATGCAGGGAACAAACCTGAAGGAGGCTTTTCTGCAAGATGCATTAACATCCTGCAGAAAGTAGAAAGGTGATTGATTCTTATATGTGCTTATAAATTATATTACCACATTGATATTAACTGGCTCATATGAATATGCACTAGGTTGTTTTCCTGTGTTTTCTTATCGTGTGTGTGTAGACACATCTAAAATCTTAAAGTTTATACAGATTAATTATAGATTACTTAATGGGTTTTGGTTTCTTTTACTTAACTACAGCTCATAATCTCCACACACCTAAAATGGACAGAAAATAGGACAAGAATATACATTTCTAGGCTGTTCAATGGATTTGTTTTAATGCAAAGGGAGTTTTGTTTTAAAAATAGATATGAACTACTTTCTCTGTATTAGAAATGTCTGTAAAATGTCTTTAGAGAACATAGTTGTATGTGTGCATATATATATATATATATATATTATGTATGTATACAAAGTGAACTTCTGAGGGTCTTAGCTTTATAACATGAGGAAATAAGTATTAGGAGCTGGAGGCTTTATGGACACATGTTGATGATTACGTAATTTGTTGCTGAGAATCACTTATCAAAAATATTTTTGGCATATTAAAGTGCTGATTTAACTAAGTTATTTATTTAACAAAAAAATGTATTGAGGACCTACTGTATATCCAACATGTCTAAAGCCTGGGAATGAAGCAGTAAAACAAACAAACAAACAAACAAACAAACAAAAACCAGTAGGACACTAGTCCTCAGAACCCTGCATATTGGGAAAGCAGGTGATATATAGGAAATTTCCAGATAGTGGTGGGTACCATGAAGAAAACTAAAGTCAGCTGGTTTAGTATTGCATTGCAAGGCAGCTGTCTTTTATGTGGCCAAGGGAAACATTTCTAAAGAGGTGATATTTAAACAGAAACCTGAATGGAAGGGTGCAATATAAAATTTAATATAAAATCTGTTGTGAACCATGATGATAAAAGCAATTGTGAAGTCCCTGTGTGGGGAATGAACAGGTTTGGTGTCTTCAAGAGAAGGCAAGAGAGATGTAGAGTGGCAAGCTAGAGAGAATTTCAGGAAAACCCAGGGAGTTTGGTGGCAGTTTCAGATTATGGAGGCTTGTAAACCCTTATAAGGATTTTGGATTTTCTTCTTTTTTATTTAATTCATTCTGTTTGATGGGAACCTACTAAGAGGTTTGGATCATGGGAATGTGTGGCCATATTGAAAAGGCAATTCTGCAGGATAAAGTAGGAGGTAGAGAGGTGTGGGACAGGTGTGGAATCAGAGGGCTGGCAATTTAAAATCGGAAGTTACCTGCTAATGGAAGTTATTTCAAGTTATGAGATTATATCAAAGCACTTGAAGAGTGTGGATGAGGGGAGCTGTGGTCTGCCCCTGAGCTCTGAGTAACTCTCACATGCAGAGGTCAGGAGGACAGAGAGAAGGCAGCTAAGAAAACAGGAAGGGTCTGCAGGTGAAATAGGAGGTAGTACCCACCAACGCCATTGCATCTGCATGGTCCAAGACCACTGGTTTGGACTGATAGTCATTAATTTGGAGTAAAAAGAGTTTTGGTGGAATGGTTGGGCTAAAATTCTGATTCAGTCACACGACTGGGTATTTACCCAAATATTACAAAAACACTAATTCAAAGGGATACTTTTAGCACTTATATGTTTATTACAATGTTATTTATA
The DNA here is from genome assembly GCF_006229205.1 of Suricata suricatta. NCBI lineage: Eukaryota > Metazoa > Chordata > Mammalia > Carnivora > Herpestidae > Suricata > Suricata suricatta. The sequence continues at coordinate 35,134,342 of NC_043704.1, read as the reverse complement.
ATAGCTAAATTATGGATATACATATATATAATGGAATATTATTCAGCCATAGAAAAGAAAGAAATCTTGTGATTTGCAACAACATGGATGGATCTAGAGAATGTTATGCTAAGCAAAATAAGTCAGTGAGAGAAAGACAAATACCATATGATTTCACTCATGTATGGAATTTAAGATACAAAGCAGATTATCATAAGAGGAAAAACAAAGACACCAAGGAACAGACTCTTAAGCATAGAGAACAAACAGGGTTACCAGAGGGGAAGTGGGTGGGGAGATGGGTGAAATAGGTGATGGGGAGTCAAGTACACTTACCTCCATGAGCACTGAGGAATATATGAAGTGTTGAATCACTATATTATACATCTGAAACTAATATAACTGCACTGGGATTAAAATTAAAAAATAAAATAAAGTTCTGATTCAGACGGATTAAGGAGAATGAGAAGTCAGAAAATCAAGGCAGCAAGTGTAGCTAAATTTTATGAGGAAATATTCTTTAAAGCGGAGCTAAAGGGGAGGGTTAACATCAGAACATTTATTTTAAGGTAAGAGATATTCTAGCCAATGGCACTGATAGAGAAGGAGAAATTGGGAAGTCAGCAGAGAATGGATAACTAGAGGTGTGAATCCCTTGAGAGGGGAAGAAAAGAAGGGATTTGGCGTACCAATGGAGGGCTGCTCGTGGCAGCAGGGGAGTAGATTTGATCAGGGGTTGATGATATTTTCTAATTACTTCTATTTTTCCAATTAAATAAAAGCTGGAAAAGCCACAGAAAGTGAAAAGTTAAAGGAGAGGTTCTGGAAATTCCAGGTGACAAGAGGTGTAGAATTGTCATCTGAGGGAGTGGGGGAGTTGTTTCATTAAGGAAATATGGTGACATTCTCGAGTTATTCTGAGGACCTGCCCAGGTGTGGGCTAACCGGAAAGTTAGATTTGGCCAGGACTAGGTTCTGCCAGAACTGGGGGCCTTCTCTTAAATCCCACCAAGGGCTGTTGGGAGGAGGATGGTCTCCTAGGATTCCCTCAGTAGATTATTGAATGACATTTGCCTTCTCCATTTCCCTTAAATATCCATAGAGTTAATTTTTCCAATTAATAACGGAAAGAGTCATAGTTTTTTTTTTCAGGTCAGATCTATTAAATAATCAGTCACAGCAGGGGGTATAATTACTTATAAGTTAAGTAAGCTTGAATGACACGTGATTTGAATATACTCAATTCATCACCAAGTATATTCTTTATAGTATTAGTGGAGATCTTTCTCAAATGCAGAACTGGTGTGTGACTCAAAAGGTAAATCATTCAGTGGTAAGCTATAGCCTATGGCAGTTGTTTCTAAACAGATGAATGCTAACAGCTCTGGTGAAAATGGAGATCTAATGTCACTTGTAGAGTCTCTCACACTTGAGGTTGCTTCCTTTTTATAGATTATGTCATAGTTGGATACTTGATCATAAAAAGAGAAATATGGGACCCAGAGGCATAGAAAACAGTGTTTCATATGCCAGTGAATCTATATCAAATATGACCCCACGTATTTCTCAGATTTTATCCTAACCGTTTCTAGCCCCACTGACCAAAGCTGGGATCCTTTAGCGTGCCCATATGGTCCTGAGCACAAAAATGCCACTGGTCACTAGGTGGCTAGAACTGCAGTCAGTAGTAGACAACACAAGAATATTGTCCAGTTTGCAACTGTGTCAGGAAAAGCCTGGTGGTTGTGTGTTGTGTGCATTGTGTAAAAATGTACACAAATGTGTGCATGTGTGCACATGCACATGTGTTTGGAATAGTACACAGGGTGTGACAACAGAATCCTTACTCCTTGGATTATTTCCCAGGGCAGAAACTGTATTCATGATACCTCTAATTACAACTTTTTGATGTACAAAAGGATCTAATTCTAAACTTTAAGGAAATGCACTATTAAAAGAGTTGGCACAATTTTTAAAAGGCACTTGTAACAGGGATGTGGCTATATTTCTTCTCCTATATTGTATGGATCCCCTTGGCCAGTTTCTACAAAGAAGCACACACATCTTAAAAACAATAGACAGTGTTGCAATGGACTGTTCCTGTGTCCTGAGGCATCAAGGTTGGGTGTTTTCACGGCTGTCTTCTCTCTCAGTGCCTTGATTCTTATCCAGTGAGTGCTAAGGTAGGTCACTGAAGCCCCAGAGGGGAAAGGATCACATTTTTAAAGTAATCGTACTGGAGGATAAACTTTCAGTTCTTGGCAAACTGGGAGCTGTAATTAATATCTGACCTCATTCTACCTCTCTAAATTCTACAGTGCAGAGTTCCTCTCACACACTGAGTCTGTCTTTACACATGCCGTTCCTCTCATTTGGAATGTTCTCCCTCCCTACTTTACTTTCTGAAGTATCTTCTTTCTCAAGACCAAATATCTATCTCCCCTCATAAGAAACCTTCATAAAAGCCTTCCCATTATTACCTGACACCCTTCCTTCTTCATTTCAACAGATTTAATCTGGACTTTCCCTTCTCAGATATTGCATTTATAGGCCTACTGGTGTATAACATTGAAAACTCCCCATGTTAGTCTTTTCTACCAGACAGCATGTCACTTCAGTGGCCTGCCTTGTTTTAGTTTTAGTTTTTATAAGGTAGGCAACATGCCTGACATGGGGCTCAAACTCACAACCCTGAGCTTAAGAGACAACCAGGTGCCCCCAGCGCCTTACCTTTTGACTTTATATCCACATCATGTGTTTGTTCTCCAATGCAAATGCATATTAACTACTAGAATTATGCCTAAAATAATATATATATCCTGAGAGAGTAGTACTCTACATTTCTGAGCTACTTTAATGCAAAATGCTCTGCCATCCCCTTTGGCTCTTGATATTAAAAATTATTTCTATTTTAAAAAATAAAACAGAATAATATAAAATATATCAGTTAAAAAGTCTATACTTCTTTTTAAGTATAAAAAGTATGATATATTTTTAAATATCAACTGATTTGTAAAGCCTGCTTCTTCCTAAGTGTGGAGATATATTAGTTTATAAATTTGTATATCTTTATTGTCATGACATTTTAATACTATACTATTTTTTACTTATGATGGAAAGGTTTTACTTTAAGAGACCTACTAAAAAGACAGTAAATAAAAAAATCTTTATTTTAAATGTAAAATGTTACTTTACTTCTTCACATTAAAATGCATTTAAAAATGTCAAAATAAACATGCAAAGCCAAATCTCTTGATCATAATTTTGAAAAGTGGTAGCTCTCTATTTTAATTAAGTCCCTTAAGAATTTTTAAATGTGAATGTCTCTGACCTAGAGGATAATTTTAAAACAATTATGTATATAATTATTTGCTGTGCAGTTTTTCTCCATTCCACATAAAGCCATAATTTTATCAAGTACTTGTCTTACCCACCCCATGAAACATGTTAAGTTCCAAACTACCATCTTGTTATCTATCATATCTATCATGGCATAAAACTGTCATAATCATTTTTATTTATAAAAATTTATATAAATATAAAAATACAAAAATATGCACTTAATACAAAAATAAGTGATTTAATGTTAAATTTATTTAATTAGTGTAATGGCATAGAATTGTCTATTTAATATATGTCCAATGTATTATTCTCATTTCTCTTTATTCTGACTTTAACATGGGCAAATATAGCAGAAGACCATGAAACCACTATATTCATTCTAAATTTAAGTGGAAAACTTACATTTTCTTAATATATATGTATGTATAGATAAATCTGAGTCAATTTAATATAGATGTGGAGTATCACAGTTATAGTTCAACTACAGTGCTAAACATCTACACAAAAAGGTTATTTATGTTGCTTTTTATATGATGGAAACCAATGTGTCAATATCATATATTTATATTACTTTATATTTGTACTAATTTAATTTATATCTTATTATTGTATTTGCCATATATTTAATGTTGATGATAAAATCATAAATTATTTAAAATTATAATAATTTTCTATATAATTATTTTGATATAATTGAAAGGATCAGTGTCTGAAAAATGTCTCCTACACAAGTTCAAAGATTTCCAAGGGCATATTAGGTAAGGCATTTCTGGGTATGTGGCAGTTTTTCAGGCCCAGAAAGTGCTTGATGAGTAGGTTTACTAAAAGGTAAAAATCAATAATGGAACACAAATACTCTGGCTCTAGTCATAACTTTTCTAGCTGTGTAAGTAAGTAATCTGACTTTCTCAAAGACTTATTTTATAGTTGTAAAGTGTAGCTTGGCATAAACTCATCCCTAAACTGTTCCTACAAAGGAGAATTCAGTGTAGGAGAGGTTAACAGTGAAATTTCTGAGCCGTGGGAGACAAGTGAGGCAATAATGTCAAAGTGAACTGGAGTGGGAGTAAACCGGTGCTGACTGAGAATGTCAAAGGCAAAAGAAACTTCTCACTGCTCTTCAGAGTTTATTATTTGCTGTCATTTTGATGGTTAAATTTTTGTATCAACTTAGCTAAGGGAGGTCCAGATAGCTGGTAAAGACTATTTTGGGTTGTGTCTGTGAGGGTGTTTCTGGATGAGATTAACATTTGTTAGCGACTGAGTAAAGAGGCCTGCCCACCAGTGTAGGCCAAGTATCATCCAATACCTTTAGGACCTGAATGGAACAAAAAGGTAAAGAAAGGGCAAATTCTTTCTCTCCTTGTGTTGGGACATCTATCTTTTCCTCCTCTTAGATATTGGAATTCTGGGTTCTTGCCTATTGGCCTCTGGGAGTCATAGCAGTAGCTCGATGGTTCTTAGGCCTTCAGCTTGGGGCTGGGAGTTACACCAGCTCCCCTTGAACTGAATTATATCAGTGGCTTTCCTGGTTCTCCAGCTGGTAGTAGTTAGATTGTGAGACTCGTCTGTCTCCACAACTGCATGAGCCAATTCCTATAATAAATGCCCTCATCTATGTCCGTATATATCTTATTAGTTCTGTTTCCCTAGAGAGCCTAGACTAATGTAGTCATGTTTAAAAATTAATAAATGACTTTCAGTGGTATCATCTATATTCATGGACTGTGGAGTTGTAAGGCTCTTCTGATGTGAACTAGTCCATCCTCTCTCTAGGAGTAGGGATGACATCTATGCACCATTTTGCTTGGTGTAGAGTTGTCTGCAACCCTTTTAGAAAACAATTTGTCAGTACTTATATTTTAAAATGCTATTGCATAATCACTGAATTATTCCATTTAAGGGACTTTATTCTAAAGCTGTACAAACCTATTATATATTGAAAAGAAAATACTTTATGCATAAAGGTATTTGTCACCTAGAAACCAGTGAAAACACACTTAAGGAATGATAAGGAAATTAGATATTTTTGGACAGAAGAAGAAAGAGAATTTGTGCCTAGCAGTCCTATCCTAAAAGAATTGCTAAGGGAAGTTCTCAAAACAGAAAGGAGGTGATAAAGAAGGAATATTGGAATCTCAAATGGAAAAATTAAAATATGGGTAAATAAAAAAATACAACAACTTTGTATTTTTTGTATATACAACAAAGTTTCCTTGTCTTTAGGTTTTAAGTTATGTCACTCTGCAGGCATCAAAAAGGTAATAAAGGAATATGAGGAATGACTTTACTTACTCAAATTACAAACTGAGATGAAATGTATCTATTCCTTAAAAACCATTAACACAATCCCACCCTTATGAAAAAGATCATTTGAATGACATATTACTCTTAATGAAATTTGATTTGTAACTTAAAAGCATGCAAAATAAAAAAAATCAACAGGTGCAGCTGTTTTTAATGGATAGTTCTATGAAACATTTAAAGAATTCATGCTAGCTCAGGTCATGCTCTCATGGTTCATGGGTTCAAGCCCTTCATCGACTCTGGGTTGACAGTTGGAAGCTTGGAGCCTGCTTTGGATTCTATGTTTCCCTCTCTCTCTCTGCCCTTCCCCTGCTCACTCACTCATTCTCTCTCTCTCTGAAAAATAAATAAACATGTTTTGAAAATTAAATAAAATAACTCACACTAATTTTGCACAATCTTTTCCAGAAAATAGTAGAAAACACTTCTCAATTCATTGTATGAAGCAGGTGTTGCCCTGATATCAGAACCAGATCAAGGTAATAATAAAAAGGAAACTACAGATCAATGTTCCTTATAAATATAAACACAAACAAGCTTAACAAAATATTGACAAATACAATTCAGCAATACATAAAAAGAATTGTACCCAAGAGGCTTTATTCAAGTGATGTGAGGCTTTTCAATACTTAATTAATGTAGTCTATTATTCTAGCAAGAAAAAAAATTATATTAGTTGATACAGAAAACGGATTTTGCAAAATTTAGTACCCATTTATAATGACATGTCTCAGAAAAATGGGAATAGAGGACTTCCTAAATTTAATAAAGAGTATCTACTAAAAATCCCATATCTAACAATATACTTAATGGCTAAAGACCAAGTGCTGCCCCTCCTCTCCCCACCAAGTTTGGGAACACGGCAAGTAACATAGTGTTGGAAGTTCCAACCAATGAAAAGAAGGAATGGAAGGGAAGATGGATTAGAAGAGAAGAAATAATATTGTCTCTATTTGCAAATCATATGTAGAAAATCTCAAGGCCATACATACAGACAAAAATCCTCCAGAATCTAAGAAGTTTAGTAAGGTTGCAAGATGCAAGAAAAATATACAAAAAGCATTTCTCTTTGTGTATTCTAGCAATGAATACAATCATTAAAATAAAAAATATGCTATTTATAATTGTTCTTCCTTCTTTTCTGCCTCCCTTCATCATCTCTTTCCTTGTCCCTCCTATGTTTCATCTCTTTTCTCCCATAAAAGAAATATTTAAGTACAAATCTAATAAAATATATACAGGACTGCATGCTGAAAACTATAAAACACCAGTGAATGAAATAAAAAGACCTAAATAACTGGAAATGCATGCTGTTCTCATAGATTAGAAGATTCAACATAGCAAAGATGTCATTTCTTTCCAAATAAAAAATAGTTTAAGACAATTCCTATCAAAATCTCATCAAGATTTTTTATAGATATAAATATAAAGGAGATCATTCTAAAGTTACATGAAAAGGCAAAGCAATTGTTTCAGAATAGCTAAAACAGTCTTTAAAAGAGGAATAAAATGGGAAGAATCAGACTTCCTAATTTTAAGATTTATTATATAGTTACAGTAATCAAGACTGGTCAGTGGAGGGATGGACATACATATATTCATATAAATGTGGGAATGGATTCAATATCATTAGCCACTAAAACTACAATGAGAGGGCCACCCGGGTGTCTTGGTCAGTTAAGCATCTGACTTCTGCTTGAGTCAGGATCTCATGGCTGGTGAGTTTGAGGCCTACATGAGGCTCTGTGCTGATAGCTCAGCCTGGAGCCTGCTTCAGATTCTGTGTCTCTGTCTGTCTCTGCCTCTCCTCTGCTTACATTCTGTCTCTTGGTGTCTCTCTCCCTCCCCACACCCCCTGTCTCTCAAAAATAAATAAACATTAAAAAATTAAAAAAAAACCATAATGAGATATCACCACAAACCTATCTGAATGGCTAAAATTAAAAATAGTAACAACATCAAATGCTAGCGAGGATGTCAAGAAGCATCATTCTTAGTGGGAATGTAAAATGTGAAACAGTGTGATACTTGTAAAGCTAAATATATGACTATCTTAGAACCCAACAATCATACTTTGGAATACTTATCCCAAAGAAATTGAAAATCCTCCTTGCCCCCCAACAAAAATATCTACATCAGTGTTCATAGCAGCCTTTTCATAATGCCCTGTACCCAGAAACAACCTAGGTGTGCTTCAGTGGATGAATGGTTAAACAAATTGTATCTCATACCATGGAACACTATTCAGCAATAAAAAGGAACACTGCACGGTATGTACAGCAATTTGGATTAATTTCCAGAGGATTATACTAAGAGGGAAAAACCTATCCTCAAAGGGCACATGCATATTGCTTGATTCCATTTACATATCATTCTTGTGGTGACAAAATGAAGAAATGGAGAACAAGTTAGTGCTTGCCAGGGGTTAAGGACTGTGGTGGGGACTCAGGAGGAAGGTGGGTGTGATCATGAAAGGGCATCAGGTGAGCTACTTCTAGTGATGTAATTGTTCTATATCTTGACTATATCAATGCCAGTGCCTTGGCTGTGATAGTGTACCACAATTTTCCAAATGTTACCATTTGGGGAAACCAGATAAAGTGTATACAGAATCTCTCTGTATTATGTCTTATAACTAAATGGAAATCTACAATATCTCAAAATCAAAAGTTTAAAGATTTAAAAACCTTATGTGTTAACTCACTGGAATTTGAATAAAAACTTGAAAAAAATTAAAAAACGTCTTTGCGAAAGAAACAAAGTGGCTGGGAGAAAATATGTGAACATGTTAATAGTTATTTAACTATTATCACTCATAGACACTTGAGAGTAGCTTCATCTTATACATACTGACATAGGTGATAACTTTTCAAATAGGTTTTTTTCTTAAAGTAACTTGTGTTTAAACTTAGTGAAATCAAAACATCTGGTGTGTATGAAGTCTTAGATCATCAATTCCAATGAAAATCATTGTGATTGAAGCTGATCCTCAACTTTAAAGTTCAGATTTTTCCCCCTAGATTAGAATGAGTTATAGAGGAAACACACTAAACTTGTAAAAGAAAAGTATATAAAAAAAGAAAAGTCCTGATCTAGTAATAGTAGATGGAGTGTATGCCTTAAAAAGTTATCAGGATCCTTGTGTTCAAAAAGCAAGTTACCTTTGTTTGGTTTCAAAGAGTTTTTTAATCCAAATAAGTAATTGTAAGGATTTTTAAATGAGCATAGAATTAACCCTGTAATAGTTACATGGTCTTAGAATACAGGTAATATTAGTAAATTTCTTATGAATCACTCCTGTCTAATAAGTGCTATTACCCCCTATAAAATTGGAAAGTTTGGGTTTATTACCTAGTGTTCGTTTTGTCCCACCATTGCTGGATTAGTACTGATTAATACTTATTATTAAGATTAGTAATTTACTAAGCATAATAGGCATAATACAGATCATTGTTCTTTCCTCAATACATTAACTTTCATGAGATTTTTCTCACATTCTTCAGTACATACTGGTTTTGATAATTCACACTCGTCACTGTAATTGTATTTGGGTATTCCTTAACGTCTCATTTAAAAAAGGGGGGGGAGTAGATTAATAAACTATATCTTAGTTACATTTATTTCTTCTATTCACAAGTGTTATTATATGCTGGTACTGAGATATTCTCTTTATCAGTCTGGGAGCTGTCTCATTATAGAGGATTCTCATACTGGAAAATTCAGAAATTCAGAGACATAAGACTTTAAAGAGGCCTCACTATCATAGTTTAATCTTTAATCCTTTCTTCAGTATCCTTGATTCTGCTTGCACTTACCTGTCTTTCTTAGTGTGAAACTTCTCTCATGAGGTAGCCATTCCATATTTGGACAAGTCTCTCAATTACAAAAAAACAAAAAAACAAAAAAACAAAAAAAACCCTTTGTTATATTTATTAAAAATCTGTCTACCAGTTTGTAACCCTTGACAGTTCACAAAACAGATCCAGTTACTTTCTACATAGTGTGTCTTTGAATATTACACACAGGGGCTCTTTCTATTTCCAAAGCATGTATTTCCATTTTCTCCCCAATTGTTTTTCCTATTGCATTACAGGTTTTGAGTTCTTATTTATTTAGCAAGTGTGAATTTGTATATATCCCTCTTCAGGTGGAATTCTAAACTAAATGTCACATAGAAGATAAGTTCTTTCATGCTATATATTTCAGTCTGTAATGTCTTAGCCATTGCCCAGCACAGGAATACATTTTATTCTTGTTATTTGCCACTTACTTTATACTTCAAAACTACAATTGTATCAAAATGCTAATCCTTTAAAAAGAATTGATGCTGTTTTGTCTTCTAGATTTCTAAATAGCTTGTAAACAAGTAAGGGGAAAAAATCACTCTTTAGTGACAATGTTTCATTTTGTTTTGTTTTGTTTTTTAACCTCACTTAATCTCCATGGCGAATATCGTAAAGATTACTCATAAAAAAAAGCCAACTCAATATATATCAAGTCAAAATCGTAAAACCAATCGTTTAATTTGAATTGAATTCCAAAAGGTCGCTAGATTAAATCTCCTGCTATACTTAGTGAATGAATGTAATACGTTAAAAGACGAGAAGCAGACCATGTATGTTTTCGACAAGCTAAATTGAAAACTTGTCTGTGCTCACAATCCAGTTCTTGATAATGATAAAACCGAACTTGAAAGCACCCTGGTCACCTCTGACCCACTGCGGAACACAGTGGTCACCGCTCAAGAGGAAAGTGGCAGTTTCCCTTCAAGTAGAGCCCCCTGCCATCACAGGTGTAATCAACCTGCCCCGGTGTCTCGGACAGCCATTGTATTTTTGCTTCAGTCAGCCATTGTGATAATGGCCTTTCTGAGGTTCCTAGGCCACTTTCAAACTATTATCTCTGAAAAGCCACCTTAGAAATGTATATCCCACCTCCAATATCAAAATCACTTTTTATTTCGTGTTTTAATAAGATCGTAAGCCTTCAAAGAAACCTTTACTTATGAAGTGTTAGGAATTATGAGAAACAAATGCAGGCGTTTTATCTATAAACATGACAAATATTTTATTCACAGATGTATATTTGTCTTCAACTGCATATTTCTCTCATTCATCTTTAAAGAGACATGCTTTTTATCAAATAAACCATTACCAAAGACTAACAAGTATCTATAAAACAAAGCATCTTTCAAATTATTTCTTTGATTAACTTGCTATATCAAACAAAGGTCACAGAATTGTGTCTCTGTATGGTGATGGAGAGATGTGGAAACATCATGTACAGACTTGCTTTGGTGCCTTAATACTGATGTTGCTCTAGTAACAGAGAAGGTGCATTTTGAACTAATGGGGTAGACACGTAACACGGAACATCATCATTGTTGAAAAAAATCAGTAAATTATGATAAGAAGTAATAGTAATACTTGAGAGCAATACTAATTTCTGTATATGCCCATTATTTTCTTGACCTTTCCACTTGTTTACATGCCTATTTCATTCTCTGCTAACAATTATATCTTTATTAACTTTGTGCATCCTTTTCCCCCCTCTTTTTTCCCTCCTCTATCCGTCATGTAACTGGCTGTGAGTGAATCTGACTTACATTTTGATGTTAGTGAAAAGACAGAATGCCAAATTTGACCTATATCAAGCTCTTGTGACAAATTTTTATGCTACAATTTCTGGCATCTGCATTAAACTATTCTAATATTATAATTATTTCTTAAGTAGTTTTGACCATTAACAATCAACAGTGTCAACAAGGAAATACATTGTAGTGGTAATAAGTTAGAAGAAAGCATTCAAGAACAAAAAGGCTCTAGAAAACCCGCTTAGGATGGCTGGTAAAGTGGCACATTGTGGTAAAACTCCATGAGCTTCCTGTATCATACCTAAAATTGTATTCACTCCATCCATAACCGATAACAAGGAAAATAACATGAGACAGCAAAAAATAAAAATAACACAAAAAGCCTAGGCAGCAAAATGACAGAATAATTTGGGTGGCAGGGAAACCTGTGGATTGTAATCATGGGTATATTTGCTGTGTCTGAGAAAAAAATCTGACATTATCATTTTTTGTCTTTGAGCATTGTTTTAGAAGAGGGAAAGTCCAACAGACGTGGACCAGGGTCCCAGTCTTTCACCTATCTGCCCAGTTGATTTTGGAAAATCACTTAACATCTCTTCTTCTAGTTTCCTCATCTCTCGTTAGAGTGTAATAATCTCTACTCTAAATGTAATGAGAAAATTAAATATAATTAAATGGATAAAGCATTTGATCCATTATAGATCCTTAGTAAACTTAGGGTGGTTTTCTATTCTTTCTCTGTTTCCCCACCATACAAACAGCCAGCAGCCAAAGGGGAGAGGCAATTATCTTCCGGAATTAACACAACGTATCATGACTGCCAGTTATCTTGTCCTGCTTACTGTTTGGGGGTCATTGAGTAATGTAGTGGGAACTGTTCACAGTGACAGTTCTTTATGCCAATGAAAAAGCATATATCAAAAACCTATTCAGTGACTTTCAGTGCATAATGTTGAAAAAGGTATAGAAAATACAGTTTGGAAGGACGTTTCTGGAAGGGAAAAAGATGCAGAAGC
>NC_043704.1:34971428-35122005 GCF_006229205.1 Suricata suricatta | reverse complement strand
CTGCCAGTTATCTTGTCCTGCTTACTGTTTGGGGGTCATTGAGTAATGTAGTGGGAACTGTTCACAGTGACAGTTCTTTATGCCAATGAAAAAGCATATATCAAAAACCTATTCAGTGACTTTCAGTGCATAATGTTGAAAAAGGTATAGAAAATACAGTTTGGAAGGACGTTTCTGGAAGGGAAAAAGATGCAGAAGCACAAAATAAAGAGCTTTCCTAAATGCCTGATTTAATCAGAGAATAACATTCAGCATTTGTATTTCTTAAATAAAATTGTCTTGAGAACAATATTCAGCAGAAGAAACATAGTATACTTTAATACATAGCTCTAGTTATGTTACTTCCATATTGTGCAAAGGTGATGTTATACGGCATAGCTCATAACCAGTGATCACGAAGGAGAAAACCATAGTGCACGGGTTGCAGATCCCTCTCAGTGAAAATAAATGGTTTGCTATGGGAAAGTTGACCACTGATCCAGAAAACCATTGGTGGCTGTAATGACAAGCTGATATTCAACCAGCATTCAATTTTGTGATTTTTAACAAGCGTCGATTTTCAGTAAAAGTAGCAGACTTAGTTCTTAGGAACTTGAGGGGCCAATACAAAACTAATCTTGAATGAACATTATAAAATTTCTTGCTCAAGGCATAGTTTCTTATATGTGACCCCCATTTATCTGTGCTCTCTGTGCTATCCTACACTAAACTAAAAGCGATAATACAAAAATAATAGTAAGCAATGATTAAACGTCTATCATAAAAGTTAATGAATTAAAACAGTGCTGCACTTCTTAGAAATTTAATTACAAAGAGTTAAAACATAGTATAAATTGTGTAATTTCTATGAAGCCTAAATACTTTTTGCCTTCTTTCCTATGTGTGGTTCTCCAAGGTTGAATAAATAACCAGGAGGGACCATGTGATACAGTGTACACAACAATGGACCGGGGGTTCGGATGACTTAGTCTTGGCTGCTTCTCCCATCTCTCATTTATTCCTTTATTTCACATGTATTTAACGTGTGGCTTTTACGTGGCAGGCACTCTCCTAAGCTTGGGGATACAGTAGCAACCAAACAAACAGGGCAGCTCTACTTCAGAAGCATAGATGTATTATGTTAAAGATAAATAATAAATTAATTTTTTCAACTATACACTATTATATAATGCTATGTGGAAAAAAAAAGAAATAACAGCAGTAGCACAGAAAACTCAATAAAACAGAAAAAAGATCACAGTATCACATAAGATAAGCAACACATAACTGTTTGAGAATGAGGATGTTGTGGTTGCTAGAGTAGCCTGCTGTCCAAAGATGGCCTCTCAGATGTCCTCATTAGTGCAGTCTACTGGTTAGTGAGCTGGGGTCCCTGTCCCGAGGCAGAGAATTTCAGGCAAAGGTGAGAAGTCCCTCTCGCTGAGATGAGCTTGATTGTCCTTGAGAACAAAAAGAAAGCCACTGGTTCTTAGTGGAGGAGAAAGTCATGGTATTAGACTAGCGCCAGATCACATTGGACTGTGTAACCAGCTCTATAGACTGGATATTGTTCCAAGTGAGATGAGACTTGGTGTAATAGGGCTGCGTCACTCTGAGTGGGCAGGAATTTGGACTGACTGTGTGATTATTCTCTACCTGACATTACACTGCATATTTGTAAAGTGCCTGGGCATTAATAGCAGTAACTATTATAAATATTTAACTTTATATATATACATACACACGTATATCTATTTGCACATGGATGGTGTTAGCAGTTCATTCTGTGCCAATATGTGGGAAAAGGAATCCTAAACCATACCATGAAACTTTAAAATAGTTTTGTGACTTTTTTTTTAAAAAGCTCATTTTGTAAGCATAGGCTAAATTCTCAAACTTTTTACCAGATATCCTGATATTCGGAGAAATTTTTATTTCCAAGGGCCTGCATCCATTCCAAATGCAAAGTTCTTTGATTGTTTCATCTTTTACAAACATGTCAGTTTTTCTTTTCTCTAGAATATAGTTGTGTTTATTTTACTCTTAAATAGCTCTTTAAATTGCTGTCAAGAGACAGATATTTGTAGTAGTCAAGCTGTTTTGCTTCTGTAGTGAAAGAGACCTGAGTTCAAATTCTTTCTTTTTCACTAGTCAGCTGTGTGGCTCTGTGTAAGTTATTGACCCTGGGAAAATGAGAATTTTAATATTTGCCTAATTTTGAGATAGACAGTGAGAGTCAGGGAGGGACAGAGAGAGAGGGGCAGACACAGAATCTGAAACAGGCTCCAGGCCCTGAGCTGCCAGCACAGATGTGGGGCTGGAACTCACAGACTGTGAGATCATAAGCCAAAGTTGGACACTTAACTGACTGCGCTACCCAGGTGTCCCTGAAAATGAGAATTTTAATTGCAGAATTAGGCAAACATGCTATGGCCTGTGGGCTGGATCCATCCAAACGTGTTACCTGTTTTTGTAAATAAAGTTGTAGTGAAATGCAGGTATGTCCATTCTCTTACATATTGTCTGTGGCCTCTCTCACCCAGCAGAACTGAGTTATTACAACATAAACTGGGGCCATAGGTAGCCCACAAGGCTTAAGATGTCTATTGCTGGCCCTTAAAAAAATTGTCAATGCTGGTTATACTGTGCACGTTTGAGTGTGGAAATTCTATGAACACTTCATGGAAAGCACTTAGCATAAGGTCTGGCATTTAGTAAGGATTCAATATATATTTGTAATTATTAGAAGTTTTAAACATTCATTTTGTTTACTTCCAAGTTGTAAGGCCAAATTGACTCTTAAGAAGATGGATCTTTGTTTATGTACATCTTTGGGGATGCCAAGCATCCGATTTTGAGAAGTCTGTTTTTAAATAGTAGTATTTTGGCTACACTTGCCCATTTCTACATTAATAATACCCCTGTATGTTGGAAGTTTTATTTTGCCCACTAATCTGTCCTTGATATTATAAATTATATATAGGTAAAAGTCCTTGGCTATATTATAGCAATATGGGTAGATTGTTAAATTAATCATTGCGGAATCCTTTGAAAATCTAGGCAGCAATGTGCAAATACAAAATTTATAACTGGAGCAAACAAAAAGAAACTGATGATTCCTTGAGGATACTGATGTTTTTGTGGTTTCTTCCTTTTGTTGTCATCACCAGAGATTTATATAACATTTGGGGAAATTTTCAATATTTAATCATAAGCATTCTTATTCCAGTGTAGGCTACATCGACAGGCCACTCTAAACTAGGGACTCGACTTACTACTTTTTTTTTAATTGGGGTATATGTTTGAATAAATGCCCATATGTATTAAAACTTCTAATAAACAAATTCATTCATTGATAAGGTAACATGATTAATGAAAAATTTAATCATTTTATTTTTCATAGTGGTAAACATGTTGTAAAAGTACCCTAAACAAGGATTGTAAGCTGTAGGGGAAAGGAAGAGGATAATCATTTAGTTGGGTATTCCCACAGATTCTTTTTTAAATGTTTATTTTTGAGAAAGAGAGAGAGCAGGGGAAGGGTAGAGAGAGAGGGAGACACAGAATCTGAAACAGCCTCCAGATTCTGTGCTGTCAGCAAAGAGCTCAGTGCAGAGCTTGAACCTGTGAATCACAAGATCATGACCTGAGCCAGTCAGACGCTTAACCAACTGAGCCACCCAGGCACCCCAATAAATTATTTCTTAATTTGTTTTCTTCATGGAAATATGTCGCTAAAAGCCCACATTATACTAATCACAGAGCCACTTTTGTAGGTGTCCAAAGTAGCATAATCATTGTTTAAGTTATATTCATTCCAGTGAAATAGAGTGTGTTGTTCTTATTTTCCATTTCCTATTTCGATGACTCTGAAAATGGGATTACTTAAGTAAAATGTATTCGTTTAATTTGTTTTTTTGTTGTTTTTTAGTGTTTTAATGTTGAATTTTTAAAAGCAAATGCTACTTTTTTATTATTCTTAGTTTTCTATGCACCTATTAATTCAGTTCAGGTCAATATGTTTGAAATTAATGTTTAAAAAAATAGGACGTGGTTCCTACCACATAGACATTCATGGTTAAATTGGAAAGACCAGATTTATTTGCATGAACCAGTTCATCTCCTGTTGTCTCTTACATAGCAGTAATGTAAGAAATTGTCAGGAAGATTTTGTGATGCATATGTCAGGATTTGAATAATGAGTAGTGTTTGAGGAGGAAAAAAATAGCAAATGATTCTTAAATCTGATTTTAGAGGGAGTGGTAGGCTCAACAGTTTTAGTTTAGTGTTCGAATGTGGATGTTTATTTTCCCAGGTCTTCCAGAATTGCGTTATAGTTTAAAATCCAGTGTTTGATGTGATAAAATCCAGTGTTTGGATTCTGTTCGAATATAGTGAAATGATGCATATTATTTAGTATATATCCTGACTCAGAATACTTTTTATCTTAATATTTCACTTTAACAAAAAATTATGAAATTAGGAAAACAAGTAATGTAGTACTCTCTTAAAAATTATCACATTAAGATTCAGAGAGATTATGCTTATACTGATTTTTAGAAAATTGGCTTGAGTACAGTTTTCTTGAGTCCTAATTTACTGCTGTTTCTTTGTGAATACAAATGTTTTGTTAATTTTCATTAAGAAAAGTAAGCATGATTTTCTCATAAAATGCTTCAAATCAGCTTCAAAATGCTTGTTTAATTTTCCAAATTCATATATATATTTAATGGATTTCAAGCAACAGCTGGTTTAGTTTGACAGGCTTTCAATTTTGCTACTTCAGTGAAGATTTAGGAGGAAAAAGGAGCGGGGAGAGATTAGAGAAGGAAAAAGAAAAGAAAGAAGAAGAGATCACACAGAGAGCCAGTTTAGAGATGGAGGAGCCACAGAGCACAATGGAGGAAAGGCAAAGATTCTCAAGATGGATAGGAAGATCAGAATCTGGGTTGAAGGAGACAAGAATTGGGGCAGGAGTCAACAAAGAGTGAGATTTCACAGGTAAAGGGGCTATGACATATAGAGGTTTTCTCAGGAAGGTATGTTACTAGAAAGAGTACTATTCCAAAGTGATTCTCTTTAAAGAGAAAAATTCTGGGAAAACATGATTAAAACAGGGAAGAATACTTGAGCTTTATGTGGGGAGGTCAGTCACAAGTGATCACAAAGTGATCTTAACCCTCACCTGTTTATTTAATGGCTACTTTGATACCTTTCTACAAAATCTGAATGTGTTGACCGCATATTGGCATCAATTTTTAAAGGACGCACTATGTTAAATAATACATTAGAGAACTGATAGTAAGTAATAAATGTGTTCCTGCCATGTCTCTCAGACATGGGTCGGCAGCTTTTGTGAACAAAATATATTATCATAAATTTGAATGGGTGATATATTGTTTACTTCATCCTGTAGAACCTCAGTCTTCAATATCACTTTCTCTGAAGCCTACCTTAACCTCCTAAGAGTAGATTAGCAAATCCTTTCTCCATATGGTGTCATACTACCATATTTTTCTCTGTATTATTAATCACTATTTGTAACTATGTATATTTCTGGTATTATTTAGAAAATGTATGTCTCTCCCATTAGACTTCAAACTCCATGAAAATGATAGGTATTGTGGGGATACCTGGGTGGCTCAGTTTGATAAGTGTTCAACTCTTTGTTTCAGTTTAAGTTCATGAGATCGAGCCCCACGTTGGGCTCTGTGCTGACAGCATGGATTCTCTCTCTCTCTCTCTCTCTCTCTCTCTCTCTCTCTCTCGATATCATGGTTTGTGAATTCGGGGCCCGCATCAGACTCTGTGCTGACAGCTCAGAGCCTGGAGCCTATTTTGGATTCTGTGCGTCTCTCTCTCTCTCTGACCCTCCCTCGCTCATGCTCTGTCTCAATAATAAATAAAACATTAAAAAAAATTAGTGCACCAAGGAAGTTGCCCAAAACAAGAATTAATATATTCATGGTCATGCTGAATGCGGCAGTGTAAGGTTATACTTAAGAATTGTGGTTTTGGATTTACTTAAAAGATTGAGTTTCATCTGTACCTGTTATCTGGGTGACCCTGAGTATTATAATGTTTCTAAATTTCAGTTTCCTCAACCTTAAAACATACTTGATATCACAGCCTCATTAAAGTGAAACTATATAATATGTGGAGTTTGGAAGCCAGTAGAAGCTTAGGAAATTTGAATTCCTTTTTCTTCCCTATTTACTATTTACATTTCCCCTTTTTCTTCTACTCTATCCAGCCTACCAAAACCTAGTTCTCTTTGTAAGAACTGTGCAAATACACATTAGAGAGCTATATGCTACCTAGTAAGTTCAGGGCAAATTTGAAAATTGCTAAAGGAGGGATGGTTGAAATTTAAATTGATTATTACCAGCTTTATACTATTTTACATAAACATTTTATACCTAATTGTAAATTTGAATATGATCATGGGGAATTACCAAGTTCAAGAATTTATTTTACTATAATACAAGTATTAATGTTTATTTAAATATTTATTAGAAATAAATCAATTAGGAATAAATCAGTTAACCACCTTGGTGTCTCAGTCAGTTAAGTGTCTGACTCTTTATTTTGGCTCAGGTCATGATCTAGTGGTTTGTGAGACTGAACCCCACATCACCCTCTGTACTGACAGCATGGAGCCTGATTGAGATTCTCTTTTTCCTTGTCTATGCCTTTCTTTCTCTTTCTTTCCTTCTCTCTCTGAAATAAATAAGCAAACAAACCATAAAAAAAGGGAGATCAATTAGAAGGGGAAAAATAAAAAATCAGAAGCCTAAGAACAGTTAATGTTTCTATACTTTTACAGTGAAATTTTTGACAGCTGATTACCTATTACGGTTTAGTATTTGTCAGTACTGTATATTTATATATGTTCAAGTCACTGTCATTTGTTTGGATCTGAAGCAGAAATTAGCTTCATTCTAGAAGGGAGGGTTTTTAATCTTGTTTGAAAGACATGGATATGTGTATACCTAAGTACTTATGTTTATATGTATTTAAATATAATTAGCTAATTTATAGTGATTCCTTCTGGAGAAGAGCAATGTTGTATTCAGATGAGATGTGTAATAATTTCACATAATACCTTACCTATGTTTCACCAGAGAGAGTGACTTAGTTTGGCCTTCTGCTTTCTGGACCTTGGCCCGCTCAACTTTTTGGATCCTCTACTTTGAAAAAGACTAAGTTCTCTCCAAACTTTGGTAGAATATTTTATAGGCATTAATGCTTTGAAAAATCATTTTTGGTAACAATCTTTGTGAGGAAGCAGAGAAATATGGATCAATTTACTAACATGATATGAATGTTAATTTCTTAATCACAAAGGGCAATCATTATCAGAGTGGGTTATTATTTGATTTAGATTTGTATCTTTTATATCAGACTGAAAACTTTCTTTTCCTCCACTGCTAGTCCCTCTGGTCCCTTACGGCTCCCCAAGCGCGCACACATGCATGTACACACACGCATACACATACATACACAGATACAATCACACAGCCCTTCAGGTTTGCCTTTCGTAATTTTAATTGAGCAGGTAACCACACTTGTTAAGAATATAGATAAAATTAGGGAAGAAAGAGACTTGAAACTTTTTCAAGTATTTTTTTAAGCAAAAAGTATAATTGAAAGCATTTAGCATATAAAGGTAAAATATGCTATCTTTTCCTACTTGTTTCCTAGAGAATACTTGATTAGACTTACAGGTCATACAAATAGAGATAATTTTTATACAATATTTAATAAGCTAAGTACAGTTTAGGCCTTCAGGGAAAGAAAACATTGTGTTGTAATATTGAATGTAGATAACCAGGGCTCAGTGGATATAATATGATTAAACAACATATTAATAAGTAAAATAAAGTTGTGTGAGTTGAAATCCAGAAAGTAATGTGATATTGAAAAGAAAACTTCAAAATCACATTTTATGATAACCACCTGTGTTTTGAAATTTATATCATTACAGTTTTTAGTAGTTGAATTAACAATCTCTCACCAACATTTTGTGCTACTTGCTATCTAATTTTATTTGAAATTAACATATACAAAAGCCTCTGTATAATTCTCAATGTCTGAAAATCCACATACGTTTTATCATTGGTGACACTACTGTCTAGTATTAGATAGGATCATTAGATTATATTGATCATTTCCCGTTTCTCACTTAATCATTTTCAGTTGACTGACAAAGTATAATTTCTGTTGATAAAGCACAAGCAAAAAAACACATTTTTTCTTTAGTGGTTAATAAATTTAAATTTATATATGGTATTTTTTAATTTAATAAAATGGGGGAGGTAGATATTACCTGCTTTTCAATGGCACCTGCCAATAGAGTATCTTCCTTTTGAAAATGTTATATTTTGTAATTTAAGACTCTATCCTTTTATTTGACATACCCTATCTTCTTTATAAAAGAAAGCCTTAAAGTACCTTTTTTGCTCAAGGTCGATCTACTGCCTGAGTTTAAATACCTAGATTAAAGCGTGTGGTTTGGGGGCACCTGGGTGCCTCAGTCGGTTGAGGGTCCAGAATTTGGCTCAGGTTATTATCCCGTGGTTCCTGAGTTTGAGCCTCACATCGGGCTTACTGCTGCCAGAGGGTCAGCTCAGAGCCCACTTGGGATCCTCTGTCTCCCTCTCTTTACCCCTCCCCCACTTGTGTTCTCTCTCAAAAAAAAAAAAAAAAGGCAAAAAAAACACATTAAATTAAAAATGTTGTTTTTGCCTCATGGTATTATGATGTACTATTTGATAGCTGTTCAGCTTCAAAGCTTATGGAATAACTAAGAAAAACTTATTATTTTATTTATATTTTTATATTTAGCTACCCTTTAATAATATCTTCTACTAATTACATAATACCAGTAGTTTTAAGAATATTCACTGAACAAAGCTGCTTATTTAGAAAATTCCAGAAGTTATTAAGAACCAAAAATAAAAACATGTATGCAAATATGTTTAAATTACAAAATGTAACTTTATCTAATAAATGTTATATCTGATTATACTTACTAAGCAAATTTGACTGTTTCATTTAATCATAAGGTTCATAGGCAGAATGTGAGACAATCAACAGGTTTTTTTTAACTTTAGGGATATTTTCTATAAGTCTTAATATTGGAATTATCTGTAACAATATTTCCTTAATAAATTTTCATTACTTGATTATAGGTTGACTAGTTCAGACTTCTAAATCAATTAGAATCCTGATTATTTTGATTGCCGGAAATACTTTAATAAATATATTATACAGCCAATATTCTCTTTTTATATCAGCCCCCTGCTACTTAAACATTTTTAGTGGTTTATGATTCACAAGAAAGCTGAATTTTATTAGTTTTTTCTGAATTATTGCAATTTTGTTTTTGCTTAATAAATAATATGAGTAAACTCATCAATTAACTTTGCAGTATGGATGAAATAGAATTAGTTTCTAACTTACATGTTAATTAGTATAAGATATAAAGTTTAAAATAGGTTACTTCTCATGCACATTCTTCCTGGCCCCCGAAGGTATATGATGGTGGCCTCACCTTCTTAAATATAGAGTCTAACTCTTCTAAATGTTTGGAAACCAGGCTTTAGTTTCTAAGAACAGACTTTGAAAATGCTGTGTCACTGGGGAAATCTTAAAAATCAAAGTACTACCTTTTCTTCTGGAACGGACCAGAATAAAACTGTGCTCTTAAATTTTGCTTTATATTTTATGGGACTCTAATCAACTGGATATATCAACTGTGTTATGCGCTGTCTGATGACATTTTGAGGTAGAAAATGTGAATTGCCTTTTTTATTGTACTCTTTGCCAGACATTTTCATACTTTGATCACACCATGCAGTTGAGATGATTCAGTTCATTTTTTACTACAGGGCATGTTGAGTAATATTTCTAATTCAGTCATAATTTAGAATACACCACAACCCCTCTTCTTTTCAGTCCCCTTGACTCAAAAGAAGGAAAAATGGAATTTATGGGTGCAGAATTTTGAAAATTATGATAGTTGAAATAGTAATAGACATCTTTCAAAACTCTGTGTTTCCACTGCCATCTATTCCTTAAGCTTGTTCTGGTGTTCTAGTTACAAGGAAAATCTTAGATTCAATGAACTGGTTTATTCATGTACAGGCTGAATGATTTCATTGTCTATGGGACTGCAGGAAGTAGCTTGCCAAGCATAGCGCCTCCACCTGGGCTCCTTACCTATTTACATGTTTTTAATGTTTATTTATTTTTGAGAAAGAGATAGAAAACAGGCAGGGACAGAAAGAGAGGGAGGCACAGAATCGGAAGCAGGCCCCAGGATCTGAGCTGTCAGCACAGAGCCCAATGCGGAGCTCGAATCCACAAATCCTGAGATCATGACCTGAGCCAAAGTCTGATGCTTAACCAGCTGAGCCACCCAGGCGCCCCACGTACTTAGATTCTTAACAAGTATTTAGATTGTTCCACCTGGTTTTGAAATCTGAGTACCTCTGAGATAAAATGAGAAGTTTATCTCCAATAAGCTATGGTAAGTACTTTATAATTATATAATAAATGTCAGGCTCTGCTTCACGCAGAGAAGAGTTGCTATAGCACAGTTAAAACTGCTATTATTAGGAGCACCTGGGTGGCTCAGTCAGTTAATCACCTGACTTTGGCTCAGGTCATGATCTCACAGTTTGTGAGTTTGAGCCCCGCATTGGGCTCTGTGCTGACAGCTCACAGCCTGGAGCCTGCTTCAGATTCTCTGTCTCCTTCTCTCCCCTGCCCAAGACTAAATAAACATTAAAAAAGAAGAAGCAGAAGAAGATGACTGCTAGTCTTAGAAACACTTGCCTACAATATTGGCCCCAACTAGCAGTTGGGGACGCGGGTTTGGGGAGGGTTCTCACCATTCCCAGAACTGGAAACAGTAGCTCACTGCACCTAAACTCTTCATCCAAACAATATGTCTTATACTGAACACCACTGCCTTTTGGAGTCTATATTATTATATGTACAAAGGCAGAGAATACCCAGTCCCCAGCCTGTAATAAAATCACTGGGAACTGGGTTTCTAATGAGTTTCCCTGGTAGATATTTCACAAGTGTTGTGACAATTTGTTGTTGGAAGAATTAAGTGTGACTCCATCAGGAGAGATCATTTGGAAGCTTATGTCTAGACTCCTCTGAACTTTGCCCCATGCACCTTTTTCTTGGCTTATTTCACTTTTTATCCTTTTGCTATAACAAATCAGAACCATGAGCATAATTATATGCTGAGTCCTGTGTGCTCTCTTTGTGAATCACTGAACCTGGAGAATTCAGTATGGAGAATTCCTGACATAGCTTTCCTCTTGTAAGTTCAGTGATCAGAACTCAATACACTGTCGAGATCAAGTTGGATGTTTACATAGTGATAGAAAAAGGAAGGAGGAAGCTACATATTCTTTCCAATGGCAACATAAACACACTGTGGCCTATTTCTCAACTTTAAATTCAAGACTGTATCTGTGAAAGTACTCATTGTATGGTCCAGTTATTTTATATACTCAGTTCTTAGTCTTCCTCATTCTCCGTCTTGTTAGATCTCTAAAGTTCTGATTCTGTACAAACAGTCTAGTTGCATCAAGATACTGAGTTTATTTACAAAGAGTGAATTTGTCTGTCTAGATTTATCATGTAAGATGATAAGACACACCACATTTGTTGGGACCACAGAACTGTTAGGAACATATGTGTGAGTCTATTCTTTCCCCCTATTTCCTGAACTAATAGTTCATTTTTCTTAATCAACAAAAGCTAATTGTTTATAAGCATAAGATTTACAAGACTAGCTGTTGTTTTTACTTAACTACTCTTAGTAAACCTAGTTTTAGAAAATGTATATTAACTAGCTTTCCATTTGCTGCCACCAACTTTATTTTTCTGGCTGTATTTCCTGAGATTGTGGTATAAAAAATAAAACTCTCTAGATTTTATTTCTTTACTGTTTTTGTCCTAGATAGTTTGGTCTCCTATAAAGTTTTGTATATCTCTTTTCTGTCCCTACAGATAACACATCTATTTTATGCTTCATCCATGATTTATAAAACATAACAAAATAAATTATTTTGGAAGCACTACAAATTTGATTTATTCCTGTCAGTTTAATCTTACAGTGATTTTTTTTTCTCCCCAGGATTGTTGATGTTGTTTAGATATTGTTTCTGGTTAAGAGTATTTTTTTAAAAAGTTGATTTTAAGAGAAAGATATTGCACATGTGAGGGTAGAGAGAGAGGGAGAGAGAGAGAATCCCAAGCGGGCACCACACTGTCAGCATGGAGCCAGACATGGGGCTCAAATTCACGAACCGTGAGATTATGATCTGAGCTGGGAACCCAGAGTTGGACGTTTAACCAACTACGCCACCCAGGCGCCCCAGCTTAAGAGAATTTTAAGCTCTAAAGTATAGAATTTAGTTCTTTTTTTAACCCATTACATTTTGCTAATTTAGATGCTACTTTGTCATTGTTTCTTTCACATTATCACAGGGAATTCTTTCCTATTCATCCATGCCAAGAATCTGTCTACTCTTGTAGTCACAGCTAAATCTTTTTCTTTTAATATGTTATGTGAAGTTTTATTACCGTTTTTGGTCAAGAAGAGAATAAAGAGTATAGTAACAGGAACCAATAGGCCATTTAATAATGGTGCCTTTAATCAGCTTTGTGATATTGGGCAATGCTTTCTTTTCAGTTATGAAATTTATATCATCTCCCTTTTTCATTTTTATTGGATTGCACTATTATTGGTGTTTTTTAAATTTTTGTAGATATTAGGGCACAGGTTTTACATTTGAACCTGTGCCTACCGAGAAAATAGTAAAATTTATATTAAAAATTGACAGCAACTATCTACAAACTCAAACCAGTGATGTAAATGAGTAGTTAGGGCTGGTACCAGATAACGTGGACTGGAAAGAGCTAGGAGGTACTTGTTCCATCTCCAGGCATTCCAAGTAAGAATTTCAAGTCCTCTGCAAGGTAAGTAAAATAGTAGTGTATGCGAGATAAGGCTCAGGGACAGTTTGCAATATTTGGCTCATGTATTCATATCTTCATACGTCTACCCAAGGTATACAGCATTTAAAGAGGTTTTTGTTCCTACTCGGGTAGTTTTGACTAAAAATATCTTTCAGTTTACCTTCAGAAGTAAAATATACACTACCAGTTGAATAGGCAAATTAGACATGTATGTCCTTTCCAAAATATTGTTTACAAAGGATTATTGATTGCAAGTTTCTTCACGTGTTCTTTCTGAAGTATTCCTTTAGCAACCTGGTTGAAAAGTATAGACATGCTAATTTTTCATTTTAATGTGAACCAAAGTGGCTCTTAAAAATAAGTTTATTAATTTAAATAAAACTTCAAAAAGTATATAGATAATAATAGTCCTATACAAAATAGAGTAATTTTGATCTTATTCAAGTATAGAATACCTTTTTGTTTAATTTCTTCTTGTCAAACAGGTTTTTTTTTTAACTTAACCCCAAAATAAATATGCATTTGTAGAAACATATGCAAATTCTACCTTCATCATGTCTTGGACCTAGTAATCTAAAACCTCCTGACTACCTTTTATATCTACCAGATTGCATGTATTTCTGTGTTTTTCATTTCTTTTCTTAACTTTCAGTAAGTTTGCAAAACTCAAAATAGCTTATTTAAAGCACTTAATTACTAACAACACTCATCTTTCTCTAAAGTTTGGATTTACTCTTCCGAAGTTGATTGTGATGACTTAATCTCCACTTATGTCAGATTGCTCATTAATATATGGAAGGTTTAAAAAAATACATAAATTTTAACTGGGTTAAAGATTTGTGTTCACTATAACTGCTTTGTCATTAAGCTAAATGAGGTATTAAAGTCTTAAAACTAGAGTTATAATAAGATAAAGAACTCAACCATAACTGTATGACTAAAGAAAGTACTAATTGATGATGCCTTCTTTTTCAGTTGTCCGAAATAGGCTTGTTTCGTGTGGTGTTTTTAATTGAGTTATAACAGTTTTTTTGTTTCCTTCTGTTTTTATGGATATAGAGTTCTAACTTGTAAAAGTGTTTACTTTATTATACATGTGTATTTTAGTAATTAGGTCTCTTTTTTTTACTCTCAAAAAACAATAGTCTAGTAAATGTAATAATATTGGTTATCATGTGGTTGACTTCAAGTCTTTTTTTGTTTTTTTGTTATTCTTAATGTATCTGTTTGAAAATGTAGAAAGAGAAAATATTTTAAGCAGACAAACATTGAAGGCAGTTTTTCTAATAATAATGAAATTATATTTTCTGAATGGAAGAGCTATGTATAGGTTACATTACAAAAAAAATCTTGACACAAACTTAGAGATGAGTAATAGATTTTTTCATTGTTGTTGTTGTAAGCATTACTATGTAGTAATCACTGTAAGATTACTTTGCTGAGAACTAAGCTTTGAACAAGAGAGTCCCTGCGTTTGGACCCAACTTAGACTTTTTTTCCACAAATTTTCTTAGATATCAAGTTATTTTGAAACTAAAGAAATGTAATAATTCTTAGAATGAATTTCATCAAACCAATGTGAATAATATTAATGGTTTTCTGGTTTTTATATATTTCTTTGAACATCACAATTTCCAAGATAGAAATTTATAGTTAATACTATTAGCAAATAACGTGTAACAATTAAAGAAACCAATATACAATGCATTATATTTTTTTCTAATATTTTAGCTGGGAAGTTTTAAGATTCCTTCTGTCAAACATAAGATGGTGGTTAGAAGAATATGGCTTTGATGGATTTCGTTTTGATGGTGTGACATCCATGATGTATCATCACCATGGAATGGGTAGGTAAACTGATATATTACAGATGCAAATAATGATTTTTTTTTTTTTTGGTTGGAAGATTAAAACCAGGTTTGGGTTTTAGTTTCAAAGCTACAATGACCATTATTGTTAGCTTGATTTTTATTAGTTCCAATCTGTATATCTTTTCTCTAGAGACTTCTGATCCCTTTTTGGCAAGAGGTCAGATATATATACATTTTATAAGTAAATAAAAGATAATGCTTTTCTTTGAGATATATCTCTTGATAATATGCTATCCTTATTATGTATCTTTCTTTTAAGTATGTTTCATTTATTTATTATATTTTTATTTGTTTCTATATATATAAAATTAACATACAGTGTTAAATTAGTTTCGGGTATATAAAATGATTCAGCAATTCTGTACATTACTCAGTGCTCGTCACAATAAGTGTGTGCTTAATCCTCTTCACTTATTTCACCCATTCTCACACCTACCTCCCTCTGGCAACATCAGTTTATTCTGTGTATTTAAGAATCTGGTTTTTATCTGGTTTATCTCTTTCTTCTTTGTTCATTTTATTTGTCTCTTAAATTTCACATAAAAGTGAAATCATATGATATTTGTCTTTCTCTGAATTATTTCACTTAGCGTTATACCCTCTAGGCCCATCAATGTTGTTGCACATGATAAGATCCCATTCTCTTTTATGGCTGAGAGTAATATTCCATTGTTTGTATATATATATGTATATATATTCACAATGTCTTTATCCATTCTTCTCTGGTTAGATACTTGGGCTGTTTACATATTGGGGCTATTGTAAATGATGCTCTAATAAACATATGGGTGCATATACCTGTTTGAAATAGTGTTTTTGCATTGTTTGAGTAAATACCCAGTAGTGGAATTCCTGTATCGTATGGTAGTTCTATTTTTAATTGGGGCGGGGGGAGTCCTTCACACTGGTTTCCACAGTGGCTACACCATTTACATTCCCAACAATAGTGTATCAGAGTTCCTTTTTCTCCACATTCTCACTAATACTTGTTATTTCTTATGTTTTTTATTGAGCCATTCTGACAGGTAGGAAGTGATATCTCATTGTGGTTTTGATTAGCGTGCCCTTGATGATTAGTGATGTTAAATATCTTGTCATATGTCTGTATGTCTTCTTTGAAATGATGTTTATTCATGTCATCTGCCTATTCTTAATTGGATTTTTGTTTTTATGAGGATCAATTGTATAACTTTTAAAAAAAATTTTGGATATTAACTCTTTATCAGATGCATCATTTGCAAATATCTTCTCCCATTCAGTAGGTTGTCTTATTGTTGTGTTAATAGTTTTCTTCACTGTGCAAAAGCCTCTTATTTGGATGCAGTCCCAGTAGTTCAGTTTTGCTTTTGTTTTCCTTGCCAGAGAACTATCTAAAAAGATGTTTCTATGGCTAATGTCAAAGAGATTACTGCCTATGTTTCCTTCTAGGAATTTTATGGTTTCAGGTCTTACATTTAAGTCTTTAGTCTATACTGGGATTATTTTTGTGTATGGTCTAGGAAAGGAGTCCAGTCTGCATGGAGCTGTCCACTTTTCCCAGCACCATTTATTGAACAGACTGCCGTTTCCCCACTGTATCTTATTGCCTTATTTGTCATAGACTAATTGACTATAAAACTCTGGGCTTATTTCTGGGCTATCTATTCTGTTCTATTGATCTCTGTGTTCATATTTGTGCCAGTACTGCTATGTTTTGATTACTACAGCTTTGTGGTATATCTTGA
Organism: Suricata suricatta; assembly: GCF_006229205.1. Classification (NCBI taxonomy): domain Eukaryota; kingdom Metazoa; phylum Chordata; class Mammalia; order Carnivora; family Herpestidae; genus Suricata; species Suricata suricatta. Next base: position 35,105,420 of record NC_043704.1, on the reverse strand, counting down.
AATTTGAGATTATGATGGTTTCAGTTTTGTTTGCCTTTTTCAAGATTGCTTTGGCTATTTGGGGTATTTTGTGGTTTTACATAAATATTAGGTTTTATTTCTTCTAGTTCTGTGAAAAATGCTATTGATGTTTTGATAGGAATTTCCTTGAGTTTGTAGATTACTTTGGATAGTATGGGCACTTTAGCGGTACTGTTTCTCCCAATCCATAGCATGGAACAGCTTTCCACTTGGTTTGTGTCATCTCTTATTTCTTTCATCAATATTTTATAGTTTTCAGAGTACAGGTCATTCACATCCTTGATTACGCTTATTCCTAAGTATTTTATTCTTTTTAGTGCCACTCTAAATGGGATTGTTTTCTTAATTTCTTTATTAATTTTAGTATATAGAAATTTAACAGATTCCTGTATATTAATTTTGCATCTTGCAATTTTACTAAATCCATTTATCAGTTATAATAGTTCTTGGGTTTTTATATATAGCATCATGTCATCTGCAGATACTAAAGCTGATGAGGAACTGAGAGCTTTCCCTCTAAGCTCAGGACTCAGACAGGAGGCCCCCTCTCACTGTTTGTACCCAGCACGGCACTGGAAGTCCTAGGGAAAGAGGTCAGACAGTTTCAAGCAGACCATTTATTGCAGCATGGGATATGAGCCTGACAGCAACTGCAATGAGAAAAAAATAACAAGAAAAAAATTAAATTAGAACCTTTGTGAACGTGTGGGTTCCTTTGCATATTAAACACTGTAGAAAATATGTATATTTTAGATATAGATGTTCACAGTTAAAATTAAAGTATACATTAATTTGTAAGGAAAAACATTGATCAGAGATCTTCAGTTTCAGTGTTGTGCAAAGAGGGACACCTGGGTGGCTCCGTTGGTTAAGAGTCAGATTGTGCCTCAGGTCATGATCTCACGGCTGGGGCTGGTGAGTTCAAGCCCTGCATGGGGCTTTGTACTGACAGCCCAGAGCCTGGAGCCTGCTTCGGATTCTGTGTCTCCCTCTCTCTCTGCCCCTTCCCCACTTGTAGTCTGTCTGTCTGTCTCAAAAATAAATAAAACATTAAAAAACCTTAAAGTTGTGCAAAGAAATGGGATCACAGAATCCTAATCACTTAGTAGATAATATGGTGAATAATAATTATTTTTAATGGCCAAATATTAAAGCAGCAAGTAGTCTGAAAAAAGGACTTTAAATTTTAGCCAAGAAAGAAGCTATATTCAAAGTATATTGCTATTTGCTCTTAATCATGGTGCTGTGCCCCATGAAATGTTCCTAGGAAGCAAGTTGTATCTATAAAACATGACAGGTTTTACTGATATCCTCCAGTTTGGAGAGAAACTGACTTAAGGAATGAAAAAGGAAAGCATGGCAAAACTTAAGAAAGAGTCTCTCCTAGATCACAACACCTCCTAGATTACATATGCAACTTCTGCATTTCCCTGTAGAACCTCTCTCTTCTGAAGGCTTGGTATTTTCCAGGGAATTATAGAGTTAGGGAAATGAACTGGAAAATAAAAATTAGGCAAAGCAATTAACATCAAGACACAAAGTGTTTAATTTATAAAATTCAGTGATAAAATGAAGTTCAGCAAGTGACATCTTAGGAAGAAAAAGTAATTTACCTGTGTGGATGAAAACAATGGCTGAACTCATACAGTTCTATTGCCAAGAGCAATATCTATAAAATCCTTAGGGAAACAAAGTTTAACTCAAGAATTTGATAATTGAGTTGTCATTCAGGTATAAATTTGAAAGAGCTTGATAAATAAAACTTCCATAATTGTACTTGAAAATATCATTTAGTGATAGAATCCAGCAAACTGAAGAAAACGTGAGTCAAAATAAAAAAATGTGATGTAGGGAAGCAGGGGGAGAAAGGCAGGTGTTGAGCACTAATTTGATTTAATGAAAAATGAGTAAACAATTCAAGGATTAGAAACTATATAGTATATCCTCAATAAGTGATACATACTATAAGTAACCAAAATTAGGATGTGGGTGAAGAGAAGGTAAAAGGAAGTGGAGGATGTTAAATCTTTTTGTCATCATAGGAAATCTGTATTGCATAAATTGAAGCACATATTTAAAATAATATAAACATTATGTTTCAATTTTATGATGGTTTTCATATTTGCTTCCCTTTACTTCAGAGGGGTCTCTTGGCATGACAAAAAAACATATCTAAAAGTTGAAATCTAGAATTCCCTTTGGTATCATTTCATGTTTTTGCTTCAAAATTTTGTTAAAATTAAATTAAAAATTTCATTTAAAGTGCTTTATTTTTGAAAATCAAAAAATTGATTTGCCGGATTGTCTGAATTCTACATGTTTGATATGGAATACTTTTCTAAGTTAAACCACATATTTGCTGACAATAATATTATATGCTATTGAGGTACATTATACTTTGCCTTGATAACAAAACTGATCTCAGTAGACTGACTGATGGGGGCATTTGTGCTGATTTGATACTTGCATGTTAACATAATGCATCCATATTGATTTTCTGTTCTCTAGGTCAAGCTTTTTCAGGTGATTACCATGAATATTTTGGACTTCAAGTAGATGAAGATGCCTTGATTTATCTCATGTTGGCAAATCATTTGGTTCACATGTTGTATCCCGATTCTATAACAGTAGCTGAGGTAAAACCATAATGATCTCTACCCTCTGACCCGTTTATTATAGAACATTTTATTGGCATACAATAGCTGAATGGTTAATCTCATGCTGTCAATAATTGCATAACTGAAATTAGACCCTGAGTATCGTGCAACTGTCTTGTACGGGTGGAACATTATTTAGAATTCACTGTTTTCCTATTAGGAGATAGTGTGCGCTAATTACTTGTCATCATTCCATTGTTAAAAAAGAAAATGCCAGTGGTTAGAAAGTAAAATATCCTAATCAGTGGACAGGTCCTTCCGCCGTGAGACCTTCAGCGGAGAAAAGAATTGAATATTAATGTGTGTCTGTTTATTTATTTATTTTTCCTTTCCTGGCTTAATCATTAGAGATGGCATGGATCACTGCCTGCAAGCTTCTCTGAAGTCTCTCTTGTTCTGCTGCGATTGCCTTTCTTGTTTATGTTACTGCTTTTGGATTGCCAAATGTTCACTAGTTATTCATGATTACTGAAGGTTCATGATTAACTGTCCCAAAGCTGCACTGTAATGATATAATTCGGTATATGCATAATTGACAATTCCCCTCTTGGTGATAAATGTGATAAATTAAGAAGTTTGTTAAATGCTTATGCTAATTTAGATTTAGTTCTAAAATCCCTCTGGTTTTCTGAGTCCTCTTACTAGAAATTATTATTAAAATTGAATTTAGTATGTTACAACTGTTCTCTACAAAGTGCGGTGGTTGGCATGTAAAAATAGCAAGAATATCGTTAGAAGAGTTAGAGTTCAGTTGTATTTTCACATAGTTGGCATTTAGTTCATGGGAATGAAATGCAGTAATGACAGCCCTCTTCCTCTGGCATCTATTACTTGTATTGCTTCTATACATGTGGTATTTATTATTGTATTGTTTCTATACATCTTTTCTCAAAACCCTGAATCTTCAGCTAGGTCTAATTGTTCCTTGTTTATCTCTGGATAGAGAAAAGTTACCTCCTTTAGACATTTTGCCTTCTAAATAAGATAAGAGCAGTGGATCCTAAATTTCTGGAATCAATTATTATACACAATTTTAAAACACAAAATTATAACATCGTTTTGGTTATCTTGTATAATTCCACACTCTCTACCTACTTAAATTCGGTCATATCTTATAAATCTTGTTAATACTTGTGCTAATACTTTATGTGCTGAATATATTTTAATGTCAGTATATTTTAAACTTTTATTTTGTCTTTTATATAGGTTTATCTGTCAAGCATCAAAAAGTTTGTCGATTATGTTTATGGCATTTCAAAACAGAGACAATATAAATGAAAAATTACTACCAACAATTAATGACAGCATAAATAAAAATTGGGTACTGAAGAAAAAGAAGCAATTATTTAATACATGAAACTTAAAATTGTTACATTGATCTTTCCATTCATTTCAAGTAAAATAGTTTCATCATCTAGGGAGTCCTTGTCTGATTATCACTGTTCCTACCAATGAAACTTTGAGACTTTAGCCTACTTTATACTACTTGGTTTTAGATTTTTTTTAACATGATGTGTCTTCAATTTATTCTACTTAAATTGAAAACTACTTCAATTTCAGTACATCACTTTTCTGTCTAGTGGGAGTCTCTAGAAAATGTGAAATTGATCCTCGTGAACTTTTTTTAAGAAAGAAATATGGTGTAACAAATAAGTAATGCAATTTATATAAAGTCCAATTAGAAATTTAAATGTATTTATAATGATAGTTATTAAAATTGAAGCCTTTTTTCCTATGATATACCTACCATTTCCCATGGTTCTATTTGCTACAATTAATTTAAAATATTATTTGATTGAAGTTTCCCCTCCCTTTGTAACAGTCATAAGTGATCCTTAAATTTTAAAAAAAAGGAACTATAACTTTATTTGGAACACATAATAATTTTTATATGCTATGTTGATATTAACCTTTTTTCTTTAAAATATATTCATTTTGGTGGCCTTTATGTTTACTCTTTTTTTCTTTTTAAGATTTTAAAAGGATAGTCATAAACTCCCCTCTTTCAAAAGAGAACTACAAATATCTCATATGAATTAATGGAGTAGCTTTCTAAGGATTCAGTTTTAGGAGTCAAGACCAACTGGTATCCAAATATTTTTCTTAGCAGATTCTATTTCCTATCAAAATATTTCCTAAAACTATCTTTAGAGCAAATGTAGAGTGCACCTTAATGTTTCTTGAGAAAAAATATCTTTAACACCAGCCTATCACCAGCCTTAGGAAAACTCTTATTAGTCTCATGAGAACTCTTCTGTGAAGGCAGTTTTTGTCTATAATTCCAGTGCCTAATACGAGTAGCTGGTATTTAAAACATATACAGTCAATGTTTATAAGGAATCAAACTAACTACTTACTGTATCAGTGGAAATGTGGCATACTTGATAGATATAACTTCTTTGAATTTTTTTTCCATTAAATTTGCATCTTTTTCTTGTTTTTGTCATTTTACAGTTATAACCTATGAAGTACTATGTAGAACTAAGATTTTGTTGGCAAATATTTCTTTTTCTTACAGATGTATTTTACTATACACTGTATTTAACTCTATCTCTCTTCCATTAGAAAGCAATTAATAAATTATTTTAGAAGTCCAGAGAGGTCATATATTTCTTTTTCCTAGCTTTTCTGTGGAAAGAGTTTGGAGATGGTTCTGTAGATGAAGAAGCATTTGAATTAAGTTTCAAAGAGCTCAAATTGTATAATAGTCTTTTATAGAAAATAAGGGTAATAATACAAGGAAGAGTTTGGGCAGTGACACACATAGAAAAGCTTGTGACAAGCACAGAGAAGAGTGAATATTTCAAACTGAATGATATATTATTACTTGAAATTTAATAGTAGAAATCATGCTGGAAAGATACAGGTCTCTCCCTTCTGCTTTCTATGTACTTCAGTTAACAATTATAACAACTATATCACATTATTATTGCATGATAATAAGTGTGTATATGTTTATTTAGGTCTTAGTTTATGAATCCCAAAGGTCAAATATTCTGTCTTATTTACCTTCAAATTCCTGATGGCACCTTTATTCATTCACTCATCAAATTTTCTTGAGCTCCTGCTTTATGCCAGTTACTTTCCTACTGCTCTGAATTTTTGCCATATATCAGTGAACAACAACAAAACCCTTGTTCCATGGACCCTATATTCTAACACCAAGTAAGGAGGCAGATAATCAAATAGGAAATTATAGTGTCAATGCTTAAAGTATGATGGTTGAAACTTTAACCAAAGAATTCGAATTTTTGATTGTTGGGTATTGAAAGCCATTGTTAAGCAGTGCTAGGGTACTGTCTCATAAATTGTTAATTTGGCAGCACTTAGTGTGAAGGGAAACTGGAGACAGGAATTCCTTTCGGAAGCATAATATCTAAGCAAGGAGTAATGAAGATTATATAAGATGATGCTTGTAGAAATGGAGCAAAGGAAAACAATTTATTTGAAAGATATTGTAGAGTTAGAATTGCTGATACATGTCTCACATTTTACCATAATTGCTATTATAATATATTTTGCTACATCTGGGTCCTTATACCATCTTTTTATTTTCTTTTTGTAACTTCCCAATTATCAGTAGTTTAGTGATGGCATGACACAGGAGGAGATACTGTGTTGAAGGGCCTGGCATCTGACTCCTGACTCTATCCTGGAGAAACATATCTTTAGAAATCCCTTCACCTATGTGAGCTTCTGTTTCTGTGTCTTCTAGATTATGAGGATCCACTAGATAACCTTTATTTTCATTTCAAGTGTTTCCAACTAGAGTTAAAGCCATCTTATTTCTCATTCTTAATATACTGTCTCCTAGCTCCTCCAAAGCTAAGTGCTCACAAAATACTCCATGTCGGTACTTTATGCGGAGAGAACAAGCCTAACAGATAAATGCTACATGTATTTTTTTTGTGTTTGAAAGCAAGAGCTCAATGTTCATACAGTGGCTCAAAAATAAGTCTAAGATACTATGTTTTAGCAGTCATCGTTTGACTATTTTCTGTTCTCTTTGTCATATGAAAGAAAAGGAAAAAAAAAATAGTCTCGTGAGATTGAAGTCATCCTACAGTGAAAAGCATTACATAAAAGCTTAGTGGGAAATGCTGTTATAGTTTTAACTACTTTTACAATCATGCTACCAAAACACTCCAAAAAGATATGCATCCATTTGCTTTTTATTTATTGGGCCAAAATTTATTGTCAAAAGAATATTTAGTAAGGATTTGAGCAATACGAACTGATAATACTGATGACTTTGTTTTAGGATGTATCAGGAATGCCAGCTCTCTGTTCTCCGATTTCCCAGGGAGGCGTCGGCTTTGACTACCGATTAGCCATGGCTATTCCAGACAAGTGGATCCAGGTAAGATTTTATGCAAATGTTTCCCCTATACACTCTATGTATTATGTTGGTTTATTTATTATTTCTTTGATTTATTTAACTTGTGATCATTACTTACAAATATTACAATTATAATAATTGAAGTATTAAAAAATTTATCATTAGCATATTTATTCTTATGCTTTTTAATTCGATGTTTCACAAACTTCTAAAAGTTCTAGTTTAAAGTATTCATACGTGTGTTATTTAGGCAAGGGGAAATATGAATAGAATGTGAGCTGTGTACATGGAATTTTGCATTATCAATCCAGTTTAAACTTCAGTGCTCTATATTTAAAACACATTCACCTTCATCAAAGCATCCATTCCTCCCTGCAGATCCTCAATGGAAAAGTTACTCCCTAATTCCCCTTACTTGCTTCATAGTATATTTTTACCTGAGCAGATTTAGATTCATCCATTCCTTTATTTAACATTTAGAAATCCTTACCATGTGCCAAGTACTAGGAATGCATAATTGTACATGACACCTTGCACATGATTTCTAATACATTTTATTAAATTAAATAACAAGTAGCTTGCATTATATTTTGTTTTATTTAATATTTGGCTATATGTTGTTATATAGACTTAGATTTGACATTGAACACTTCTGAGTGATTATGTTCATGATGATAGGTTGAATATGAATGAAGAGTCAGCTTTATATCAAATAAGCATAGTTTTCTGATGAGCCCTTTGGTACACACATGAATTGGTACCATAACATCACAGTGGTAGATGAGTTTGGCCTTGGATAGAAAAACTTTGGGGCCTGCTCTGAAGGAACTAATTATTGTAATCTTATCTTAACTTTCTTTCCTGTACCCGCCAGGCAATTTGTGCAATACACAACTGTGACATTAAATCTTTACCAACATAATTTTTGCTTCTCCATTTATAATGATTCCTAAACATTGTCAAGTCAAAAAAGCAAATGTTTTCCAGAGATGATTAGGTTGAAAATCAAAGAAACAAATATGTATTCTAGCTTTAATACCTGGGAAAGTTGCTTTATATCTGACATTAAAAAAAAAAAGGTGTGGTATTCAATTTTGTCACTTTTGTTTACAGGTCTTTACCCACCATCTTTTAGGATTTCCAATCTTTCATGCAGACTTTTTTCTCACCTCCTACTGAAAAGTCTCTACCAGTTTTTGTGCAGATTTAAGAATATTTCAAGGTGTACATCAACATAGAATTATTCCCCCATCATAGCCCACAATGAGATATTTCCTTTGCTTGCCAATGATGTCAGGTTTTTTTTTAACATATTTAATTTAACTTACAAAACATTTTGGTACCTTGTATGCTCAAGTTACTGTAGTAGTCAGTACCTCATACAAATAGAAAAATATGTTGTCCTAGGTGTAGGACATGAACATCATGTCTTCTCAGATCGTGAATTCTCTAAAGGCAGATGTTATCTTCTGTTTTATGTAACTATTTGAAAATCTTTCTCCGTCACAAAAGTGGGACCCAAAGAGAAAGTTAAAATAATGTTACAAAAACCTCAGTGTTTTCCCTATATTTTTGTAATTTGTGCATTTAAAAAATTAATCCCATCAATGACTATGATTTCCTCAAATTCCAGTTAAGCACACAAGAGTATTAATCCAAATTGTAGCTGTACTCAGAATATACGGCATTGTTATCTACCCATAGGGTCTGAGTTATATCAGAATGCTAGATTTCATTCACATTTTTGTTGTTCAAAAGAAAATTATTTCTACTTCTATTGTTCAAAATCAATAGTTTGGAATACCACATTTAATCATATTTAATCACTTACTAAACAAATACTTGCCTATCTAAAATATGCCAAATTTGCTGCATTGCCTTTCATTTTATTTTATCATTTTTATCACCTACCTACCTTTTATTACCTTTTTATGTTAAATTAAGATAAGCATTTAATTGAATTCATTCATTTATACATCAATTCTACCAAATATTTACTGACTACTTTGTATTTATATTATATAAAGTTTTATAATTAAACTTTTCATATTAAAATAATTGTTGATTCCCATGTTGTTGTAAGAACAGTGGTAATACAGTGAGATCTGGTGTACTCTTAACCAGTATCTTCCAATGGGTAACACCTTGTAAAACTCTAGTACAGTACTACAAGCAGGATACTGAGATTATATAGTTAAGATATAGAATGCTTCCATCACCATAAAGTTCCCTCATGTTTTCCCAGTCACTTTTTAACCTGTGGCAACCACTAATCTGATCTCCATTTCTATAATATTTTTTCTTCATTTCAAGAAGGTGATATAAATGAAATCGTACAATTTTTTAACCTTTTGGGATTGCCATTTTTCACTCAGCAAAATTCTCTGGAAATTCATATAGGTTGTCGCATGTATCAATAGTACATTCCTTTTTATTGCTGAATGATACTCCATGGTATGGATAAACTACACTTCATTTAATCATTCACCTATCATAGGCATCTGGATTGCTTCTGGTTTGGGCTATGGGCTATTATAAATAAAGCTGCTATAAACATTTGTGTACAGATTTTGTATGGCCATAAATTTTAATTACTCTAAGATTAATGCCAAAATGTGTAATTACTGAATCATATAGTAGTTGGATATTTATTTTAAGTAGCTGAATATTTAAATTTTTAAGAAACTGTGAAACTTGCCCAGAATAACTGTACCATTTTTCATGCCCACTGACAATGTTGGAGAGATCCAGTTTCTGTACAACCTTGCACTTGTTTTAGTCATTCTATCATAGATGGGAAGTGATATTTAACTGTGGTTTTAATTTGCATTTCCTTACAGGCTTATGATGATGAATATCTTTTCATGTGTATAGTTGCCTACTATATATCCTCCATGATAAAATGTCTATTCATGTCTTTTGACCATTTTCTAATTGTCTCATTTGTTGACTGTGGAGTTTTGAGAGTTCTTTATATAATCTAGATTAAACTTTTTTGTTGGATATGTAGTTGGCAAATGTTTTCTCCCAATCTGTTGCTTAATCTTTTTATCCTTTTCATGTGGACTTTCACGGAGCAAAAATTCTTTGTCTATAGTAAATTTGATGAGGGCCAATTTATCATTTTTTTCTTACAGGCACTTTTTTTTTGGTATCAAGACTAAGAATTCTATGAGTCTCCTATGTTTTCTATTAAACACTTTATACTTTTACTTTTGCATTGAAGTCCATGCAATTTATTTGTGCAATAAATGTGTAAGACCTAGTTCTTTAGTTCAAGGGTTTTTTTGTTTTTGTTTTTTGCTTGTGGATTTCTAGCTCTTCCAGCATGATTTGTTGAAAAGCCTATTCTTCTATTAAATTATCTTTGCCATATTTGTGTAGATCTGTACATTAGTTTCAAATTGTTGCTGTACCCAATTACCACAACAATGTCTTCAAACAACACCAGTTAGCCATTTTATAGTCTCATAATTCTGAAGGTAACAGATCTGAAATGTGTCTTACTAGGCTAAAACTAAGGTATTGGCAAGGCTGCATTTCTTCTGGAGGCTGTAGTTCCCTTGCCTTTTCTAAAGGCTTTTAGTTTTCTAAAAGCCACCTATACTCATGCCCCCTCCTCCATCTTCAAAGCCAACAGAATAGCATCTTCACATTTCGCTATTACTCTGACAACTCACGACTTTTTAGAAAGGTCCATGCAGTTATGTTGGACCCATTCAAGTAATCCAGGATAATCATCTCATTTCAGTGTATTTCACTTTATCGCTTCTCTAAAGTCCTTTCCATGTAAGGCAACATATTCACAGCTTCTGGGCATTATGATGTGAACAACCCATGGGTGGCCATTATTCTGCCTAACACAGTCCGCTGTCTGGTGCCCAACAATTCACACTGAAATTATGAGACATGACTAAGCACATCTGACTTCCATAGAACAAAAGTCAACAAAGGAATATATGAGCAGGCCTGAATCCCTTTCTTGAACCAAAATCTGCAGTAGTTTTGCATTAGTTGCTGTGTAACAAATTATCACAATCTTAAAAACTTAAAACATAACTCAGTTGCTACCTCATGGTTTCCCTAGAGGACATCTATCATATTTCTCAAGGTCCCACCTCCACTTTAGGTAAAGGATTGCACAGAAATGTGAACATGGAGGAGCAGGAATCATGAGGACCATCTTGGAATTCTGCATATCAGTATGCAACTGACACTTTGGACAGAGGAATGAGCCAATGCAGAAAGAGTGTATTGAGTAGAAGAAAGAGGCTATTTTTAGGAATAACTTTGAGGAGCATCAACTTATAGGATAGGCAGAGGGGGAGCCTCCTGGGTGCCTAGAGGGGTGGCAAGACCAAACAAAACAACCAAGAGCTTCACTCTGGTAGAGTAAGAAGAAAACCTGTTCATAGAAAGGGATAGAGTCAGTACTCCAAACATGTACAGCAAATAGTTGCCTAAGATAGAGAAAATATTAACCTAAGAGTTAGTCATCTGCAGTCTTGGCAAGGTAATTTGCATTGAAATGGAGCAGAAGCCAGATCAGAGACTGAGTGGCAACTGAAGTAGAGAGACAAGTGTGTGGTCTATTAAGATAGTAGTTATTTCATGATACGTAGCCTTTAAACTTTCAAATAACAGCTGTTGTTTTTTTCTTTAGTTATCATTTTTAAAAGAGGAACAAAACAGTATTCCTGCTAAAATTTTCTTGATTCAAACCTAAAAATGTAGCAAGTATATATCTCCCTTTTGAAAGTTATAGAAAGGTATATTGCACAATAACACTTCATTGTGGTCATTGATCAAGAGGTAGCGGTTGTTACAGGGGGGAAAAGGGTTGAAAAAATCCTAAAGGGCACTGATCAAACCATCTGCCCAAAACCAAACGCACGCACTGTCATTTGGACAGTCTGTATAAAATCTGCGATTTTAGTAAAAGTTTAACCAAAGATACTTTTGCTACGTGGGTGCACTTGTATCTATATATCAAATCATTTGGATTCGTGATGGATGCACTCAGATAGTGATTTAAAGTAAGAACTCTAATGGTTTATTCAAATTATTTTCTCTCTTGCATTTAGCTCCTTAAAGAGTTTAAAGATGAAGATTGGAACATGGGCAATATTGTATACACACTCACAAACAGACGCTACCTTGAAAAATGCATTGCTTATGCAGAGAGTCATGATCAGGTACATGAATATGTATATAAATTAATTGTGTCTCTCTCTGTATTTATTAACATATCTAATACAAAAATATCTAAATACAAATATCTGAGGTTTAATACAGTTAATATAATTTATAGTTATCTTTATGTAAAAACTGCAAAGACTTGAAAAACATTTAAAAATATTTTACAGATCTGTAAATTCTAGCTTCAAAATGCAGTACTATTTTTACTCTGCAAAACTGTAATTAAAAAATTGTAAATGACAGTTGCAAGTGTTCTCTTACATGTTTTCCTTTGTTGTAGCATGAGGAATATTGGTGCTGATCCAGGTTAATTTTAACTTCCATTTTAGGTTTTTTCTAGAGGTTTTCTCGTATGCCTTTTGACAAGCTTTCATCATTTTTTCCTGCAATCACCGAACTCTCTTGCTAAGTAATCACTCTGACCCCTGTTTCTCTAGCTTTGGCCCATCCTTACTAATGCAGCCTGAGGTATTTTCCAAAGGGCAAAGCTCATTTTGTCGAACCCACATCTTTTGATTAAATCTTCTTGTTTAAGGCCACTCATATTCAGGCCCAAGCCAAAGTTTCCACTTTCATTTTCTGCTCAACTGTCCAAGCATTTTATTCTTCAGCACTATAAAATTCCCACCCATTCCAGATTAGGTCAACCCTGTTCCAATTGGGCACTTTCCCACACACCTGCAAATGCTTAGTGTACCTAGGGAGTTCTCGCGAAGCCCTCCTGCCCTGACTTTCATGTCATATTCTCCCTGAAGTCTTCGTCTAGTTGTGTGAGGGGAAACAGTTGCCTCATTCTCCATGCTCTTACCACATTTTAGGCAGACATTTTTTTCCATTCTCTTTTATATCCATCCTTAGCATTGTGACTGCTTTTAGTAGTCATTCAATAAACAAAAATAAAGGGAGGAACAAAAGCTATTTAGTTATTTAAAGTCATATTAATCCTCATAAACATAAACAACATAAAATGTATTCATTATGCATTATAAGGGAGACAGTAAACATTTCTGAAATTATTTGCAGTATGTGTTTTAAGAAAATTGAAGCTCAAACAATAAGTCTGTTATTTTAGCAGAATTTGACCTTTTAATGTAAACAGGTAGATTTTCAGGTGTCTCCCCTAATTATTAAGAAAGCGTTAAGTAGACCAGAGGTGAGCTACAAAAGCCCATGTGCCAAGTTCTTCTTGCTGCCTGTTTTTGTAAAAGTCATTGGAACATGGCCAACCTCATTCAGTTATATATTGTCTGTGGCTGCTTTTGAGCCAGAATGGCAGATTTAAGGAGTGGAGACTGAGAAAGTGTACTATGGAGCCTTTACAGAAAGTTTGCTGATTCATGATGTAAACATATATTAAATTTTGTATCTTCCAAATCAGGGCAGTGGTTTCTTTTCAACTTAAATTAGCTGTAGACCAGATCAAATAAATACCTACCAAAAAAAAAAAAAAAAAAAAAAGAAAGAAAGAAAGAAAGAACGAACGAACAAACTACAATCTAAAAAAGAATAAAAACAAATAATACTAATTTAAGTGTGAAGGAACTCTCACCCAATATATAACAATATGAAAACTAAAATAAATGCATAAATTCTTTATATTGCAAACACCTAGCAATTGTAACTATATTTTGAATACTCTAAATATATTTATTTTGTATAAATGAATGGAATAGTAAATGAATGGACTAAACAAATTAAAGATGCAATACTTAGACTGTTTTCATAATTTTCCTTCCAAAATGCCCAGAAAATTATAGATTACCAAGAATTATTTTATACACTAAGGATTCAGATCATTCTGTCTGGTATGAAAAATTGTCAGGAATGAACAAAACGATGCAAGTTTTGTAGCTCTTTCTAAAAGCAAAAAATACATTGACTCTTAAATCTGATAAAATTATAAAGATATATATATATATAAAATAAATACTATAGAAAAATAGGCATCTTAGTAAAAGTCTAATCAGAATTTATCAAAATAGTTTTATAATGTAATCATAAATTAAAGATATAAACCCAGTTCCACATAAGAATGTAATGAAACAATTTAAAACAAGTGAAAAGTTCAAATTGTTTAAGAGCATGTATATCTTATATGTGTTATCTTCAAACTGTTAGCAATGGAGCCTATTTTTGAACCAACTTTATACAGTGCTATAAATTATATGTCCGACTGAGGATGCATTTTATTGGTATGTGTATTAGTCTGCTCTGGCTGCCATAGCCGATTTCCACAGACAGGGTGGTATAAACAACAGCACTGTATTTCTCTCAGCTCCGGAAGTCCAAAATCAAGGTGTCTGCGGGTTTATTTTCTATCCGAGGCCTCTCCCGGAGTTCTCACGTGGTCTTTCTTCAGCGCACTCTGTATGGGTATCTCTTTCTCTTCATCTGAGGACACCACTCATTGAATTAGAGCCTCACTGTTATGACCTTATTTAATCTTGCTTACTGTTTGTAGACCCTCTCTCTAAATATAGTCACATTAAGACTTCAACATGAATTTGAGGACATAATTCACTTCCTAACTGTACACATCCCACTTTGTATATTTCATCTTAAAATATTTACCTATGAGTCAGTCAGAGAACAGTCTACTTTGATGAATTGAAATAATTTGAACTCCAGTAAGATAGATGACAATTATCATCTAATCAAAGTTTCAGAAATCTTGTGCGAGGAGCTGTATTCTGAGCTAATTCTTTCTTGGCCCTCAAAATAAGTACAAGACCCACCAAATGAGTAGATAGTCTTGAAACAGTATTTTAAACAAAAGTCATTTTAATCAAAATAGACTACAGATTATAATAATTAAGGGCGTGGAGATTACAGTTTATGCTCTTTCATGTTTCACTATATATTTTTATCAATGAAAAACATTTTGTATTAGTTAGCCATTTTTAGCCATAAAAAGTCTAGATTATTAAGAGGCCTGTCTTCTGCTACTCAGGGTGTTTAGGAGTTACCTGCCCCATTTATCAACTGTTATATTTTCCTATAAAACAAACTAATTTTAAATTAGATGGTAAATTCAATGAGAAAGCTAATTTTATTTTTTAAGAAAAAGCTGTCAATCCTCTGCTGGAGGGTAATAGAGTCCATTTTAGTATATTTATGTACATATTTTATATATAAAAATACAGATACATAAATATAAATACATATACATACAAATGAATTTTAAGAAAATCTTCCATTCTTTCAAAACAAATAAAGTGGTAATGCAAACTAATTTTAAAGTTTATTTAGTATTCTCAACAATTATCATAAATATTCCAACTTCATAAAATTTGAAGCCTCAATTCAAATATTCAAGTGGCTTATCCTGAGTTTTTACTAAGTTCTTTAAAAATAAAAATCAGTCCTGGGGAACCTGGGTGGCTCAGTCTGTTGGACTTAGGACTTTGCCTCAGGTCATGATCTTGCAGTTTACAAGTTCCAGCCCAATCTTGGGCTCTGTGCTCAGAGCTTAGAGCCTGGAGCCTGATTTGGATTCTGTGTCTCCCTCTCTCTCTCTGCCCCTCCCTGCTGGTGCACTAATGCACTAGCTCTTGCTGGCTCGCACTCTCGTTCTCTCTCTCTCTCTCTCTCTCTCTCTCTCTCTCTCTCTCTCTCTCTCTCTCTCTCTCCCTCTCTCAGAAATAAACATTAAAACATAATAATAATATAAAACTCAGTCCTGAAAATAGGTGCGTTGATCTCTGACCAGCTCACATGATTATACCAGTTCACCTTCAGCATAGAAAGCAACTATTGGAAAACACATAAAATTAATACTAACGCCATCTCCTAGATGGTTTCCCATCCTGTGTAATCACATGTTACCCTAGTGTAAATCACAGCTACTTAGTACCTATCCTTTGCATTTATCTCAGTGACTTTTATTTCTGTAGGCACTCGTTGGAGATAAGACACTGGCATTTTGGTTGATGGATGCTGAAATGTATACCAACATGAGTGTTCTGACCCCGTTTACTCCAGTTATTGATCGTGGAATACAGCTTCATAAAATGATTCGACTCATTACTCATGCTCTTGGAGGAGAAGGCTATCTCAATTTCATGGGTAAGTAGGAGATGAACACATATCCCATCAGTGTTCAGAATGTTAACTAATATCACATATAACATAAATCATGTAGAATGTTTTGATTTGGCTCTTCAGATTTAAAATAAAAATGACAACTTTACTTCTTTAATACACTGTCAAGAAAGTTAGCTGCACAAATTAAGGTCAATGATATATACGATGCAAAAGTAGAGTGATAGCTGCACTTTATGTAATGTTTTGTCAACAAGTGGGTTGAACAGTTTTTAAGGCTTAGAATGATTATTCTGAATTTTATCATTTAAGTTTATTACTTGAGTGTTCACACACATTAAACACAAGAAAGATATCATTGTCATATCATAGCATATTAAGCTAAGATTATTGGTCTTTGAGGTAACTGTATACCAGTTATTTTTATAAGTGTGAAAATCAAGACTAGGGATACTGTGATGTACAACAATGAAATATGTACTTTTAAAAAAAAAAATAAGACTATGAATATCCCAAGGCCATTGTTCTTTGAAGGATGTTGAATGATAAAATATAGAAATCAACTAATATTTTTTGTTCTGTTTGGTCAACCACGATTATTTGAGAATTTGAGTTTTAGGAAATTTCATCATTTTTAGACTGGGAGGCTGACTTATTTTTCTACAGTAAAAGCCTTAGAGCTTCAAATTAATTCATTTTTATCTGGAAATTTATATAAGGAACCTCAGGTTGGACTTTTAAAATCTCCATTCTTAAATAAATATCTATTGTTTGCTAATTTGAGGTTAGCAGGCCCAAACCTTTAAACTATACATCAGATTTCACCCATGTGGCATGCACCTTTGGGTGTACTCCTCTTCTCTTAGGGTCACAGAAGTTTGTTAATATTCCTAAACTGTCCGGAAGTGACCTTCCTGACCTGACTGGCCGCACTGTGTCAGACACCCTGCAGGCCAGGATTTCTGAGCGGACTTTGCAGGCATGATATCCATAAGTAAAATCAGCCTTGCTTAAAAGCAGCAGGTCCTCCCTGACTCTGTGAACACTGTCCACCAATATAGCCATTCCAGTAAGGCCTTTGTTGCACAATCAATTCACTCAATTATATCCTGAGAAAAAGAGAGTCTATGAACCTATATAAATAACTATATACCATGTAAAGTAAGGAGAACTGAGGGTTTAGTGAGAGAATTTTTAATGTTTCATTTCATTTATAAAAGCAGTTTATTGAGTTGTTACAGTCTAAGGATAGTCTAAGACAGCTTGAAAAGAAACTGAAAGGGCTTCCTTGGATGTGTGGAAATGAAAATAGTTTTCCAAACAGAGAACTGAAATAAAATAAAACTTCTGAATTTGTGCAGCCAGTCCTGTGTTATTAATTCTTGAAACCCACTGCATTCAAGAACTCTAGTAATCTTGACTCAGTTTACTGCTTTAGTCTGGAACTTGTGTAAGCGTTGTCACCTCAGAGCCCATACCTATGAGCAGAGAGTGTCAGTAGTTAGAAGTACTTAACAAAGTCCTTTTCCTGAGACTGTCCTTTGCCGAAGACAGTTCTAGCCTGAAGCGAATAACAGAACCTACAGGCAAGCGTCAGAGTGAAATGAATTATCTGCAGATGATGGAGATGAATGGCCCTAGTTACGTAAGTGTTGATAACTTTTAAATAAAGAAAGCTCTGATGCAAATTCATAATAAGAATGATTTCCTCTGAGTCTTGATGTGTATCCCATAAGGGTGTAAATGGGACATGGATAGCCAGGACATTAACAAATGTCAGTAACTCATAAACTTTGTGAAATAGTCATATTAATATCACCTTAACTATATATACTCCACTTAAGTATATATATATATATATATATATATATATATATATATATATTACATGTATAATATATATAAGTAACTGATAAACTTTGTGAAATATTTATATCACCTTAACTATATATATTCCACCTACGAAAGGCTGAGCATCTGTTCTACTTTGGAAACTCTTCCCATAGTAACAATAAATAAACATAATTATTTCTAACACCTCTTTCTATAAAGTTTATAAAGTGAGCATATTTGTGGTATCAAATATAATCTTGAGATTATTCTTTGGTATAGGACTAAGATCTTTGACATTTTATTTATTTTTTTTAAAACAAATGGTTTCTAATATTTAACACCAGTATAACACCTGTTTTTTATTCCTTCTGTCTCATTATCTAGATCTAGCATTTCTGTACAAACTTTAAAATCAATACTCTCCGAAGAGCTCTATGATTTCTGATTATGTTGTTTTATGAAATATTTCCCTATGAGCTATCATGACTTCAAATATTTTCTTTTTCCATTTCCTGATCATGTCCCTGTCCTGCTTAATGGCCTCAATGACTAGTGTCCCCCAGCTGACCTCTAAGTCTCGCATGAATGGTCTCCTGTGGGTCGCCCTGTTGATTGCTCTGCTCCAGCCAAGAAAGCCTCCTTTCAGTTCACTGAAAGGACCAGCCTCCTTCCACTCTGAGCTCTATACATTTTCAGTTCTCTTTTCTTAAAATCATTCCACGCAAACACCCCCTCCCATACCCAACCAAATCCTTCATCTGCAAATCTCATTTCCTTGGGGAAGCGTTTCCTAAAGCCTCATGTGACACCAGTGTCCCCCGTTACATATTTTTATATTACCCTATATTTACCTTTCATGGCACTTAACAAAATTACATTTGAGGAACTATTAAACATATGACTCCCTTAGTAATTTTAAAACTCTGAAAATAGGGGTCATCTGTGTTGTCTTCACTATCATATCTCCGGGAACTAATTTGGCATAATATCTAGCACATCACAAGGCTTTCACGTTTTTCTAAAAAAGGGTATCAGGTAGATGTATATGCATGTAATAAATAGGGAGATGTATATATAAATAAAATATTACCTTATAATATTTTTAGCAGTAGTTCATTAGCTACAATCACCAGTTGTAGTTCTAAGTAGAGTGTTTTTTGTCAAGTGTCATATAAGAAATTAATATTTTAAAAGATCAATTTAAGAAATTTTTCTTAAGACTGAAGAGCAACCAGGTTGCTTTTTCATATTTTAGGGATTTTTAAACTTCTTAACTTTCTGGAATTTTATTTTTATTTTTCTTTAGTAGAGGAAGAATGAATTAGGAGAAGAAAACAACACATTTGTAGAGGTTTTTTTAATTAAAACGTTTACATCAATTCATTAAGCAGTTAGATATGTATTCTATTCATCGCAAGTCATTAATGTCAATACTGATTTTTTTCAGAATGATACCAGTTTGGCTGATTTGTTTTATTTTGCCTATTTTTGTCTTACATACTCCTAATTTTGAATTTCAAAAACTACTTTCACTTTGTTTAAAGCAGAGGAATATTTGCTGTGAATTTTTTACTTACCAGATTATTTTTAATTAGTTATGAATAAATACATTGATATTTTTTATTCTTCTACCATGTAGTATTAAACAATCAACTACAGGAGAGGGGAGTGGGGATGGCTAAAATATTTTATATGTTTTGTATTTTTATATCACTGATCATACAAGAGTTAAAATAACAAATATGAATAAAAGTAAATTTATATTGACATAGCATTCTATACTTTCTGAAGAATATTCATATGCAACACCTAACTTAATCTTCATATTTTTTTCTTTTTTAAAAAATCATATCTTTAGTTCAAAAGAAACCTGAAGAGAAAGTTAGACAAGTACTAAGGCATACAAGAGTGAAGGGACACGACTGATGTTGTATAGCCAGAAAATGATAGCCGCTTGCTGGTTGTTTTTCTTCTGATTATTAGTTTAAGAACATTCTTAAAAAAAAAATCTATGTCAATGTGTAGATTAGTCACCAAGTTATAGTTAATGAATATCTTTTAGGAAAAGGTAGAGCGTGGTGGTTAAGAAAACTGAGTGGGATCTAAGACTTCTTTCCAGCTGTGTGGCTTGGGTAGAATGCATTGCCATTTTGGGCCTTGGTTCGGTGATGAAATGGAACAGCGCCAGCCACAGAGGATTGTTTTGAAGGTAAAATGATTTAATATGGTTACAAGACTCAGAATACTGCCAGGGGCACATAGCTCATAGTTAACTTTTATTTAAATTAAGTTTAAATTAAGATGAACTATTTTTAATCAGCTATTTTTAATATTATTAGTCATTCCATTAAATAAATAGGTCCTGGATCCTGGTGTTCCAATTTCATCTGAAAGTGTTTTTTTTAGAATTTTGCCTTATGGTACGTCGTTTAATATAAAAGTTTCTTAAAATGGTTGATTCGTCTCCTCTTCAAAACATCAGTAAAGGGGCACCTGGGTGGCTCAGTTGGTTAAGTGGCCAACTTTGGCTCAGGTCATGATCTCACGGTTTGTGGGTTCAAGCCCCGCATGGGGCTCTGTGCTGACAACTAGCTCAGAGCCTGGAGCCTGCTTTGGATTCTGTAACACCCTCTCTCTCTGACCCTCCCCTGCTCTCGCTTTCTCTCTCTGTCTCTCAAAAATACATAAAAACATAAAAAAAAACTTTTTTAAATCAGTAAACGTAAGAATTCTTCGTTAAAAATCAAAAGACATTTTCCAAGTTGATATATGTGGTAAATTAAGCCATTTCTGTAGCGAGTCTCACTAAGAATAAATAGTAATTTTTTAAATTTTAATTCATCATGACATAAACTGAATGTTGCTACCAAAGCACCTTACTTACCTTTCATGTATGAGGAGGTCTGAGAGTTACCTCAGCTAGTTTTAATTTCTAAGATGATTTCTAGGATATGTGTTGATCAGTTAGCATTTATTATGTATCTCTTATATGGTATTTTTGTTTTAGTCTGTGTGGGCATTAGATAAACGTAATAGGTTTTTCTAACATACCTGTACAGAAAATTTCTATGTATACAGAAGCAGGGAGAGAGAGAAGGAAGGCAGATTAACCTAAAGTAAATTCAGTTTTAAAAGTTAGTAAATTTGAGATATGTATCAATTTAAACTATAAATTTAACATATATTCATAACACATTCTAAAATGTGTTTTAACACAATTTATGAAATCCCTTCATGCCTCAGACATTTATATGTATCTACTATGTACGAAGTATTGCTAAGTGGAAGATAGTCTGAGTTGAAAAATAGCTCTTGCCCTGAAGGTCTCAAAACTCAAAAGGGAATACAGACAAGGAGACAAGTATCTTTATACTACTGCATGTACTAGATACGGTGATAGAGATAAGTAGAAATGTCATATAAATATGTAGGAAACTGGGTTAGAAGATTGTTGGTAGAATTTATGAACTACTTGGGTTAGACAGATTAGAGTAGAAAGGTACAAGAAAGCTCTACAATGAAATCAGTAAGCCTAAGTAGGACTAGGCTGATGTACTAGAAAGTGATTGAAGTCATTTTGGAATATGAATCTGCAAATAAATGGAAAAACTGGGGTCTAAGGAAATGAATTTAGTGATCATTCATTGATTATAAAGTTTAATGAAAAAATATGGTTGCCATCATTTTAAATTATCATGAATTCTTCAGCAAGGAAGACTTGGTATTGATGACTGAATGGCTTTATGATTTTTTTTCTCTATTTTTTTAACTGAAAGAATACAGATTAGAAAAATAAGATAAAAGATTACTGGTAATCTACGTGGATAAGTCTTTGCTACCATTGTAATCATTGGTTATTTAAGGATGTTTAATAGATAGTTATAAATAAAAATAAATATAAAAGATATCTGCTATACATATTAGATAACCTCCATAAGTATATGTTAATTGCATGTGAATAAACTGCTAAAGCCATTCAAAAGAGAAGAATATGAGGATAGGGATATGTTTTGCCCAGTTTTCTGGTGACCATTTAGTTCTTTTGGAAGTACTACTGTTTCCTAATCCAGTCATCTAAAGGAGAGGAAGTAGTCACATGACCTCACCATGTAACTTATCAGGAATTGCTATAAAGAGGTGTGTGGGCTACTATGTCCAGTGATCACAACACTAAGGGAAAACATCGGTACTGGTACAGTGGTCCCCCCTTATCTGCGATTCTGCTTTCCATGGTTTCAGTTTACCACCCAGTTAACTTGCATCTGGAAGCAGATGAGCCTCTTTCTGACCTATTGTCAGAGTCAATAGTAGCCTAAGGCTGTGTCGAATTGCCTCCTTTCATTCACCTCATTTCATCTCATTATGGAGGCATTTTATCATATCACATCATCACAAGAAGAAAAAGTGTTAGTATGATAAGATATATGGAGAAAGAGGCCACATTTACATAACTTTTATTGTAATATATTGTCATAATTGTTCTGTTTTTTATTATTTGTTATTACTATCATAAATATCTTACTGTGCCTAACTTATGAAATAAATGTTATCATAGGTATGTATGTATATATAGGAAAAAACATAGTATATATAGGGTTTGGTACCATCTGTGATTTCATGCATCCACTGGGGCTCTTGGAAAATACCCCTGCAGATAAAAGAAGACTACTACAGCATTAATTTCAAATAATGCCAAAATAATATCATTGATAATATTTTTATTAAAGACTTTAGAATTCTAGAAAAACAAACTAATTTTAAATATAAATGTATATAAACACTTTAACATATGAAGTAGAACATAAAATATAAGCATTAAGCACATATGTTACAGATTTAAAATATTGGCAGATAAAGCAGAATGTAATTTTAAGAATCAGCTATACAAAGAAAATGAAAAAACTTTAAGTTTGAAAATGAAATAATATAATTTAATAGTTTTTTTAAATGTAAATTTCAAAAACAAACGGTATGGAAATGTTGCCATCACTGAGTTTCAAGCTGGGTTTGGTGAAAAACGTGGCTTTTCAGAAAGCTCTCTGTAACCCTTTCCTAGACTAGCCAGTGGTAAGGAGAAACTTACGTAGAACAACTAACTCCATGCGTTTTCCTCATTTTCAGGTAATCAGGTGCCTTATGGAATAGCTTTAAGGAAATCTTTTCAAATAACTTCTTCTGGGGTAGAGATAGGGACTACATAACTTTTTATTGGAGCTTGCTGCCAGTTTTGTTTCAAAGGAAGTTTTGTTTTCCCCTCTGATTTGACTTCATCTACTTTAGTTTTATCATATATAGATGGAGATTCAAACGCAGAGTGAATGCATCACTTTTAGTACTGCTATGTACATATTCCACTTGTTCAGAAAGCCTTTGAACTAAAGTAAGAATTATTCTTGCAACAGAAGCTTTGCTTTCTCGGTTGTCATTTCTTCCTCTTGGGGATAGTGTTATAGAAGATCATTTCTAAATGAGTACACCTTCACTCAATTTGAAATATTAATGCTGCATATAACTCTCTGGGTATATCTCAAAACATAAATGATTCAAATTTCTCATTTAAAAAATACTGAACTAGCAGAGTTAAATCAACAAAACTAGTAATGTTTCACTAATATAATCCAGCACAATAGTCTAGAAAACTGAAAAACTGATGTCATAATCATAAAACACAATATTCCCCATGACATCAGATGTTAATGTATAAACCGAAATGCCAGAAATAATCTGGAACCAGTGGGCCTCGAACTCACTGATCTGTTTGCTTATTCATTCATTCATTCATTCAAGTTAAACTCATTGTTTCCGTTTCAGTGTCTGGATAGGTATAGGTTGTTTTTAAGTGGAGTTGTGTGAAGTCAAAGAAGTTCAGACTTGGTAGCTTTATACTGTCAAGTGAGGTCATCATCTGAGAGTGGAAGGAATAGTAACATTTGAGAAAAAAGTAGAAGCATGAAATAGATCGCTCCTGGTATGCAAATACTAGGGAACCATAGTAGGATATCCAGGTAGTATTGAATGATCTTTTTCAGATTTGTAGTCAAGACTACAAATTGAATCAGCCTTTTGATTGTGTGGCTTTTTTCTAGAAGGGATGGTTAATCATGAAGGGTTTTGTCAGGCATCTGTCAAAAAGAGGGACAAGTTTTGAAAGTATTAGAAAATAATTCATATAATAGAGAACCAATAAATCACTGGTTCTTAAAATTGCACACTGGAATAACCTGTGGAGTTTAAAAAAATACTAGAAATTGTGATTGAATTCGTCTTGGATATAGCTTGAGCTTTGGAATGGTTAAATGATTCTCAGGTGATTTTTAAGACTAGGAAGTAAATTCTAAGATGATGTAAAGGATACAGGAAAGCTCTCTATTTATAAAACGGAAGTCATAGAAGGCATAAGACAAGGATGTTGGGGGAAGAGAGAAGATGGTGAGTAGTGAGTCCAACTGTCGGTTAATGACCAGAAGGCTGGGCTTGGACTTCCTAATAAGCAAGCAAAGCAAACAGGATTGAGGCTGCTTCTGGAATTTTCTTGGTTGATATCAAGAGGCTTCTCAAATATGTTTTTATCAATAGGTGAAATTTAAATCTAAGCCCTTTTCTGCTTTTCTCTCACGTTGTTTACCCTATGAACAAATTAAAATCATGACAAGAGAGAGCAAACTATATTTTGTCCATAACGTGGGTCATTTGATATGTGTGCATGTATTTTTACTGCTTTCTTGTTTAGGAATCTCATTACCATGATGTTATTCTACTTTCTGTAATGAGTGATACCTGTGGAGAAAGAGGCATAATTACAAACTGAAAATTTTCTCTCTCAGCAGTGTTATGAAATTTCTATTACTAAATTGGAAGGATTTTCTCAATATGATTATATTGTATTTTGACATTTGAAGTTTTGCAGGGCATTCTTTAATGAAGATATTACATTCTCCCTAAAGTCACAGGGAAAGTTGGATGGATTTTGTCCTAAGTGTCAGTCTGCATTTACTGATGCTACATTATACTTCAGTGTAAAATGTGTGATCCTCCTTCAAATCTTCCATCTGTGATTGTTTAGTGTCAAACTTGTAAATTCTTCTTTCTTTTTTCTGAAAGATAGGAATACAATAAAAATTTAAATGTCTTCCTGCTAAGTGCTGGAATTGAAGCAGTTATAGGAAGACAAAACACACTCTCCTGAACAGTAGGAGTGCTAATTTTTGGCATTTTCTCTTAGCTTGTTGGGGCAAGTTTACTCAATATAACAGGACGAGTAGACATCTTTAAAACTGCGTTGTGAAAAACTGCAAAATTCTCAATATGAGCAGTTGTGAATGGCACGAAGCCCTGCTAAAACGCTCAGAGACACAAATAGCGTCTATTTTAAATGGCATAGGCTTAAAAGTAATGGCTCTGGTTTGATTCACAGCACACTGATAACAAATTTCAGCCGGTATTTGATGCGAACTTACCATGACTTTGACATGGTGCTTAGAGTTAAGAAACTACAGCTACAGTTACCTAAGGAGCTTTAAATAGCGAAGCCTGAGTCCCATACCAACCATTTGAGCTAGAGTCACTGAGTGAAAGGTTCCAACAGTAGTAATTTTTATAAAGCTCACTGAGTGGTTTTAATATGTGGAGATACAACATAGAGATCCACTCAGTGGACACAGGGAAATGCAAAAATAATGAAAACGATTGGGCCAGAGATGGGTCCAGACTGTGGAACAGAGTGATCCGGAATCACTGGAAGTTAGCAGATGGTCTCCTCTCCCTCTCCCCATGTGAATTAAATGCTCTCCTTGGTCCTGGGCATGCTCTTTCTGCCAGGTTTTTTTTCACAAAAGAACCTTCAAATCTTCGCTAGGGATGATAACCTGGGAGAAGAATCACTTTCGAGAAACGTTAGGTGTTCACCTAATGGGAAATGCTTCTGATGTAATTTAATGCACATTTTCCCCATCACCTGCTTACACTGACCAAATTGAATACATCACATCTTTACAATAGGAAAAGAATCTACTAGAAATCTGGACTTTGAGAGGGAAAAAGAAGCAACTGAACCTAACTCTCTGTCCTTAATCCTTTGGGCCTCGGCCTCAGGGTAGGATACTTGTACGGTCCCTGCCATTTCTTCTTTGGAGATGTGTGTGATTGTGTGTGGTGTCAGTGGCTCCCCCGAACTGCTGGTCCTGAAGTTCCAAGCAGAGAACAGTGGGGTGGAAGCCGGTGCAAGGTCTAGTGCTATCTTGTCCTTTGCCTCTAAGCCCTTTATACTGGACAGGAACTTTTCACTTTGGTTTATTTCTATAAAACCCTGCCAGAAAAGTGGAGATATTAATTATTGTTACTAGTTCACTTGTTTATTTTCATTACAAAGACTTGTTGGTAAAATAACATTTTTTATGTGCATTGTTATCCCTCATCAGTTATGAACTTTAAACTAAAGCCTACCATTGAAGACATTGATCTTTCTTCTAGTGAAGGTCTGTGATCATATTATCATAGAAAAAGAAAACTCCTATGTACAGGAAGGCACTTGTTTTTCTTTTCATCTTTATTTCCTCAAGGTGAGGTAATCACAAATAGGAATTTCAGCTTGGAGGCTGCATGGCATATTTCTGAATCTAACAAAATAATAAATTAGCTCTGGATCTTAGAATAAGCCCCACTGAAAACAGCTTCTAAAGTTTTTTCTAAAATTAATATCTGAATTCTTTGCTCTTAGGCTAACACACACACACACACATATGCATGTACGTACACATGCATAAACCTATACCTACTACTGAATGGACTCAGGATTTACATAGCTCTGGATTGGAAGGAGACCCTCATAGTGTATAAACCTCACCAGCTCCATTGCTGAGTTGTAGATGGTTGAGTTTACAGTACAATCTACTGTAACAATTTTTAGAAATGTTTAGAAATACAGAAATTGTTCAAACCTTCTTTATTACTGTATTGCCTTGCATTTTGGAACAACTCCAAAGCCTCACTTCATGAGCTTCAGTGCCTTCCCCTCAATTCAGAAAGTCAGCTAGTTCCAGGACCCTCTATTAAACTGCTTGCCTTCCTAAGAAGGGACAAATAGAATGTTATCCTAGTAGATGTGAATAAAGGTAAATTAACATATAATGGACATTATATCTAGCCCTGAATTCCTAATTTAGTCTTATGTCTTCAGTTAAGCCTCCTCCCAATCCAATCCCAGTGATCTATTTACGTGATATCCTCATCTGATTCGTGACATCTTCCTAACTGAGATGACAGTAAATGAATAGCATCCCACTCAGCCTACCCCATCCCATGGTATAGTTTCTTCATGCTTCAAGATAGTTCTTCTTTTGTGTTAGGCTCCTGAATTATTTGCTACCTTCACTAATTTTCTCCTTTTCAGTTCTACTACATAGTAAGTTTTATTATTTGGCTTACAGTCTCAAAGTGCTTTCCACAGGTTTCTCGAGGTTTTCAGGAAACGACAGATCTTCCTTCCATAAAGAATTGATCATAGAGTTTTTTGTTGTTGTTGCTCTTATTTTTTACCTCCAAGAGTAAATACTGATTCTTCCACTAGTATTCAAGCAGATTGTAAAGATCCTTATAACCATAGTATGCAAAATGTGATAGATTCTACATTTCTAGAACTGGTGAGCTATATGGTTGTTATCTATTAGAATGTGGTTGTGAGTGCACAAATAATCTGCTCTGGCAACCTTTCTTCTGACCTACTTGCCAACAGGAGGTGAGAATGTAAAAGATGAATTCTTTTGTCTCTAAACCTATAAATGATCATCTGAGTCTTACCTTACCCCAGCTCACTCCCAAAACAAAGCAGGAAGGTGAACCATACACAATAACCTCAGTTAATAGTAAAGAATAGTAATTTATATTTTCTAAGCTCCTTAGAAAACATAGTCTTTTACTTTTTCACAAGAGAAACATCAGTTTCTCTTTGAGAATATATTTTCCTTGAGAGTTTGGGGGGATGCAGATTATTTGAGTGACTTGTCTTAATTTGACATGTTATTGTCAAATTAGCATCTCTGAGCATCTTTGAGCATACTGTTCTTAAAATAGCCTCATCTTGAACATTTACCCTGAGCAAGGCAGTATGCTAAATATTTTACTTATATCATTTAAATCTGAATTTAACCCTGAGAAGTAGGAATGATTCTCTTCATTTTACACATGAGGAAAGGTCAAGTCTTTAATACAGGAGTCAGAATTTAAAACCAGCTCTGTCTGCCTACAAAACACACTGCCCCATGCAAGCCAGTATTACTATTTTATCTGAAATGAATGCTGAAATTGGTAGTGGTTTTGGCAAATCTTTGACTAGGGACATCCATCCAGAGGAGAGGAATCAAAACGGAAAACAACAAACAGAATTTCATATTGTGTGGTGATCTATGATAGGACACAAATCCAGGGAGAAAGTGACCTATTTCCAAATTGTGAGCCAATATTACAAAACACTTGTTAGTCTTTTTTTGCTTTTTTCTTTCTTCTGCTGGTACAAGTACCAACCTAGGACCAAAGTAACAAAAGAGAAGACCTACCCACTAGCTCAAGAAGTCCATGTTCTGGAAAAAGACACACAAAGCAGACAGAGATAGGTGTGTTAGATGATGTCTGTCACCTGCACGTTCTGCACAGAGAATGTTCTGGAAGAACACTAAACTGATACTTGGAAAAGGAGGGGTTTGGATTGTCAGGAGAGGCATACTATGGTGAGAGGGGTTGAGTTTGAAGTATCCCTTTCCTCTTTATCCTGATCTCTCACTGGAGTGTTACCTACACAAAGCCAAGAAGGTGAAACCAAAGGAGGGACCCATTAATTTAGAACATGAGTAGTGAGAGAGAAGGCTGTAGATGGAAGCAAAGGCCAAGTCCTAGAGAGCTAGTGAAGGGTATTATAGGAGATTGACAGAGTCAGATCAACAGTTAGATATGTTACTCAACTAAAAATGTGAAAGATAGATTTAAGGGGGCAGTCACCTCAAACTAAATATAGCACTGCAAGATTTTCTGCTACTGGAATCCTTTACAATTGGTTTAAAATTGTAGGTCTAAATTCTTTCCACACTGTTCACATCACTGTGTAAATTACATGTATCCCCTGTGCATGGGTTCAAAATCACTTACTTCCTTTTTCAAGTAACATTTTTCTGAAGATTATGAGGAAAATAAGGTGGCCATTTTTCAGGGCCACATAGACACTAACATAATTCAGATTATTAACTGAAATGAAAGAGATATTTAATGATCAACTGTGCCTAAATTATGTAATACTAGATAAAAATAACATTATACATCTTAGGTAAGTTATTTTTACTGCATATTTATATCCTATGTAACCAAACACTTAAATACTGGTTGGTTTGTGGGTTTTTTGTCCTCTGTGGATCATATAAGAGATGTGTGTCTTTGAGCAAATTTGAATCAACGTGTGCACTTTATTTCATACTCAAAAATGCTCCAAATACTTGATTTATGCAGTTTTACAA
The DNA here is from genome assembly GCF_006229205.1 of Suricata suricatta. Taxonomy (NCBI): domain Eukaryota; kingdom Metazoa; phylum Chordata; class Mammalia; order Carnivora; family Herpestidae; genus Suricata; species Suricata suricatta. Next base: position 35,075,832 of record NC_043704.1, on the reverse strand, counting down.
ATATACAGTAGTTTAGGTATAACTCACACTATATGGTAACTACCATTTGGAAAATTTTTCTTCAATTTAGAGTTTATAAAATGAATAATTTGGGATATAATTAAAAATGCATTTTTTAAAGAACATCATGATATTGTAAAGTATTATCACCTGATTTATCCTTCATGAAAACATTTTCATGTAATAAAGTTAAATAAGTTGTACCTATAGAAGCATAAATTACAAATGAACTAGAATAATAGTATAACTTTAAAGCACAACTATAGTTCATAACTATATTGTAGAAATGCCTGCAATAGTTATCTTCTCTTTAAAAATGTATTTAAGGGACGCCTGGATGACTCAATTGGTTAAGCATTCAACTTTGGCTCAGGTCATGATCTCATTGCTGGTGAGTTCAAGCACCGCATCAGGCTCTGTGCTGAGAGCTCAGAGCCTCAGTCCCACTCTCTCTCTCTCTGCCCCTCCCCACTCACACTGTATATCAAAGATAAATAAACACTAAAAAAATTAAAAGCATATTTAAGAAATAAATTGACAATTAACTAAAAATCTTTATTATTATTAACAATAGAAGTCATCATTCAAGTCGTATAGAGGAATTTTAGGCTTAGGAGAAACTACCCAGAAACAGCTTTGCAATTTTGTTTGCGCACCATTGTCTAATAGACTCTTATGAATTACTTTTAAAAACACTGATGATAGGTGTTTGATCTGCACCAACAAATACAAAACTACTCTCATGGAAAGGCCCCATTTTGACGTTTGCTGAGATGACCATTTTGCAATGAGGAGAGGAGATGAGATGAGAAGGAGAAACATTTGAAAATCTAGATAATCCATACTTTTTGATCCTTTAATCATATAGATGTCATGCTTCATTATGTGTGGGCCATGAGTTAAAGTTTCATGTATGTTTAGTAACAGATTGATAATGTGGGTAAGTAAATTTATTATGTGCTTGTCATACTGCGTTATTTTTGTGCTCTTGCCTTCCCACCACACTAATCAGCCTTAGTAGCACCTTTCCGCAAACAAAACATCTAGATATCTTGGATTATCATTCCAATAAATTATCTATGGTTTAATTTAAAAAGTTAATTAAGTTATTGGTTAAAAAGTCACTCCACATCTATTTTCTTTTTTGTATTCTTCTTTATTATAGTATAAAAATACTGTGCACTTAAAAATATTGTTTTGAGGATCAGCTTATTTTATCCCTAGCTTTAGCTTCAAAATAGTCGTATGGCATGAGAACTTAATTATTACATATTGAACAAATAAACATTCATAACCCTGGTACATTTTTAAAAATCCATTTATTGACTTCTTGAAAGACATTTTATTTATTAAAGCCAGAGTCTTATGAAAGCTATATGAACTAATAGTAATCTCTTTGTGTGTGTCTTTTAAGTAGGAGACCTAAATTCTTTGTGTATATGGGTTCTCCTCTAAATGCGATCAAATAAATATTAGCAAAATAAATAAAAATAATCAAATAATCGAACATGTTCTTTTGCTTACAAAGTTAGAAAGCTACTACTATGATGTTTGTTAGTTGATCTCAATATTGTTGGAGCCAAACCGTTATGACAGCTCCTGAAGACGGCTTGATCGGACTAAATTCCAGGGGGCAGTGATCACATGATGAAGTAGGATCCCTTTATGTATCCTTTGAAGATGTATAATTAAACAATCCTTTGACTACCTGATATAGGCAGTGTACATACGCCTTTTATACATAGAAAATATATGTACCCATTTACAGTAGCTTGCCTAGCTGCCTGGTTTTATAAAAGTGCCTTTTCCAGTCATTCTCAGTGATTTTAAGAGAGGCAAAATATTATTAATAATAATCTTAGATATTACAATAGTTCTTGCCCTCCAGAGCTTTGCAGCATATAAACACATACGTGGTACATCAGTAGTACTTAAACTTCGTAAGGTGGAAGCAATCATGGGGGAAAAATGTTTAAAAAGACTCCTGAGTGAGTGTGGAGTGGGGGTTGGTTAGGGATGAGGGACAATAATGATAAAAAGGTTAAAAAACACGAAATATTGTGTTGTTCATTGTCACTTCTGGACCTCCTACGCAAGTCTTGCCTACTGGGTTCTGTTTCTTAAATCAGTGTCTCCAGGATGATCGTCTCAGTTTTCTGGTTTGATGTGTACATTCTACATGTAGGCTAGACAGGTAAGGCTTGAGTCGCAGCTCAGCCAAGTGTAACTCGATGTTCTATTGTGTAAAATAAAACAAAGACTTTTGGCTTCATATTTTTCTCATTAGGTATTGATGAGTTCTTCTTCCCTTGGAAAATATTTCTCAAGTAGCTGGACATGGACAGGTTTAAGGTTTAAATGTTTTTGAAAGTGAGGGGTGGGGAAGGAATTCTTCACTGCCCGCCAGCTTACTTCCAACTTAATTCTTTTATTCTTTGCTTTTTTCTCCTTCCTTGGCCAGTATGTGCTGCCCCTGACTAAACGAGGGCAAGAGTTGCCTGAGCAAATACAACATCAAAGGCGACGCCAGCTTAAGATAAAGAGAGACAATTTTTATATTCTAATTTTCCTTCCTATAGACACCCATCATTTTTTGGGTAAAGACAAGGATATCCATTCATATTTAATCAGTTGACTTTCAGGTCACATGTGTAAATTAAAGACAGTTCTAATATCTCTATATTATTATAAGCATCTTGTGAAAAGTACTTTCTTAGATAAGAAAATACTATACTCATTATACACATTAGCATTTAACATTGAAATCTGTTTGTATAAACAGTTTTCTTTCCCAATAATTTCTATTTATATAAACTTGGGTACACAGAATACTTGTTTTCTTATGAATCAGGAGTATTTTGCTAGTGATACCTTGTTTTGTCTTGGAAAGATTAATTGTAAAGGGCAAATATAATTATTATGACTTACTGGTAGAAAAAATATTTTTGCATTTTAGAAATAATTAGCGTAAATTTACTCTTTTCTGACCCTTAGCACGAGATGTTTTATACCAAGCATTTCCTCTGGAAATTGATGATACACATTAGTGACACCTGAGGTGTTTTTATTTTTAAATTGTTCTTAACTACGGGATGCCTGGGTGGCTCAGTCGGTTGAGCAGCAGGCTTCGGCTTAGGTCATGATCTCCCGGTTCGTGGGTTTGAGCCCTGCATCGGGGCTCTGCGCTGACAGCTAGCTCAGAGCCTGGAGCCTGCTTCGGATTCTGGGTTTCCCTCTCTCTCTGACCCTCCTCTGCTTGCACTGTCTCTCTCTGTCTCTCAAAAATAAATTAAAAAATAAACATAAATTGTTCTTAAATAAAACAGTAAATGTTTCCATATGCAGTGCAGCTAAACATACAATATTGATAGTAAGCATTGGACCAGACATTGTCCTTTTCACTATGATTTTGATACACATTTAAAAAAAATATTGAAAATTATTAAAATTAATAAAATAAGAAATGAATCTGAGAAAATGTCAGATAATGTTTAAACACTGCTTTAAAATACACGTTTTACGGAGACCCTGGGTGGCTCACTCAGTTAAGTGTACAACTTCTGCTCTGCTCATGATCTCATGGTTTGTGGGTTCGAGCTTCACGTAAGGCTCTGCTGACAGCTCAGAGCCTAGAGCCTGCTTTGGATTCTGTGTCCCCATCTTTCTCTGCTCCTCCCCCCACCCATGTTCTGTCTGTCTCTCTCTCTCTCTTAAAAATAAAAAACATTAAAAATATATAAATAAGGGGCACCTGGGTGGCTCAGTTGGTTAAGCGTCCGGCTTTAGTTCAGGTCATGATCTCACAGTTCATGGGTTTGAGCCCTGCGTTGGGCTCTGTGCTGACAGCTAGCTCAGAGCGTGGAGCTTGCTTCAGATTCTGTATCTCCCTCTCTCTCTGACCCTCCCCTGCTCACGCTGTCTCTCAAAAAAAATTAAAAAACATTAAAAAAATTTTAAATATATGTATATAAATAAAATGCATGTTTTACAAATTGAGAGATAGGTTACTAACCTATGCAGCTAATATCTGCTTTCCCTCTACTTTGCCACACTTCATGATGTAGTCATGTGTGCTAACCCTGCTTTCTCATATTCAACACCCAGGTGTCTGGCCGCCCTCTCTACAATGGAGAAACTCTGGCTTCCAAAGGCATCATTGGCTTGCAGCTCTCTGCTCCCAAGCTCTGAACTTCTTTTTCACCTGATTCAGTTGTCTTTCTTGAGTTTTCTTCTCTGCCTTCTCTGTTCCATGAGGGGTGCCTCTTCTGTCTCCTGCCACAGGCTCCTTTTCATCTTGTTTCTCCTACAATGTTCATGTCTGCCCAGTTGTCGTCCTGGGCCTCTTTTACGTCCTCCCTACTCTTTATTTCTCAGCTCATCTACTTTGAGACTGTGGACCTCTCTTTTATGTAGATCATCCCCAAATCAATAGCTGAAGTCCAACTTTTCTTGTAAGCTTAAGACATAAATTTTGAATCTACTGGCCTGAGGTCTCTGCATGGTATCTTGCGACTCCTCAAAGTCACTGAACCCCAACTGAAACCCTCCTCCCAACAAATTATGATGCCTTTTTAAAATCATTTATTGCTATTAGTATCATCATCTCTTTCCAGTAGCTGGTGGTTAAACGCTAACATCCATTTTAGTTGTTCCGTCCTTTCCTTGCTCTTAACATTCAGCTAGTGGCCAAGTCACAGCATCCTTTTTATTCGTGTCCTTTTTCCCATATGCACTCCCACATCCTTTTCTATGTGTGTGGCATTTATTTAGACTTTTAAAGTTTTAAATTATTTTCCCATGCATGATTTCACCTAGTGAAACCTACAAAGTCAGTATCCTTTTTATAATGTTGATTTTGAGCCAGTATAATATAATGGCTAAGAGTTCAGGTTTGGAGATTCTCTGCCTAAGTTTTAATCCTGGCCACTTTACTTCCTCGTGGTGTCATCTCTCACCTTTCATCTTCCTGGGCCTCATCTTCATCATCTCAGAAATTTGGGATTACAGTGCTACCTAGTCTCCTGGGTGCTGGGAACAAAATATTTAATGATGATAAGAGTTCAGTGTTGACAACACTGAAGCAGTGATGTCACACATGTAATTGATAAATCCAATTTCCTTTTTTCTTTTGTAAGTTTACTTATTTATTTTGAGTGAGGGAGCACAAATGGTGAGGGGCAGAGAGAGACAATCAGTCCCAAGCAGGCTCCACACTTACACAGAGCCCAAGCGGGGCTCAAACCCATGAACCATGAGATCGTGACCTGAGCCGTATTCTGACACTTAACTGACTGAGCCACCCAGCCGCCCCTGATGAATCCAAATTTTAAGTATGTTACAAGTAGGAAAAGTTACATGCTTAAGGTGATATATCGTTAGTGAAAAGCTGAGTCCAAAAATTTGTGTATTTTATATCTATATCCCCTGCTTCCCCTGCTGCATGACACAAATTTGACTATTTTCTAAAGAGAATTTCTTTATTTATTGGATGGCATAATGTATACCCAGAAAATTATTGAAAACATAAAACTGAGTAATAGAATATATAGTTCTGTAAGTCAGTAAAGTTTTCTTTCTTTGCAGGTTTTCACTCTGTTCTCCTACTATTCCTATAAAGATTTTTTAATGGATCCTAGGAATAACTTTAAAGCAAATATGTATATATTCCTAGATGGTTGTTTAGAATGTCTGCTAGCTTATGAATATTTAAATATTCATGAGTCTTGACATCTGTCACTTGGAACGTTAAAAGTTTCTTTTTTCCCCCCAAATACCTGACACATTTAATGATTCTTTGTGAAGCTTCATGAAGTTTGGAGTAAACTTTGACAGTCTGTGAAGGACCCAGATAACTATTCTGAATGCTTATTTTAATCTTGTTGTTAGTATAATTAGAGTCTCTTGGATATTTCTTTACCCTTTAGACAAACCATAGCATTATTTCTGAATAGCTCTCTTTATGTTAAAATTTAATACACTCTGTTTATTTCAGATTGACTTTAATATGTTCTTTGAAAATAGCATAGTTTAGGGGCACCTGGGTGGCTCAGTCAGTTAAGCGTCCAGCTTCAGCTCAGGTCATGATCTCTCGGTTCGTGGGTTCAAGCCCTGCATCAGGCTCTGTGCTGACAGCTAGCTCAGAGCCTGGAGCCTGTTTCAGATTCTGTGTCTTCCTCTCTCTCTGACCTTCCCCTGCTCATGCTGTATATCTCTGTCTTTCAAAAAAAAATTTAATAAAAAATTTAAAAAGAAAGAAAATAGCATACTTTATATTGTTTCCCTCTGCACTATACAAATACTTTCTAACTTGAAGAAAGGAAGTTTATTTATGTATCTGTCACACCCTTAGGCCTTTTGGTACAATTATGTTAAATTCACTTAGCTGTATGTCTATATGTACAGTTATTTCACTTTATAGAATGAAAGGCACAAAACTGAAATGCTGCCTTTCCTATATAGTCCAAAGTACTAAAACACGCTTTCCACACAGGGAAGAAGGAAGAGGAACAAAAAGTGAGTTGAATCAGCTTTCAGTCTTCTTGTAACAGTTCTGCTTGTATATTATTGGACAAAATTTAGGCAGAGCCATAAACAAAAGTTAGATAATGTGTCTTTTCTTGAAAGCAGTTTAACTAGGAAAAAAAATGTTTCTCAGACCAAAGGAGACATGTATTCCTGATAGAGGAGATGGTATTTAAGCTGGTTGTTGAAAAAATAGACAGGATTTCTGGAGGCAAAAACAAGCATTACAAGTCAAGGACTAACCGGAAAGAAGACGTACAGGCAGGAAACATTGGCCATGATCGTACTGCCATGTATCATCTATTTGAAGCAATATCTGTAATATTGGGAGACAGAACTCAAAGGAGAGCACAGAAACTTTACTCATCCAGGGACAAATAACAGTGATGAGCATTTCTAAATGGAATACTTTCATGAAATGGTTAGATATGACGAAAGTTAAACACAAAATTGATTAAATTACTAATTGGTATCGCTTCGCTTCTGTGTTCTTTTCTTTACCAAATTTTTACTCTCGTTTAGAATTTTAACTTGTATGGAAATGCAGAGAACTATTTAGACCAATGGAAAATATTACGGCTTATGTGGAGAGTGGTGGAGGTGGTAGGTACATGGTATCAAACCTTTCTGGGACATTTGTGCATAATAATTTAAATGTCATTACTTTTAAGACATTACAATAATTTATGTGATTTTGAACCCTCTCTTTGAATTGCCTTCAAGACAGTTGATAGACTAACTCACAACCTTGTCATTATATTTTTTAAAATTCAAAATGAGTATTACCCAGAGCAGAGAGACACCTGAACCCAGTCAGTGCAAAAACCGAGAACTTTTCTTCTTATTGGCGGAAGAAGTTCACAGTGTTTCCCGCAAGCTATCATGCTGCTCTGGAACTTTTTTCTCATTTTTTTGGTACCAGTGGCCTGAGAGGAAGCAAGAGCTGACAGCGGGAAGCAGAGAAGGCTAACTAGCTGTTGGCAGGAACTTGGAGGAATGGAAGCATCTTCCAAAGGCAAACCGATACTGGCCCTTTGATTAAGTTATAAGCAGGTAGTTAAGTCTCTCTACTAGGGGGTTGGCGTTGCTGGCTACAGAAGAAAGGCTGTGGGAGATTGAAACCTTGGAAACCTGCAGCTGGCTGTGCCTTGAAAGAGCCTGAGGTTCTTGCACTCATCTAGCCTGGAATGAGATCAGGCTTGACTTAAACTGATGTCAGTTATGCCATACAGGAGGATTTCAGTGACCCGTTTCTTTCCAGTCTTATTTCCTGTGGCTAAATGCTTCCCCTTTAAATGTCTTTGCATAGCTCTCAGTAATTCATTCGGGAAATTTATTCATCTCTATTACTATGGATGTTCGCAAAAGGAACCAACTCTGACTCAGTGGTAGCATATCCTAATTATAGGCAAAGTGTAGGGGAAAATAGCACACTCTGACTCCATTACTAAACTTTTGAGTCTAAACCTAAACTTGGAATAGCCACAAAATCACACATGTATAATCAATTTTGTAATCAGCCAATATATTGTTTTCCACATTCCCATTTTCTTGACTTGTTTTCTACCACCTAGAAAGGTGTGGAATTTTTTAGTTGGTGCCCTATTCACATGCAAAAGGTTCACACTCTTAACAGTGCTATCCATTAAGAAACCATCTTCTAAGGCATTTGTAATTGACTTGAAAAAATCTGAATTCATTTAAGATTTCAGTATGTAACCTCTTTTTCCCCCCACCATCCCTTTCCTAGTATGGTTTATTCCCGTATTCTACCCCCACAAAGAAACAGAGTCTCCTGCTTCATGCAGCTTCAAAATGGTTTCAGAATGAATGTCAAAGTCCACCAGTGCTGCTGTGAATTTAAGAAAAAAATGTTTAGGGTTTTTAAAAATGATTTTTGTATTTTTACCTAAAAATGACAGTTATTCTTTATTTAGTCTTATTTGTTTTGTTCATTGTTTTATTCTTGGTTTGATTATACTTATTTATTTTAAATGAAAACTGTGCCACAAAAATTGCATGTAGGTCAAAGTATACACAGTGACAGAAACCACTTGAAATATGTACTGATTTGGCTTTCAGAGTAGCTAATGTACAGATATTAGGGAGGATAATAAAGGAGCTTGAAAAAGATGATTTATCTTTTAAGTTCCCCTCCTCCCACCATGGTATGGATGGACTCCTCTTTATCCACCCATTCCCACCCCTTAGTGTTGAAATTTTAGGGTGGTGGGGGTTCATGGGGTGATCCAGAGCAGACAGCCAGGAAAGAATTCTTGGAGACATCTTTGGTGCAAAAAGGTGATTTTATTAAAGCAAAGACAGAACCCATGGGCAGGAAGAGCTGCACTGGGGTGGTGATGTTTAAGTCATTATACACCCTCAGGTTGGGAGGGAGTCAGGGATAGAGTATGTCTCCAAGGAATTTTGGAAGCAAGGTTTCCAGGACCTTGAGGGGCCATCTGTTGCTAGAGAAAAACCATTTATCACAGTTTAATAAAACCTCAGCCATGAAACTCCTCAGATGCATATCAGGGCCTTAAGCTTGGAGCATGATTGCCAGCATATATCCTGGGGCAGTTGGGATAAAGGAGGTACACCTACAGGATCCTTGAGATTGGGACAATGTTAAACCAAGGTCCTCTTTTGTGCCTAGCCGAGTGTCATCATCCAGGCAGCTGAGCTCTTAGGAGTCACATTGCCAGTTTCAAGGACCTGTCAATGGGCTGCAGGCAGTAAGGGAATTTAATTTTTCATTTGCCTGAGTTTTCCACATGGTAAGCACTTAGACACCTTTCCTGGTTCTCGGGTAGCCAGGAGTGTCTCAGGAATATTACACGTATTCCACCTGGTGGAGGGAGTGACGGGAGGGGCAGCCTGTACTTTGTCCTCAGCTTGCCCCAAGTTCCTTCATCGTTATTACTTTACTTTGTTTTTCTTACGGCCCTCCTAAAGACCAATTTTGCAATCAGTAAGGAACCATCTGTTACCCACTTTATTTGAGTCCTTCTGCTTTGAATGGGGTATTCAAAAGTAAGCTAAAACTTACTCTAAGTAATATATAGCCTACTATAGGAAGCAGACATGATTTCCTTCATTTTCTTCTTGAATCCTTGAATGTGTACTGCATGCCTGCTATTATTTAAATTGGGCATTAAGGATAAGAGATGAAAATCTGGTGTATCTATCCTCCGTCTATTAAAGAGACAGGCAAAAACAAAACCGTAGACACAACACACACACAAAGTCAGACTCTTCAATAGTTGCTTTAATAAGGAAAAAAATATATGTCTAAGTATAAGTGGAGACTCAGGCCTCAGCTTTCCTGCAGGATGTGAAAGCCTTCATGGAGCACAAACAGGTGTAACATGGAAGAACATCAGTATAGCAGAACATGCAAGGCACAAGGTAGTAGTAAACAGACTTTATTTGTATACTTGATAGTGAAACTGGAAACCCATTCTTGTACATCTTCTTATAGCTTTTTTATTATCTTCCCTGATGCAACTACTGTTGCAAAAATTAGGTACCTAGTTCCAGATACCATAGAAAGAATGCAGACAGATCTAACTTTTAATGTCAACCTTGATACCTAATACCTGCATAATCTTAGAAAGTCACATTACTTTCCTGAACTATTGTCTGAAAATGGGAATAATGTCCTCTCCCATATTGAAGGTTTTTGTGACTATTATTTGAAATAACTTCTACAGTTCTAGCACAAAGTTCATGTACATAGAGGGTTCTCAAGCAGTTACTGTTTCTTTTATTATCTTAATATAGTTTTATGATTACATTTCATGAATTTAAAATCTTCTTTCATAATCTCGACTTAAATAAAAGTATTATGAGATATAGCCTTACCCTTCAATCTAATGCTAATTCTTTACAAATAAGACTGGTTTATAAGTGTTTTTATTTATTCTACCAAATGTATATGCAATATAAAGTTATACTTATATTGTACATGTGAACATTGATAGTTAAGAGTGTCTTGTGTTTGTTTTATTTTGACAACCTTCTTATCAAAACACTTAACCTAACCATTTACCTCATCCGCTATCCTGTGCCTTGCGGATAGGAACTTACTATTTAAAGCAATTCTAATCATGTCGTTTAAGTAGAGGGATTGATGGGTTTGGCCATTGTCCAAGCATAATTTAAGTTGGAAATTTTTTTTCATGCTTAGAGCTCAATTGGCCCTTTCCTCAAGACTTTTTATGCATAATTTATCAAGGAGAAGACTGGGAAGAATAGAGCAGAAGGAGGGTATCGACCAGCCTTGCTACAGTGGTTCTAACGCCATTCCTGGGCTCTCTCAGCCATCACAGTGTCAGGGGCGTGGGCGGTAATACTAGATGGGGTAGGAGAGCAGGTGTAGTGTTTGATTCAGGCCACCATCCCCTTTACTGAGGGCCGTAAGGACTGGAATTTATTGTGTGTTTTATTCAAAATATTAGTTTGTAAATTTGTTGTAGGAATTCTAAGAAAACCTAATAGTATAAGAATTCTAAGAAAACCTAGTCTTTTTATTTTATAATGTCTTAAGATACAGTGCATATTACGTACTCTAAAACACCTCAGAATTTAAAATTGATGACTACAAACATCACATATAGTTAGACTCTTCACTCCTAGGTATTTAGTTAAATACTACCTGTCAGAATATCCTAGAATAAAAAAAGAGGAAAAATAAAGCATTTAATATTAAATACAGTTTTCAATTCTTTGGTTTTACCACAGATGTCACTGTTACTGCTCCCTTTTTATCCACAGATACTCTCTTGTTACTCAGTCTGTTTGCTATATAGGACTTCAGGTTGTAGTTCAACCATGAGCTCCTATTGCTGTTGACCATTATTTCCTCAACAAAACCCTCCTTCCCTGGGGTCAGTCTCCCGTCTCCACCCCACCCCCAACCATGGCTTTCCTCATCTCCCTCTGGCCCTTCCCTCTCAGGCTTCTTTCCAGACCCCCCTTCCTTTGCCCAACGTTGCCATGTGAGTGTTCCTCAGACTTTGTCCCTTTATGCTCTTTTTCCTGCATGTTCTTCCCAAGCAATTTTATTCACTCCCATGGCATCAGTTACCCTGTATGTTTCTAAAAGCCATATACATGCCTAGTATGCAAAAATGGTTTTTGTTTCCGAACACCACAGGGAATTTTCTAGAATTCAAAGATTGGGTTTCAAAGACAGACACTCCATTAGCATAGTTTCAGACCTGTCCTCTACCTTCCTCCATCTTAGTGCTTCCGCGGTTTCTTTTTTGCAGGGAGAGGTGAGGACTTGGGGCGATTTGCTGGCATTCTCTCCTTTCCTCTCCAGCCACTCTGTCATTTTCACCCTTATCCTTTCACTTTTTTGAGCCCTCTCCTCCATACCCTCTCAAAAGGAAATATATATTTTTATACCTGTTTAATTCTGTCTCTCATTCCGTATTAGGTTGTGAGCTCTGTGCAGACAGGGATCATGCTGATGTACGTTACACATGTTATCTGAGGACACTTTAATGCTCTTAAAATTATAATCAATCTGGGCACTTGGGTGGCTCACTCAGTTAAAGATGTGACTCTCAATTTCAGCTCAGGTCATGATCTCATGATTTGTGGGATTGTCCCTGGCGTTGGGGCCTGCTTGGAATTCTCTCTCTCCTCTCTCTCTTTCTCTCTGCCTCTCTCAGCCTCTCCTCTGCTTGCTCACTCTCAAAATAAGTAAATACACATTTTAAAAATTATTTTACGGAATCGTAATCAATATTGTGTTGTAGTTGAGCATATAACCAGGACAACGAGTCCTGGAGCTCTGAGTATAATCAGTGATTTGTACCTTTTAAAGGCGGAGTATACATGAGAGAGGTTCCAGGGGCAGATCTTGGAGACCTGGAGAGCAAAGCCTTTGATTTCAAAACAGTCTTCAGGACACTGAAGTCTGTTTGTGTTTATTGTTTTCACTAGGACTGTGCCATGCATACATATTTACATGCACACACATATATATTTATACACATATTATTTAAAGTGAATATATACATACACTTGACATCAATGATGAGTTACCTAAAATGCACAGCATGGAGGCTGGACATTAATGGTAACCCCTCAGCAGCACTGCTGAGTTGTGTTCGGCTTCCCTCTGCTGACATGCCGTCTTCTGGGTCTGATTGTTCTATTTCATTTCTGTATCTCAAAAGAGATGATGTTAGATCTTTAACAATTGTAGAGGGAAAAATACAATTATAACAAATATTAAGGGAGTCTCTGTTGTAGGTATAGTACAGTGGAGCATGCTGTGTAGGAAAAAAAAACTGGGCGTCACACCTGCCCAGAACCATATTGATCAGTACCAAAGGTGGGACAGAGCAATGGATAGAAAGTTTTTGGTTTTTTTTTTTTTTCTTTTGGAAAGCTATTTTCTGTTGTGCCCCATCCTTTGGTGAGTTGAATACCCATAGCAGACAGGAAGACCAAAGCATTTCATTTGAAATTAGAAACTTCCTTCTAAGAGTTAGTCTTCAATACAGTTAAAAGGAGTAGGAACTAAAGTTTTATTATGTTTTTAAGAGGACTATACCTTATTCTCATACATACGTTCACTTGGTATCAGCAAGGAGTTACATATCATCCACAGCATGAAGGCTGTGATAGACTTTAATTAATTCCTGGGTAGAATTAGTATGCATTACAGTTTAGAGAAACAAAACACACAAACCTGCTCATCAAAATGTTCAGCTAATAGAGCTGGGCCTTTTTTCATTAGTTGTATTGTCTTGAATTTCATCACTGAACCAGCTGGCTTCTTGTCAATTTATAGTTTGGACCTTTACATCAAACAGCAAAAAATTAATTACAGGAAAAGCAATCCTAATAGGAATTTTGTGCCTAGAGGTTTTTCACAATTAACCAGACATGAATGGTGCTGTTTACAGAGGAAATGGAAAGGAGAGAAGGAACTCGGTAGAATCTTCTAGAATCATTAATTAACTATAGCAATCTTAGTTACTTGCTTCGCTGTTTTTGTTTTAAATTTACCCATTAGCCATAGCTTTCAGTCTTCTCATTTCCAGAAGCACCCAGTTCTGTTACTATAGTGAGTGCAGTGAATCATGGCATGAACTGTGAATTTTCTTACTAAATATCCCAAGTGACAGCTCGAAAAAATTACTGTCTTCCCTTCATTTGGAAATAAGTAACATTCTATGTGTTACATTAGTGATCATAGTCATAATTTAACAAGCAGAAAGATCATCCTTTGATGGTTAGTGCCAAGTTACTTACAAGGCATATTTTTGACTTAGAAGTATTGTTCCCGAGTGTCACAGTCATTGCCTCTGTGTGCTAGAGTTAGTTTAAATGTGACTTTTCTAAGCTTCTTGTGTGTTGAATAAAGCAACCCAAAGTTTTAAAAATGCTTCCCCCAATTTAGGCTTTCACATTTTTTATATAGTTTTATACACTGACCTTATGACCCATTCTTCTAATGGATTACTAATACAGTGAGTGGTTCTTGCCTTTTTTCCGACTCAGACTCCCAGAGAATGTGAAGGAAACATCTCTCTCCTCAGAAACCACACACAGATGAGTATGCATACTACATTTTGCCTGAAATATCAGGAAATCCCTAGCAATGCATGAGCTCCAAGTTACAAATGCCTGTTGCATTCATGGAGGAATATATACATACATATAACATGTATATAATTTAGAAATATATATACATATATTATTTTATTTTGTTAAATTAAAATACTTATTCATATTATGTGTTTCCTATTCCATCAAGTTTTCTGTACTAAAACAAATCAATTACCTTTTTGCCATCACCTGACTAAATTTAGATTTCTTATCCATCTTTGTATACAGCAGCCCTTAGTTATAAGCTGATTTGGGTGGCCATATTTCACTGTACTGTCTCAAGTGCTGCCACCTTTCCTAAGTAATTTGTAGACCATAGCCAAGAAGAACATTCTTAACTTGTTTTAATGGTAGTATTTTTCTTCATTAGGTTTGTGAGCAGTGAGCTAGTGTAAGATACTAACAGGCATTTTCCAGTTTTCTCTGTTCAATCTGAGAATGGTTCACTATTATTCCAAGGTCACTTTGAAAGTCTTTCTGTGATTTGCTTCCATTTATTTTATGCTTGTGTTTACAGTTTTGGACCAAATATGAAATTTAATGTTGCGTTTGTCTACATTAAACTTAATTTGCCCCTTGTCAGCTCATTTACAACAGAGATAACATTCAGAAGCCACCCTGTGGAATGTTTTGTCTGCAATCACTAACATAATTTTTCTATTTCTTTGTTGTATGCAACTTTATCTTTCACTTTAAAAAGAAGCCTCTCCAGGAGAGGCTTTTCAGAAAATCTAAATTAGTCTCTAATAGAGATTAATAAACAACTCTCTAATAGAATAGGGTCTTCATTATATCTTGAATTTTTTTAAATAACCCTTTTTTCTAACTTTGAAATTCAGTTTTATATCCTATAATATATACATATGCTTATTGGAATTTTTTAAGTAGTTACTTTACAGTTATAAAGGATAAATAAAGTAAAAGTTAAAATACATTTAAAAAAATCCTAAATTGGATTATGACACCAAACATTTGCCTTGCTCTCATCCTTGTCTTTTATTTTTTCAAGTACTTAATTTGACCTCATGTAATGAGCTTTTTATTAATTGTTAATAATTTTTAATATGCTGTTAGAAGATGAATGTTTAAAATTAACAAGTCTTAGAGCACAGTAAAGTTAAATCTTAAATTCAAATTATTAAAAATACTTTGAAAGTAGAATCTTAAACATATGCACTAAGGAATATAATTGTGTGTGTGTGTGCTGAACATTATTTCCAGTAACAGTTTCTTAATTTGTGCCTGTGTCTTCAAATAATCAGTCATGTTCAAAACCTGGGAAATATTTTCTTTTAGAATCATATCTGCTTTTTACCTTTTCAACAGGTATTCTACATACTCAGTTTTGTTATGGGAAATACCAGACAAGTGTAGAGAGATGTATTTATAAAACTGCTTACATTTTATAATAGTAAAATAATTTTTAAAAGCCAAAATGAATAACATGAGGAAAATGGTTAAATAAAATTGCATTGTATACACATATGGAAGTATCATCCTGGAGAGATATATACTTATTGACGTGGAGAATGATTATATTAAAATACAAAGTAGCGTATACATCTATTTTTCTTCAAAACAACTTGTAGGTAGACAAGATAGATGGGTGGATGGTTATGTATATGGATATAGAGATATAGATATATAGTTACAGATGTAAATGAAAATAAGTAAAATATTTACTGAAGGAAAACAGTTGGGTCTTAGTGTACTTGGGCTGCTATAACAAAATGCCACAGAGCTGGTGACTTGTAAATGACAGAAGCTTTCTGGAGTTTGGAAGTCCAAGATCAGAGTCCCAGATGGTCAAATGAAGGCCCTCTTCCTGTTCTCAGACTTCTAGTTACATTCTTACCTTATTGGAGAGGCTAGGGAGCTCTGTGGAGTCTTTTTTTTTTTTTTTAAATGTTTTATTTATTTTTGAGACTGAGAGATTCAGAGCATGAGCAGGGAGGGGCAGAGAGAGAGGGAGACACGGAATTGGAAGCAGGCTCCAGGCTCTGAGCTCTCAGCACAGAGCCCGACTCTGGGCTCAAACACACGGAATGGTGAGATTATAACCTGAGTTGAAGTCAGATGCTTAACCTACTGAGCCACCCAGGTGCCCCTGTGGAGTCTTCTTTATAAGAACATTAAGCCCATTCAGGAGGGCTCCACCCCGATGACCTAAACATCTCCCAAAGGGCATACCTCCTAATACATCACATTGAGATTAAGATTGCAACATACAGATTTTGGGGGGGCACTACCCATAGCAAGTAGTTATTTCATAAGATTTCAGAATGAGTGTGTGTGAGTGTGTTACTCCCATAATAAGAGAAAATATAATACTATAATAAAGTAACTAATATTTATTGTCACAATTAATGTATCTTCTAAATACTCTGTATTATATCCGTATCATTATAATTGTGCTACTCTTAAATCCTTGTTTGTGTTATAGATTATAAGGATGTGAATTTTCATGCTAAAATGTTAGAAATAAATGATAATGTGATTTCACATTGTGTCAGTTTTTGAATGGAATTCATAAGCCCTTAAGGCTATATCCAGTGTGTGTGTGTGTGTGTGTGTGTGTGTGTGTGTGTGTGTGTGTTTCTAGGGAACAGATGCTTAGCTTTTAATCAGATTATAGGATGAGTTCATACTATCCTCAGTAGTTTTGGTCAAATACCATCTCATTCTATACTGATGCAAACTATACTGCCAAGGAGGAAGTCTAAGACAGAAACTAAACCATACAATGGAGAATTTATATTTTCACCTTCTTAGTCTACCTAAGGCAGTTGGAAAAGATAACAAGCCAGAGGCTGTAATCTGAGGTCACATTTTCAAGAAAGTTGGGGAGAAATTAGGAAATATCAGAGCCTCAAGAGTCAGTAGTGTTCCAGCCAAAGCAGAACTCTAGTTGTAGATGTTTCCTAAAATGTTAATTTTAAGTGGAATGTAACCTACTGTTTACTATATATACTCATATAGCATACATATAATAAATATATAAGTATATATGCTATATATAGTATATGTGTAATATATACACCATTATATATATATAAAATATAAATATATAAAATAACCCTTGAGAGCTTGTCCAGAGGCTTTACAAAATATACATGTGGGAATAATTAAGGAAGAGACTGGAGAGGGGATTCCTAACATAGCCATATAATTTACCCTATCTCTGTGGGTGTCTTATAGCAAAATTATTTTCATACTGTTTTGCCTTTTAAAAATCTGAAATAGTAGATAATTTAAATGTCATTAACACTTGGCTTAGGGAAATTGGTTTGTATTATTAAAAATATGAATAAATGGGGCACCTGGATGGTTCAGTTGGTTAAGCACCCAACTCTTAAACTCAACTCAGGTCTTGATCTCAGGGTCATGAGTTCAAGCTCCACATTGGACTCCATGTTGGGCATAAAGCCGACTTTAAAAAAAAAATGAATAAATGCATCGGTGTATAATTTCAGTACTTTAAAGGAATAAGTTTGTACCATGAAAACTAAGTTAAGCGGAGTCAACTAGTTGCCTATGGAATTCATCCTGATTACTTGTATGTCTCCTGCAGAGTAGGGAAAATTAGACCCTGGGCCCAGTACCTCATTTACCATATTTGAACCTTGAAGGAGTCATTATGAAACATATTATCCTATCCAGATGAGTAGACTGAGCACTGGAGAGATTAGATTGCCTACATTCATGCATAAGCGGCTCACTAGAATTAAAACCCAAGTCTTGCTGTGTCCAAGGGCATCATGATGCATGACTGTCTTTTACTTAGACATCTAAAGAACTTTCAGATCTCCTCTGTTCCCCTTCAGGGTGCGGCCTTTAGACCACCTACTTTTAGTACAGAGAGGTTTACGAAAATGTAGATTTCTGCTGGGACTGCCTGCCCCTAAAGGTAAACAATCAGGTGCTGAGTGTTTATCTGGAGAATGAACATTTTTAAGGGGCTTCCTTGGCATCTATAAACTTTCTTTGGAGCATACTGTAGATTGAAAAGCACAGCCCTGCATTATTTTATTCCTATACCAAATGGGTGGTAATATAGCAAGTTCTGGGTTTGTTTTTTGCTGTTGTATGTTTTTTGTCTTGTTTGCTTTTTTGTGTGTTTGTTTGTTTATAGCATCTGTCACTGACCATCCTTTTTGAAACTCTTCTTAGCCTTTGATATATTTCTTTGCATGTCCCTCTTACTTTCCTAACCATTGTTCCTCAGTCTTTTCTAATTAATCTTCTGCCTGCCGCTCCTTAGGATGCTGTCCACGGGCCTTTTTCCTTTTGTGGATATATCTACTGTCTCTTATTGAGGCCTTAACAAATTACTCTTGGTCCTCACCCCCAATTGTCTCCTGAATTTTGGTACCTTATTTTTATCAATGTTATTACATACCCACGGATGCCTGTGTATTCTTCAGTTCTTAAATTTAGCATGCCAAAAACCTCATTATCTCCCTCCCACACGCTTCCTTTGTCCCCGTTTTTTCTCTAGTGCAGTTAATGCTGGCACTACTCAGTCAACTGAGCTTGGAACTTTAAAACTACACTCAGAATTCCCTTTTCTTTGCAACCTGCATCGATCAGGCAGTCATCAAATCCTGTTATTTTCCACCTCAGAAATGTCATTTATGTTTTTGTTTGTTTTGTTTGAATAGAGTTAACACACGATGTTACATCAGCTTCAGGTGTTAAAGCATAGTGATTGACAAATGTATACATTATGCTAAGCTCACCACCACCTCAGCTATCATCTGTTACCATCAACAGCAATAGAGTATCATTGACTATGTTCCTTATGCTGTACCTTCTATTCCTGTGAGACTTTTCATCCCACACCTGGAAGCCTTTGTCTCCTATGCCAGCCACCTATTTTGGCCATTGTGCCCCAGCAATCTTCACTTTATTTACAGTATTTCCAAGGTTGATTCTGCTTTTTATTGATGTGAGGGGTTTGTTTGTTTGTTTTGTTTCATTTTGTTTTGTTTATACATTCCACTTATGAGTGAAATCACATGGTATTTGCCTTCTGCAATTGGATGTGTTCCACTTAGCACAAACCCTCTAGGCCTATTCACGTTGTTAAAATTGCACGACCGCTTCCTTTTCATGACTGCATAATATTCCTGTTTTTTTAAAAATGCACACACACGTATATGCACACAGATACACACACCACATCTTCCTTGTCCATTTGTCTATCAGTGGACGCATAGGTTGCTTCCTTATCTTGAGTCTTGTAAATAGTTCTGCAGTACACATAGGGGTGCATCTATCTTTTGGAATTAATGTTTTTGTTATCTCTGAATAAATACACAGTAGTGGAATTATGGGATCATATGCTAATCCTACTTTTAATTTTTTGAGGAGCCTCCATACTGGTTTTACGATGCCTGTACCAATTTACACCCCCAGCAACAGTGTACGTGAAGTGAATCTGAATCATTCTTTGCCTTCTTCCCACTGCCTCTTGTCAGCTCTTACCTTATACTTTGGATTCCATGTTAGCTTTTCTATTATCCAACTATCCCCAATATCCAGTGTCTTTTTTCACACTGTTGAGGTATTTTAATACTAAATGCATTTGGACTATTCATTCCTCTACTTAGAAATAGCCTTTAGTTCCCTGTTGCCTACAATGTAAGGTTCTAATTTTATGGGGCCTGTCCAAATCTAGCCTCATCCTGTCACCTTACTTCTCCTCACCACTAACTCTGTCTCCTGGCTAAACCAAACTCCACAGTACATCTCACCTCCTCCCTCCAGTGCATCTGCACATAGCATTCCATTAGCTTGGAGTATCTGTCCATGTGGGAGAGGTTGGTCATTCTTTCCACAGGATTTCCCTGGTATTTATTTCTGACAGTATGGTGGAATGCTGAGTCGGGTGCTGAAACCGGACTGTCTGGGTTCATAGGTCCCTCTACTTAATAACTTTCCATGCTACAGTCTCCTGACTTATACACTTGGAACAATAATAGTACCTACTTTAGTGTTGTTGAAGATGAAACGACAGACAATAAGAGACATTAAGCATTTGCTGCTGCCTCTGTGTGGTAATCATGATGGCAATGATGTAAAAATCTCCCCCAGAAAAGGCTAAAGGAATTGCCGATTAATATGGCAGTCAACCCAGAGATCATGGCCATATCAAAATAAAAGCATTGTGCCTATGGAAAGCCGGGATCCAATTTGTAGGCTACTATACTTTAGCTACTTCATGTCACTTCTAGTCTTTCCAAAGTTCTTTATGAGTTGAAATCTCACTAGTACTTAGATATCTAATTTTCCAAAGGCTGGCAGTATCTTCCTTACACTTCCTTACACTTCCACTGCAATTCTGTAAGTGCAGGAGTTTGCCAACTGAATGGAAGATAGAGCAGTCTATACCATGGATACACCATGGGCTGCTGTGAATCAGGCTCCAGACCTAAGCAGGACTCCTAAGCACAGCAGAGGGAAATTCCTTGTGTTACCTGAAGGCATCGTAAAGTAAATATAGGCCCGTAGAATCAGACATAGAGTCAGAAATCAAGTTCCCTCCTCTGTCATACAATAGGCAAAATCGTAAGAAATATTATTTTGACTGAAATACTAGAATTCAGCAAAATGTTTGTAGACATTTTGTTATGAAACTGCTCTAGACTTTTTGTTTAGATATTATTTTTATTTTGAGGATGATAGTCTCAAAAACTTAAATGTAAATTGCTGTGTTTCTTAGCAGAGTTACCATTTTAAAGCAAATCTACAGTAAATCATTTTGAATTGCATCCTAATTTACTAGTTTTTACTTATTAGAATATTATTATATTAGTTTCATTAAAGTAGGACACTCTTGTATTGGCTATACTACTTTCTAACACAAAGGATACGCTTGTGGCTCAGAAAATTGTAGCATTAAAGTGGCAAATGAAAATAAATTTGGAAAGTTGTGTTTAATTTTTAAGGAAAAAAACTATAAAGTAGAAATCCATTTAGGGGAAAACAGTAGGAGCCAATGTATTAGACAACCAATATCTAAATTTAATTTTGAGAATGAAGAATACATGAGTGTTGCTATTTTATTTCATTTTTCAACTGTATTGAGTTTCTGGTTCTCATCATGATAATGAGAAATAATATTTAAATGTTTCTAAATCAAGTGTACTAGCTAAATCACACACACACACGCACACACACAGATGCATTTGAAATTAAAGATATATATCTAATGGTAACACAAGGATTTGAGAAAGAAATAGGGAAAATGAGTAATAAGAGTGATGACTTGGGTTTCTACAGCACCTGATGTTTAAAACGTACTTGCCTAATGTGGGCATGAGGTAGAAAGCACCTCAATAAAACCTTTGGAATTTAATCAGAAGAACTAAATTTTAATGGTTGCTTTTGCACTTATTATCTGCGCAAGCTTGGGCAATTCTCTTAACTGTCCAAAGCTCTGGATTTCCCATCAGTGAGATGGATATAACAAAGACTCCTACTGAGGATCAAAATAGAATGTGCCTTCAAAGCCTTTGGAAATTGTAAAGCATTGTACAGATTACAAAAATTACGGAAGTAGAGATTTTGGAAATTACTCCGAGATAGTAGAGTTTATTTCAGAGATGAAATAAGTATGATAGAGATAACTGTTCTCAGTTGTGCGTGAGGAAAAGGAGACATGGGACAAAGGTATGTTACAAAGTTTACAAAGGCTATGTGGCCGGGCTAAACTCGGACCCTGGAATTCTGAGTCCAGATGTGGTCTATCCCTTTCATGCTGTCTTTGAACCAGGGTTGTACCTCATTCACAGGTTGCAGCCATAGTAAATGATAACCTACACTGATTTTAAGGAATTTAACAGATATGATTATTGAGTCACCTTAGGAAGAAATGCTAATATTACCAAGTGAGGCTCATATTTGTTCTTCCACACAGGTAATGAATTTGGGCATCCTGAATGGTTAGACTTCCCAAGAAAAGGAAATAATGAGAGCTACCATTATGCCAGAAGGCAGTTTCATTTAACTGATGATGACCTTCTTCGTTATAAGTTCCTAAATAACTTTGACAGGGATATGAATAAATTGGAAGAAAGATGTGGTTGGCTTTCAGCTCCACAGGTAAGCTCCTTATTCTAAATGTTATGTTTTAGTCACCAATGTTGTACATGCTTGGAATGGCAATCGATTTAAATCTATATGCAGATCTTTTAAACAGCACTTTATTATTCAGCGTGCCGTGCCCTGGAACATACTTCGGGTTGTCAAAACATGTCATTGAAGTCTCTCCGACAGATAATGGAAATCTTAAACATAATGCCCTGCTTACTTTCCTGTTTAGTTTGTTGTTGTTTAAATTTGGTAATTTTTATTTCAGTTGGTTAAAATAATGACAAAAGCTCGGCGTGGAGTCCATTTTGCAAATTGCTGTGGAAACATCTTAATTGTTTTGGCTGTTTTTCTTTATATAAATAATTTTGCTCTCATAAAGAGACTACTTGGACAACATGTAGGTGTCTTTATTCTTTTTTCCCCCTTCCTTTACTGGTCTCTAACTTGTCATCTCAATAGATGCCATTATACCTGCATGGGGTTTTGTATTTTTCATGAGCTTGATTCTCTACTGGAATTAAAGTCTCCATTTTCAATAAGTTTTAGAAAATGTAATTAACAGGTGCAAATTTTATACGGGCTTTTTTCCCCTTGCAAAAATTAGCATATAGTATGTGTTACTTATAATCCATTTAGTTTTTACTGGTGCTGTTTGAAATTACTATTGATGTGTTTTTACTTCGGTGTCTATGATTTTTTTTTTTAATGGTTGAACAAAGGTACTTATATATTCACTAAGATTGGCTACATGACACGAATGCCCTAATCACGTTTATTAGTAATGCAATTTCCAAAAGAGAGAGCAAAATGATGCTCCTTTTCAACAGGAACAATGTTGAATACCAAAAGGCATGCTGTTTACTCTAGAGCCTTAGTTCACATTGCTAAATTACCAAGAGTGGTGCTGCTGATATGCATGGAAATAAGTCCTTTCAAAGCTGGAGCTGCAAGAGGGTGGTGTTGAAAAAGCAAAGGCTTCTCACTGCCTACTGAAAACATGATGCATAAAATGGGAGACTTTGTAGATATAATTTCTTTTTAGACCTTCATTAGAAAAAAAGATATATTGTAAAGAACATTAGGTTGCCATTGAATCTGACAAAGGTGGGCAATAATGTTAAGTTTTTAAGATAACTACAACTTCAGAAATCTCAATACAATAACAATGTTACATTTTATTTTAAAATGTAATTTTGCGTAGCTTACCTCCTTAGTCTGGGGACTGAAAATCTTCAAGAAAATTCATTTGTAAATAGATTCAGTATGCACATATGCGTGTGTGCACGTGCGCGCGCACACACACACTCTCTCTCTCTCTCTCTCTCTCTCTCTCTCTCTCTCTCTCTCTCTTTATATGTAGCATAGATACCATGTTCTTAAAACCTAAGCCACAATGCTAATCCTCTGTGCTTTGTTTGAAGTTGTAAAGTGAGATTTTAATACTTTAAGCCATTTTTGAGACTTACTAGAGTTTGATATGGCAATATTGCAACATGTTAAAAAATATAATGGGCTGGCATTTTCATTTGTTGGCTTAATAACTAACAAGGCTATCAATAAAGAAAAACATTTTAATGTGTAATCTGCTTATAGCAGCATCTAGGTATTATTTAGATGCATGTGTTAATTCTTGCAGGCCTATGTGAGTGAAAAGCACGAAGGCAATAAGATCATCGCTTTTGAGAGAGCAGGTCTTCTTTTTATTTTCAACTTTCATCCAAGCAAGAGCTACACTGATTACCGAGTTGGAACGACATCGCCAGGAAAATATCCTTTTTGTTGCTGGTGAATGTTACTGTCTGCTTTCAATTATTTGTTTCATCATAGAAACTAAGAAAGACTAATGCTGATCTCGGTGACAGTAGCTCTCAGTTCCTCTTTTGAAAAATGAGAGGCTTGAAATAGTTGATTGGTAAATCTTTGCTCAGCTCCGTTATGCTGAATCAATCCTAAGCTTCATTCTGGTTCTCAAAAGTGTGATTCCGAACGTTTTTTTAATGATATTTTGATCCAATATGCAATTCAGGAGATAACTGTAGTTTCTCTTTATGAAAATATTTTGTAAATTGCTGTTGAGAATTGTTGCCTTTCCCTTCTCCACCGACGATGCAGACAATAGCCATAAAGATGGCTTCCTCCCCTTTTCTCTTTCCTGTCTCCTCCGGTGCAGGACACGGCGCACTTTTGAAGGCCTGACCCAGTGAGGAACCAGGGCATAGGAGTGTGAGCAAAGGAAGTGACAGGAAGAATGTTTCTGATATTCATTCTGTATATTCACTTACTCATTCAGTTACTCATTTCCCAGATATTTGCTGAGCGCCTGTGTATTGAACACCAGCGGCCGGCGCTGTGCTAGGTGCTGTAAGTACAGGAATTCTCCTGGCAGATACGGGTACTGCCCTTGTGGAGCTTTTCAGCTAGTGAAGAAGAAAACAGGTTAGGAATTTCAAGTTTGATAAATGTTGCTAAAGGAAAAGTGCAGTGTATTTTAATGACATTATGATTTACCAGATCCATGGGGGGGAAAAACATCACAGATTCAGGACCTCACAACAACCTAAGCAAATTTTGAAGCAGGCATTATAAATAGCATTCTTCTCCACTGCGGCCCTACCAGTGATCACTGTCTGCCGCCTAAGCAGGTGCCTGATGAAGTCCCAAACGTCAAGGCATCTCTAGCTACATACAGTAAAAGAAACTCCCTGTGCACCTGGCTCAAAAAATAATGAAGATGTACTTGGCCACATAAATAAGCCCTGAGGTAGTGTGACCCCTGCACTGTGACAGTATCACCAAGTTCCCTGGTTCGTTCTGCCTTTCTGCTTTCAACTCGCAGGGTGCCAGCAGTGTCCCCAGGATGGCACCTGCTGTAGTTGTAAGTCAACAGCCATGGTTCCAAACATAACCTTCAGACACAACATACGGCAAACAGATTTCTTTTTCTCTTCTTAGGAAAGAAGTCACTTTAGGAAATTTTATTTCCTTTTCTGTTGACCAGAATTCAGCCCCACATCCTGAAAGAAATTTCTAGGAGGTAGAATTGTATTACCACAACTGGCTTATCAATCAATCAAAGGAATTACCCTTGGGTTTCCAGGAAGTGGAAAGAGGACTCAGGAAGTGGACTTGTGGGAGTGAAGTGGTTATCCAGACAGACCATTTCTCCAACAGTAAGGAGAACAGGCCAGTGCTATCTAGTTAAGTAGCGTGCAGCACCTCCCCCCACCCTGTGCTGTTCAGTGACCTTGAATATGGTGAGCGATGGTTCTCTGCCCTTTGCCTGCCCAGCAGATCAGTCACACATGGCATCAGAGCATAGGAGAGATGGCTGAGGCTGTGACTAACAGCCCAGAAGTGCCCCAGTGAGCACAGAAAATGCTCCCATCAATGTGATGGGATTACCTGCGCTGAAGAAGAGCTGTACTGTTCCAGGAAGCAAATGTACTCACCATCTCTATAAAGAAACACAAACAAATACTGGATGTATTGCAACATACATGACTCTTTTCAGCCCCAAACTGCTAACGTATGCCCTAGACCAAATCCCTCTATACCTGAAAAAGTGATATAATAATAAAAAGTAATCAATATATAAATTTTTATAATTAAGCCAAAAAACATTTACAGTTTACAGTACACTTGGGATCTACTGCAGTCTTGGTTAAGTGCTGTCTTTGACCCTAAGTCAGTGCCGTAGAAAAGATGTATAAAACCAAATGAGGTTGTAAGGCATAATGCAGTAAATGAGAGGGACTGAGAATGCCCCATGGGAGAACAGGAGATAAGTAAAAGAAAAAAATAAATACGTAGAGAGAATGAGAGAGGGAGATTGATGGATGGATGGATTGATTTAAGGAAAAGACTGTTAAGCCTGGACATTGAGAAATGGGTAAAATTGTAGTAGAAAAAAACTAAAGAAGGCCATCTCAGCTGTTGGAAAGCACAGAACATTCTTAATGAATAGCACAATGAATTAATTGGAGAATGATGACCCTAAAAAGGAATACTAAGAGATAAAGCTGAAAAGATAGATTGAGATCACATAATAGAAGATTTCAGTGCCATATTAATTAGTTTAGACTTTTTTTCCATAGTTTTATAGTGAGAAACTGTAGGTTTTTGAGCTGGGGAACTATTTGATAAGAATGCATGCTTTAGGAAAAGTTCTCATGTACCCAGTGTGTAGGAGAGCTTTCTCGAGGAAAGAGATTAGAAGAACAGATATTAATTATGAGAAATTACAGTACATGTAAAAGATAATTAGGGCATGAGCTGAAGGAATGACAATAGGATAGAAGTGCTTTCTTGTGAAAGACCTTAGCAGTTGTTTGGACTTGGAACATAGAAGAGAAAATATAAGGTTTCATTTTGAACAAGGGGAAGAATGGTAGTGATGTGATTACTTAGGATAGCAAAGCAAGAGGAGTAACCAGTTAGGGGAATAGAAAATACAAGTTTAGGGGTACCTGGCTGGCTCAGTTAGTGGAGCATGCAACAATTGATCTTGGTGGTGTGAGTCCAAGCCCCATAGTGGGCTCAGAGCTTACTTCAAAATATATATATGTATGTATACGTAAAATATAAGTTTTAATTTAGGATTTTGATAAATGGAAAATACATGGAATTTCAATGATGATGTTAGCTTTTTTATGCTGATTTCATTTTTAATATAATTTTTTGTCAAATTGGCTTTCATACAACACCCAGTGCTTATTTCAACAAGCACCCTCCTCAATGCCCATCACCCACTTTCCCCTCTCTCCCACCCCCCGCCGACCCTCGTTTTTTTTCTCTGTATTTAAGAGTCTCTTACAGTTTGCCTTCCTCCCTCTCTGTTTGTAATTATTTTTCCCCTTCCTTTCTCCCATGGTCTTCTGTTAAGTTTCTCATGGTCCACATGTGAGTGAAAACATATGGTATCTGTATTTCTCTGACTTATTTCATTTAGTAGAATACCCTCCAGTTCCATCCACGTTGCTGCAAATAACCAGACTTCATTCTTTCTCATTGCCAAGTAGTGTTCCACTGTATATATAAACCATATCTTCTTTATCCATTCATCAGTTGATGGACATTTAGTTTCTTTCCATAATTTGGCTATTGTTGAAAGTGTTGCTATAAATATTGGGGTACATGTGCCCATATGCATCAGCACTCCTGTATCGCTTGGATAAATTCCGAGGAGTGCTATTGCTGGGTCATAGGGGAGTTCTATTTTTAAATTTTTGAGGAACCTCCACACTGTTTTCCAGAGCAGGTGCATCAGTTTGCATTCCCACCAACAGTGCAAGAAGGTTCCCATTTTTCCACAAAATGATGAGGTTTAGAAGAAAAATCTTGACTCAAGCTACACTGATCTCCTTTGTGCCTATGTAATCTATGTGAATGTAATAAATATCATTAAATGAAGTTATACATAATAACAACTTATTTTATAAAGTAGAACCAACACCAAAGTTAATTTTATTTAGTGATATGAAATTACACTATACATGAAAGTCGTGTTTGGTTTTCTGTGGGTTTTGTTTGTTTGCTTATTTGTTTGTTTAAAGTAATCTCTACACCTGACATGGGGCTCAAACTCCTGACCTTGAGATCAAGAGTCACACGTTCTTTTGACTGAGCCAACCAGGCACCCATCTCGTTTGGTGTTGATAAAACCTTGCCACAAATTGAGTCTTCTGGAAATTTAGTGATTTATCTAAATGTCTATAGGCATCTACTACATAGAAATTCTCTTTATTAATAAACACTGGGTGCTTTGTATTAGTAACCCCTTTCAGAAACTGTACTCATCTAAAGCTTTAATGATACAGACACCTTGGAAAATTGGATCATATCTTCATATAAGTAATACTTGAATCCTTGGTCATCTATTGGATCTCTAGGAGAACCTCAAAGAAAGTATTCTTGGTTCTTTTCCTACAAGTATTTTGTTTGCTACAGAATTGTCCCCACTTGGACCTTACTTATTTCTGCCTTTCTCATTCTTTGTCTTTTGGTCAAAAAGCTATAACTAATTCCCATGGGTTACTGCTTCCTCTGAGGACATTTGCATTTTAATAATGGTCTCTTTTAATACTCAAGAAATATGTAAGACCTAATGGACTGGTTATCTAATGTAATATTTTTTATAACAAAGATTCTTTTTTTGTTTGAGGGGAGAGAAGCAAGAGAGCGTTTCCAACATACCTTAAACCATATCTTCTAATTAGCATAAGTTCATATCATCTTCCTGACCAAATGCCCCTGGTATTTCCAAAACATTCTTATGATACTTTCTGGACCTCTTACTATCAGGTCTCTCTTACCAAAATGCACCCAACGCTGTGCACAGCCCTCCTACATTGTGCCTCCAGAACTCCCAGCACAGTATTCCAGATGGATGCCCCACTGCCTCCCTGTGTGTTGATACTGCTCTCTTATCAAAACAGTCAAAGTTACCAAAGCTTTACTGGCAGCTGTTGCATTTGCCACTCGTATTTGCAACCAAAAAACCCAAACAAACCAACAAACAAAACTTTTGTTTTTCTTGAAGTATACTAGTATTATGTCATAGCCACCCTATATTTATTCAGTTAATAACTTTAACCTAAAATCCCAAATTTAACATTGAACATGAAAGCATATGTTATTTTTGGCCTCTAACCCATTCATGGGGAAGACAGCAGTTCTCTGTTGTGACAATCATACCATCTTCCATCAGCAGCAGACACATCTGTGCTTTCTTTCAACTCTTATTGTTTCAAGCTTAGCTTTAAGAGTTCTCTTTCTTATCCTTAGCATTCTATAAGTCTCATTTCTTTTCAGTCTTTCATTTTTCTGACTTTAGTCCTATACCTTTAAACGACATTGTAGCTCAGCATTCTAGAATCATTTCAGAAATGGAAAGTACGAGGAAATTAGGATTTCTTTTCTGTATTTTCTGACTTTGCCAAGATGTCTTGTGCCATTGGTATTTCCAACTGCTGAGCCAGTGAATTGACTACCGATTTTCACTGTGAAGAATCCATAGTGGTTATATTGGTTATATTAATCAAGTCAAGAAATTCATCACATTTTTAATTCCCTGGAAAAGCTAGATTTGGTGCCAGAACAAATTTAAAGTTTCTAAAGACATCATCTGAACTTCTTCTGTCAATATGAAATATAAACCATGAGTAGGTAACATGTCTGAATTCTTGAGCAAGTTCCATTTTTTGAACCTGTATATCCTGTGTGTCCATCAAATAGCAAGACATCAACTTTCACACAAATCTGTGGAGAATAGGTGGCGACTGTCTTTTCAAGAAACTGTTGTAAGGCAAACTATTTTGGGGACAATGCCAGGCAAAGTAGAAGAAACACTTTAAGGATACCCATAACTTCTAAATAAGATGATAGATTTCAGAAAGCTAAAAGAGAAGTCTGATGCGTATCACTAAGATTTTGGAATGTGGTCTTAATGGTGACTGCTAAGGAACATAGTAATGTTTCTGCAAAAGGAATCTACAGCCATATTCTAGAAAATTAAAAACACACACACAGTGAATATCCTTTCCTTATACATTGTCCCACATTGGTCTTTTTAGCTGCTGATCTTCAGTGTAATAACTGCCAACATTCTTTAATTAGTAAATAGCAATGTGGGTGATGCAGAACTCAGATCTAAATATACCGGGCAAGTAGGCAGGTCACACATTTCATGCCTAGGATGATAAAAGACATTTTCTTTTGTGATATATTTGCCTGTGATTTAGCATTGTTTAACTGTAGAGAAAGAAAGAAATAAAAACGTAATGCCCTTTATTTTATCAGAATCATTATTGTCTGTCTTTCCTCACATTTCTTCACTTAAAATGTTATCAAATCAGCATTGAATCAAGCCCCCAAGGACAAACTGTTCTTTCTAATCCGTTTTGAATAACACAAATGATGATACCACATTGTGAGTGATGTGAAGGAGAGTGGATGCTAGGGGAACTCTTTTGAGAACCTTCTGTTTGCTGGCCATTTTTTAAAAAGTTATTTATATTTTTTAAATGTTTATTTATTTATTTATTAGAGAGAGAGAGAGGGGGAGAGTCAGCGCACAAGCAGGAGAGGGGCAGAGAGAGACAATCGCAAACAGGCTCTGTGCTGTCACCACAAAGCCCAGTGCAGGCCTTGAACTCACGAACTGTGAGATCATGACCTGAGTCAAAATCAAGAGTGGGGTGTTTAACAGACTGAGCCACCCAGGTGCCCCATCTGGGCATTTTTAGTCAGTTTCTGTTTTAGTATTCCCAGCAGCCCTACGCGGTGGGTTTGTTAGCCTCCTGTGACAGGTCAGTGAACGCCAGCCCTTATGTAACCACCTAGCTTCCCTGCAGCCCCGGCTGACAAATGTTGAACAGTGTACTGCCAAGCTCATGCCCTTTGTCCTGTACCATGACACCTCTTTAAGTTCATGGGTGCCTACGTGTGCTTAGTGGTGATGGCAATGGTGGTATTGCCCATGATGACTTTTTTCTAGAATGCTCGCAATAAATTGCACACTGTTCTGTGGGGCAGTAGGTAGCATGAGAAAATTATATACACAGATTCATGGCTTAGGCAAGCTTTTTTCTCTTCAGCTTCCCTCAGCACCCCACCATCACCCCCAAAGATTCTTCCCCAGAAATTCTTCATTATAATCCCTGAGTAACATGCACATACTCAAGTCACAGTAATTTCTCTGTGTTCTAAAGTAGAATATAAATGTGTCCTCATTCCGTGTCCAAAGCTAAACAACTTCCTTCAAGGCATCACTTCAATTTAAGGTTATTATCTAACATTCAGAGTCAACTTTAAGCCTCCTGTAAGGTGTGTATAGATTCACACTCTTCTGAGAGCATGAACAACACTAAAATAAAATGTTTCTAAATTATTTGTCACCATGCTGAGGCGGGGGTGGAAACAATAGTGCACCAGCAGCCTCCTTTCCAAATGGCGTTTTAAACTGTTACAATACTGAAATGTTGAGAGGAGTGATCATAAAGTATGGCTTGTGGAAAATATGTGAATCCCAGCCAAAAATATTTAAAGCAAAGGAAACAGATGAGTAAATAGTTGAATTTGACCCGGGATCTTTGAAATATTTTCATTAAACTGCCATAAGATGTACTTTTTAAAATGTAAATTCAGACCCTGACATTTGCAACCTGTATACATAGTTTCTAATGAGCAAATAAGGTCACTTGGATGATTCACTGGAGTGTGATTGCTGAAGGCAGAGAGGTTGCTGTGTGTTGCTTAGCTTACAGAAGCCTTTGAAGCATGGTTATGTAACACTGTGTTTAATAGAATCTCCCTCCGCCTTATGCAACAAATAAAAACAAAGGACTTAATTCCAGTATAGCTAAATGTCACATTCCATCAAGAATTTATATATAAAGGTTAATTTTTGGACTAAAAAAATAAGAGCATCTCAATTTTCTAGTTTTCCAGGTTATATATGTTTTGGTTTTAAAAAACACTTTTAAAATACAGCATTTTCTCATGAAAGATCTACAACGACTTTGAACAAATGTAAGCATGCTTCTTATTCCTGTGTGTGTGTGTGTGTGTGTGTGTGTGTTTATACTAGTTAATGATGCTATTGTTTACGTGAGCAGAGATAATCCTACTAACAATTTCATATGTAATATAGATCCTAGTTTTGTTTTTACAGCTTCAAAGTGGATGTACATTCATTGCCAGGTTAGCCCTCTTTAGTTTCAAGATGACAGTAATACGTTTAGACATTATCTAGAGGTCTTTTTGATCATTTTTTAAATTTTTAAACACTGTCCAGCAGTCCATGTGATTTGGTGATAATGACTGATGTGGATCCCCGCCTCCACTAGCAATAAACAACCTATGATTTAGCATCATTTTTCTACCCAGGAATTTAAGATGAATCACAAAGTAAGAAAAATATTTTGCATGATTAAAATATTACCACTGCTGTAGCAGTTTTAGATTGGCTTAATATATATTCATAAAACTATAGGCAGTAATGAATAATGAGCAGGCCCTTGAAACACAAATGGCTTTAGGTACTGTTTTTTCCTTTTCTTCTCCTTTCTTTTCTTTCCTTTCTTTTCTCTCCTTTCTGTTTTCTTTTCTTTTCTGTTTTTCTTAAATGTCTGAGTACTTTGTAGCATCTCACTCAGTGCTCTGAGATATGCAACAGCATTTCTGGGATTTTTTGTTTCATAGCTCAGCTGTGCAGGAGTGGTCTCCTCTGGTTCCTGGAAGTCATCTAACAATAATAGCTCAGTAAAGATTTCTGTCCTCTAGTTTTTGTCCATCTGTGGGGAAAAAAGAAATCAGAAACTCTATTATAACTTTTAAAAACAATACGTGCTTACCTAATAATTGAATCACTATTGGGCGGAAAAACGTGTGCCTGGATTGATTATTTTTACTAACTGGCAAAAAGAGGTACTAGTATGTGGAAATCGATGCCAAGATACATGTAAGACTAAGAGTTTTATCTGCACATTAGCAGTTGTATCCTTAGCTAAAATGTATTAGGTTCTCGGAGTGCCTGGGTGACTCAGTCAGTTAAGAATCCAACTTTTTGTTTCCGCTCAGGTCATGATCTGACAGGTTGTGAGGATGAGCCCACATTGGCCTCTGCGCTGACAGCACAGAGCCTGCTTGGGATTGCCTCTCTCCCCTCTCTCTCTGCTCCTATCCCATTCCTGCTCTCTGTCTCTCAAAATAAATAAACTTAAAAAATATTTAAGTTTTTTTTGAAAATGTATTAAGTACACATAAAGCTGAATTTTTGTTGGATGGATGGATAATGATTAACAGAAGGATGGGCAGACAGAAGTGGGTGGATGGGTGTTGGATAGATGGATGGACGGACAGACATATGGATGAATGGATAGGTGGAAGATAACAGCTACCTAACAGCAAAAGAACCCTGGAGTTGTTTAAAATTAAATAATTAAAACAAAAATTACTAGAATTTATTGCTTTTCCCTTAAAATAGATATTAAATGGTAGATAATTGTTTGTGTTTTTGAGGGATTGGTTGTAATAGTTCTATTTTCATTCGTGATTTTGTCTATTTGGGTGCTCTGTCTTTTCTTTTTGAGAAACCTGGCTAGAGATTTATCAATTTTGTTTATTTTTTCAAAAAACCAACTCTTGGTTTCATTGATCTGTTCACTTGTTTTTTGATTCTATATTGCTTATTTCTGCCCTGATCTTTATTATTTCTCTTCTTCTGCTGGTTTTGGGTGATCTTGCTGCTCTCTTTCTAGTTCCTAGGTGCGCTGTTAGATTTTGTATTTGCACTTTTTCTAGTTTCTTTAAGTAGGCCTGGATTGCAATATACTTTCCTCTTAGGACTGTCTTTGCTGCATTCCAGAGACTTTGGATTGTTGGATTTTCATTTTCATTCATTTCCATATATTTTTTAATTTCTCCTCTAATTGCCTGATTGGCCCATTTGTTCTTTAGTAGGGTGGTCTTTAACCTCCATGTTTTTGGAGGTTTTCCAGACTTTTTCCTATGATTGATTTCAAGTTTCATAGCATTGTGATCTGAAAGTGTGCATGATATGATCTCAATTCTTTTATGTTTATTGAGAGCTGCTTTATGACCCATTATGTGGTCAATCTTGGAGAATGTACCATGTGCACTCAAGAAAAAAGTGAATTCTATAGCCTCAGGATGTAGAGTTCTAAATATATCTGTCAAATCCATCTGTTCCAATGTGTCATTCAGGTCCATTATTTCTTTAGTGATTTTTCTGTCTAGTTGATCTATTCATTGCTGTAAGGGGAGTAGTAAAAATTCCCTGCATTTAGCACATGCTTATCAATAAGATTGTTTCTGTCTGTGATTGTTTTATGTATTTGGGTGCTTTCAAATTTGATGCATAGATGTTTATGATTTTTAGCTCTTCCTAATGGATAGACTCTGTGATTATTATATAATGTCCTTCTTTATCTCTTGTTACTGCTTTTACTTTAAAGTCCAGTTTGTCCAATATAAGTATGGCTACTCCAGCTTTCTTTTGACTTCCAGTTGCATGATAGATATTTCTCAATCACCTTACTTTCTTTTTTTTTAAATGTTTTATTTATTTTTGATACAGAGAGAGACAGAGCATGAGAGGGGGAGGGGCAGAGAGAGAAGGAGACACAGAACTGGAAACAGGCTCCAGGCTCTGAGCTGTCAGCATAGAGCCTGACGCGGAGCTTGAACCCACGAATGTGAGATCTGATCTGAGCCGAAGTCGGAGGCTTAACCGACTGAGCCACCCAGGCGCCCCTCACCTTACTTTCAATCTGAAGGTGTCTTCAGGTCTAAAATGAGTCTCTTGTAGACAGCAAGTAGATGGATTTTGTTTTTTTATCCATTCTGCTACACTATGTCCTTTGATTGGAGCATTTAGTCCATTTACATTCAGTGTTATCATTGAAAAATTTGGGTTTAGAGTCATTGTGTTCTCTGTAGGGTTCTTGCTTGTAGTGGTGTCTCTGGTACCTTGTATTCCTTGCAACATTTCCCTCGTAGACTCCCTCTTAGGATTTCTTGTGGAGCTGGTTTAGTGGTGATGAATTCTTTCAATTTCTGTTTATTTGGGAAAACCTTTATCTCTCCTTCAATTCTGAATGACAGTTGGCTTGTCATGGTGATATGGATAAAGGATTCTTGGCTGCATATTTTTTTCTGTTCATCACATTGAAGATTTCCTGCCATTTCTTTCTGGCCTTCAAGTTTCAGGAGATAGGTCTGTTACTATTCTGTATGTAAGATACTTTGTATGTTAGGGCCCTTTTATCCCTAGCTGTTTTCAGAATTCTCTCTTTATCCTTATATTTTGCCAGTGTCACTATGATATGCTGTGCAGAAGGTCGTTTCAAGTTACATAAGAGGGGAGTTCTCTGTGCCCCTGGATTTTAATTTCTGTTTCCTTCTCCAGATTGGGGAAATTCTCAGCTATAATCTATTCAAGTACTCCTTCAGCACCTTTCTCTCTTTCTTCGTCTTCAGGAATTCCTATGATACGAATATTGTTCCGTTTGATTGTATCACTCAGTTCTCAAATTCTCTTAAAGTGCTCCTGGATTGATTTATCTCTCTTTTTCTTGACTTCCTCTTTTTCTATAATTGTGTCTTCTAATTCATCTATTCTCCTCTCTGCCTCATCAATCCATGCAGTGGCTGCCTGTATTTTATTATGCACCTTATTTATAGCATTTTTTAATTCATCCCCATTATTTTTAAGGTCCATAATCTTTGTAGCGATAGCTTCTCTGATGTCTTCCATGCCTTTTCCAAGCCCAACAATTAGTTTTATGACAATTCTTCTAACTTCTTGCTCAATTATGTTGCTTATATCTGTTTTGTGCAATTCTGTAGCTGTGACTTCTTCCTGGAATTTATTTAGAGAAGAGTTCTGTTTTGTCATTTTGGCTAGCTTTCTGTATCTTGTCAGTTTTAAAAGTTTCTTGTGGACTCTGAACCTGTGAGTATTGCTATATTAAAGGAGGCCTATTGACTGTCCAGGGCCTGTCCTTTCAGGAAGTGTTCTTTTAATGGTGTCCCTTGGTCTCTCTTGTTGTGCCTTTGGTTATTTTATTTCCCTACTCATTGATATTTGGGAGTCTCCACCATTGCACTTTGGCTTGTTTCTTGAGGTAGCACTATGAGGCTGTCTTCTTAGTGGACTCTGTCTCTTCTCCTCCCGGACTCTTATAGTTCAGTGTCTTATGGCTTCAGTTCATTCTTATTTGAGAGACGTGGGCAGACGAAAAAGTATGGAGCTCCCTACATCTCTGCCATCTTGCCAGGATCTGTAGCGTGTCAGTAGATAAGCTTCCACACCGTGGCTAAGTGACCCAGGCTTTTTCCAGCTTGTGCTCCACCATTTCACCATTTATTTTAGTCAGGAGATGAGTCTTAGCCTGCAGCAGCTGGATCTCCAAGATACATCATGATTTTGTATATTTAAAATTAATACACTAGAGTGTATTGTCAGAATATTTGCTGAATGGCTTTCATAATAAGATCTCCCATCCCTTACGAGCATATTATATGCCATGCACTTTGCAAGCACGTTACACTTATTATTTCACTTAGTAAACCTTTTCCTGTCATAGGGAACAGCATGACAAATATAGAAGGACAAAATCTAAAAAGAAAACACTGGCCTGAAAAATCCCATATCTAACCTTTTTTTTAAAAATGGTCCTTTTTATTTAAGTAGGCCAAAATAGATAGTTCTCTATTTCAAAAAAATGAATTATATAATTGCATTCATCACCTTTATTTATATCTGATGCCGTTTTTTTTTTTTTAAAGAGAACATTCTGTGTCTAAAATGAATTTCTAATATTGAAAGTTAAATTCCTTTTTCCTGGATCTCAGTAGAAATTAGCTCTTTTGTTTTTGTTTTTGTTTTTTTAGTAAATATCCCCTGCCTGCCAGAATACTGTTTCGATCTTATATAAGTGAGGTATTTTCATTTTCATCATTTTCTGTGAAGCTGTTCTGATAATCTCACAGGGTCAAATTGAATAGCCAGTGTTTCATTGATATGTGAAAATGGTATCTGTATACTCCAGAAGGTTCCTAAAATTAAGCCATGATACAATTGCTGGTTCACTTAATTATTTAATAGACTTATTAAATATATGGATGCTACAACCAGAAGAAGAGTTTGTTTCTCCATAGAAAAGTGGAAAAAGTAGAGCTATAAACAGTATGTTCTTGCAAACGGTGTCTTCAATTATAACCATGTGTAAGAACCATTTCTAATTCTATTAATATAGTATTTCTTGGCCTAATGGTAGTAAGTATTTAATTAATTCCTATTATGTACATGAAATTTAGTTGTGAAATTAATTAATTATTTTTGGTTGCCACATGGTATAACTGTTGAATAAGAAAAATATTTTTAGATGTTATTGAGAATAATTATTTAGTTAACATATAAATTAGTGAAGTACAATCATATTACCTTTACTGGTGCACAATAAGTGTTTCATTACAAGAACATTAAAATAGAAAATTATTCTGCGTATAAAATTATAAACATTACTGTAAGTTTTTTCTCCATCAGTTTATATTTAGAGGTAGTTAATTATTTTCACTTTAGTACCTTCCCTTTCAATGTTCTTCCTTTCTTCCTAGCTAAGGAAAACAGGAAAAATATATTTGTCTGATGGTAGCACTCTTTTCTGATTCTGAAACATTATTTTCTTCAGTTTGTTCTCTTACTGTAATATTTTTATCTCCCAATGGCTCAGTAGTTGTATTTCCAATTCTTATATTTGCAGATGTAGAGAAATTTATTCTCATTACTAGAATAGTGGTTAAAACCATGTGCTCTTAAGATAGAATAAGACTGTCTAAGCATTCAAGTTCTGCCTGCTGCTTATTCATGTTATGAATGTAACCTCCCTGTTTCTTGATTTCCTCATCTTTAAAACACCTCCTTGTAGAATTATGGTCAGAATTAAATATGTTAATGCATGTAAAAGGCTTAGCAACAGTATCCTGCATGTGCTGTGAGCTCAATAAATGTTACCTGCTATAGCCAACATTCCTGGCATTACTCTAAAACATGCATTAGCAATTTGATCATGAAAATAAGGAAATGTGGGGTGCTTGGGTGGTTCAGTCAGTTGAGCATCCGACTCTTGATTTCAGTTCAAGCCATGATCCCAGGGTTGTAGGGTCAAGCCCTCCATCTGGATCTATATCAGTCTCTACACTGAGGGTGGAATCTGCTTAAGATTCTCTATCTCCCTCTGACCCTCTCCCTCACTTGTATGTGCTCTCGCTATCTTTCTCTCTCTAATAAATTTTTTTAATTAAAATGATTAAGTTTAAGGAAAAAAAAAGAAGGAAAGGATGAGAGAAGTAGCTACAAATCCTCTCTGTTACCCACATTCTCTGGTCTTACTTACTGTATTCATTTCCTGTTCCCCAGTTTACCACCACAACGTAATTTTTATGCTTTTACAGTCCTGGAATTAAGTCTTCTGCTCCTGGCTAAATCCTTTCCACATTCTAGCATCATTAGCTCACCTTTCTTTCTCACCTCCTTACTCCATCTACTGCAGAGGATTGATTTCCCTTTCCTGTGACCCACACTATGCTCTCTTGTTCCCTCAGGTCCAAATCCAAGTATTCACTCTGTTTCCTTCCTTGTGCTCTCCCTTGAAGAACTCACACTTACTCAGAGCTTCAACTTTGTGAAGATGGTCCCTCTTCACTTCTCCTGTGCTGATGTGTGTCCTACACCAATTATAATTCTGTGCTATTTAATGACCATTGGGAAATATCAGGCAGCATAGAATCATAGATTTCTAAGAGGCAGAAGAAGTCTAGCATGACCCGGTTCAGCCCATTGAAATTAGATAAAATTGGTTGGGTTAGAAGATATATTTTAGGACATGGATTATAAATTAGTACCAAAAATTAAATCTGCATAACACTTTACAGTGTGTGAATGCTTTTATTCACCTCAGCTCCTCTAATCTTCAACCTAAATAT
The DNA here is from genome assembly GCF_006229205.1 of Suricata suricatta. Classification (NCBI taxonomy): domain Eukaryota; kingdom Metazoa; phylum Chordata; class Mammalia; order Carnivora; family Herpestidae; genus Suricata; species Suricata suricatta. Next base: position 35,037,072 of record NC_043704.1, on the reverse strand, counting down.
GAGCACTAGAAAGATTTATAACTTTCACAAGATCATATTCCTAGTAAGTGAATAAATGCAATTTAAATCTACTTCCCTTAACTCAGCATAGTTTTTCATGTGGGCCCAAATAATTCACTTTTTTGTTGCCCTGTCAAAATGCCGTTAAAATCAGTAAAGTGTGTCTCACTAATTACTCATAATTTTATGTTTTCTTTGCATTTCTTTGTAAGAGTTAATGGTAACTCCGACTAAATGTCATTTTTCCACAGTGTTAAACTACCCTAGTTTCTAACATGCTCAGAAACACAGAGTAGTTTAAGTAGGATATTTTTTAAGTAAATATACTCATTTTAAAAAACTTTTTTTAGGCATAAAATAACTTTCTTAAGGAAAAAAAGGTGACTACTCAAAAAATTTTTTATTAAACCAGGATATAAACCTAAGTATATTTTAGCTTCAAGCGCTGACTGGGAAAGTGTAGATCCTGAAGGATATTGGAGGATAAAAGGGTTTGAGGATTAAGCATCCCATAGAAGAGAGGAAAACACTTATAAAGAGGTGAAGGATAAGAGTTCTGCTTTCATCAACTTTCCTGATGAGCTGTTGCTCCTTCTCTTCCTTGAGCGGTAGAAGTTATGACATGCATGGGAGCTCCATGTCACCAGCATAGGTTTACAGCATGGGAGTCTGATTTGTTTTAGTCACACACAACAGTCACAGTCTTGGACAGATTTAGGGAGATTGAGCCTCCATGTCAATTTATCTTAGAAGCATGTAATTGTATACATTTCCTTTTCTTACCTTAATAATTTTGAATGTAGGAAATTCATTCCTCATGACTTTTTGTCTGCTGGCTGCCTCAGGCAATTTACCCAAAGGGTATATGGAATCGTATTACTGTATTCAGTTAACTCTCCTATGACCATGATAGTGTCATCACTTTGGAATTGTAATAATTGGATACTCTAAATAAAGCTCACATTTGTGAAATAACTATGAAAAAAATAATTAAATCTACATAGAATTTGATTCAAAACCTGCCAGAAATTTTGCTCATTGGAATTATATATGTCATTTCCATGTCTGTTATAGCCAAAACATTTGTTGATTTCATTTTGAATTGTACAAGCATGCACTTTGCGGAAATAACCTCACAGCTTTGCTCTTTGCTTGTATTACTTCGCATGTCTACCTAGTAAGATTAACCAATATGATTGTTTTAATGATTGCAAACTACTATATTATATTCATTATGCCCCTGGAAAATGTATTTATTAGCAGTTGTGTGTGTGTGTGTGTGTGTGTGTGTGTGTGTGTGTGTTTAAAGCTCTCTCATTTTTTTACGGGCTATGGGGAAATGTTTACTTCAAATCTTTTCCCTTACAGTCATCAGTCTAGATACAGTGATGATAGTTATGGGCTGGGTGCCCAGAAGTGCTCAGGAATAACTGGGAGTGATGGGGCGCATATGGATGCATGCCCACACACACACACACACACAATCAGCAGGCTTTTCTTTACAGTTTTTCAAGGGAAACTAGCTCAGCCCATTCTCATTTAGTTTTCTAAAGCACTGAGTGAGCTCCAGGGTATTATGATTTTCTATTTGGTCTGAAACTTACAAGAGAAAGAAGAATATACATTAACTACACACATAAGTTATAACTTCAAGTAAAGAAAAAATCTTTACTGCAAATGCTAAATAATCAGCTTTTAAAAGTCTTGAAGTATTTTAATGTTCATATGCTTTGCAGTCTTTCAGTAACAATGGTAGTAGAGTGGTTAAACATATTATAGCCAGATGTCTATCTTCACCCTGCCAAATTATTTTTAATGTGTTTTTTATGTTTTACATACATACATAATGTGTTTTTATGTTTTATATACATGTATGTATATATGTATATGTATGGTTTTTTACTAGTAATTTTAATGTTCTACGTTTAAGTTCAGTCATCTTCATAAAGAAAGCTAACCAGTCACATTGATAATACAGGTCTTTATATGCTGACTTTAGTAAATATGTAATCAATCATCCACTTCAACAGACAATTATACAAAATGTCTGTCTCCAGGGCTCATACCCATCACTTTAAGAATTAACCAGTTCAAACTGACATGCATTTATTTTACTATTGTGACTTCTCCAAAAAGAAGGAAAGAAATCTGTTAAAATGTCCAAGTAAAACTTTGTACATAATGAAATGGGATTGTATTAGCAGAGATATTTTACAGACCTGAAATGTTAACTCTATAAAACAAGGAAAGAAAATCAAGGTTGTTTTTTTTTTCATATAACAAAAGTAGTATTAAATTATTTCTCCAGGTTTGGCAAAAGCATGCATAGATCAAAACCCAAGGAGAATATAAATTATATCCCGATAATGAAAATCATTTTCATTCATTCATCCATTCAATAAATATGCCAGTACTAGTCTAGGTCCTAGGTAGAGTAGTGGGGAAGTAAGAGGAAGAGTGGGTAAAGACAGAAATCCCTTAAAGAAATTGTATTTTAGTAAAGGAAGATAGAAAATGAAATAATTAGGTTTATAGTGTGTTAACGATATGGTGAAAAACCAGGACATGTACAAGAAGGTGTGGGGAGGTATTTAGTTTTCAGTGCAGGTATTCAGAGTAGTTTCCCAACCTTTCTCAGAAGCTTGAGGAGTACTTTTCTTAAAAAAAAAAATAATAAAACTTCAGAGCACCAGGGTTGGTTGCTCAGTTGACGAAGTGTCTTACTCTTGATTGCAGCTCAGGTCATGACTGCAAGCTTCATGTAATCAAGCCCCACATTGGGCTCTGTGCTGACAGCATGGAGCCAGGTTGGGAATCTCTCTCTCCCTCTCTTGCCCCTCCCTGCTCATTTTTTTTCTCTCTCTCTCTCAAAATAAATAAGCATTCTTAAAGTTTTAAAAACATAACTGAAAATTTAAAAAGGTATCTAGTTCTCAAAGAGTCTGTCTTACTAGTCCTCAATACTAAATTTCTATATAACAGAAAAAGTGTTCGAATCCTAGTGAAAGCACAGTCAAGTGGGGAAGGGCATGGAAGTAAAGGTCATTAAGGAAGAGGCCAAATTGGGTGTAAAATGTAAGACAGGGAATAAATAGACCCTTTACATTTTTCATCAGTTAAGATATCAGTTGATCTTCACAGCAGTCCTCTGATATGACACCTCTGTTTTACCAATGACCACTGAGCCTCTAGGAAGTTCAGTAACTTTCTTGGAGACACACAGTTAGCAATTGCCAGAATTGGGATTAGAAAGTAACTGTTGGACCCCAAAGCATGTAGATGAACCCACCATATTTTACTGTTAAAGAACGATTTCTTCTATCCCAGTCTGTTTGCAAGACATAGCGCAGATGATACTTACTTACTGCTTATAATTGTCATTATTTTTCAGGGACTCTGAAGTTTCCAATTATCTTTTCCATTTATGTATCTTTCATTGGATTGCATTGAAGGCTGTATTAAGTAAGTTTGGGAAAAGGTGTTTCTTTATAGCCCAAGTCAAAATTATTTTGAGTTCAATAGCACAATGTGTCTGTGAAAAATGTTGAATCTGCATGGTCAAAACTCATTTAGATGACAAAGTATGTGGTTATAAGGTGAATAAAAATCCTATTTTTTCTTTTTCAATTCTAAATAATTGCTATTGCTTCATCAAATAATTGAATTTACAAGTTCTTTGGTTAATCCTTAATGTCACAGACAAAACGCAACAATTTTAGAGGATGGTTAGGCTAGAAGTGTGGGCATATTTTTTCATTATTAGACTTTAACTGTGGGCATATTTTTTCATTATTATTCTTTCTTGAGTTATTGAGAAACAATGACATTTTTTATTTCGAGTTATATAATCTTCTAGGACAAATAAAAGTTCCTAGTTAGGTTGGTCAAAGTATTCTGTAAAGTATTTAGAATAATTTTCCTGTTTGAATAGAGAAATATGTGGCACTCAGTGCTTGGTATTATCATTCAATTTGCTATTTACTGATGTATGTCATTAAGCATGCATGCCTAAGAATAAACTAATAATTTGCATGAAAATTTATCTCAAAAAGCATAGTACTTCATTAGTTAATATGATAGATCATATTTGAGCCCTCATTCTTTGAGTTTGTTTTATTGCTATTCTGCATTACACAGTTTCTAAAAATTTACAGTCAAGGAAATAAACTTGAAGGAATTGTAGTTAATTGCAGAAACCTATTGATGAAATGAACACATCCTAAAATATACTAGAGATACACTTCTATTTTGTACTTAATTAAATCGTGGCTGTCATTTAAACTTTTAATGAAGACAGTGCCCATAAACTTGAATGCATATGTGTAGCTCATGCATGAAGATGTTGCTTTTACAAAAATACCAAAATTTTAATATAAACTAATTATAGTTAAACAAAAAAAGATGGTTACCTTAGAGAGATGCTGTGTTTGGTATTTATTACATCTTAAAATATACTTTGGTTATATTCAATAGTTAATTCCTTTATTTATTTCACATTACTCCTGTTTTATTTTGCTTTAGAAATATAATATGTGGGGACTTATTAAACAAAAGAAAAGAAAAAATCAAATGGATATTTTCCATCAAAAATAATGTAATCATAAATGCCACATAACCATAAAATAGTTTTGAAAAAATAATTTAAATATCAGAATTCCTTTTCAACAATGAATTTTTAAGTTAATATATATTTTAGATCAGATCACAGAATTAATTGTGGGAATCCCTAAATCTCACTCACACACACCCACGCCCCTACCTCACATTAACACACATACAGATTAAAAAAACATGTGGCTACCCATCACAAGTCTTTGCTACTTTTGTATTTGAAGCAAGACCAGAGAGCAGAGTTGTAATGTATGGCCCAGAGTGTTGCCTACGCATAATCTAGCAATATTGAGAAAATCTAGGGACATCTATTTAAGATGCTTAACATCTATAACTGAAGACTTTGTGGAATGTAGCTGACAATAAATAAAATTAAATTCATGAAAGCTAAAAATGGAAGGATTATGTTAGAACACTGTGGCAAGTCCTGTGCTGGGAGGTATTTTTAGACTGTTAGAAATATAAACTTGTCTTTGCTTTCCAGCACCTGTTCTTACTCTACCAGATGTTTGTTCACAATTGCTTAAAATTTCTTACAGGATGTTTCCTGCCTTTGATGTAGATTCTCTCTCCTGGGATCACTGAGCTCCCAGAAGTTATTGCAATTCTAATAATATGGGTGGGTTGATTAAAGAATCAGATCTGAAAATAACACAATAAATGCATATATTCTATGATGTGCTTTTTTCACATTTTAGTATATATTCCACCGGGATATATCCTACAATGAATGCCATGGTTGTGATTTTTTTCTCTTTATTGGGGATATATAAAATAATTCATCTTGAAATTGATGATGACTTAGATGTAAAGATATATGGGAACTTACCATCTTTGCCATTTTTATGGTCACTTAGTGACTGGAGAACTCCTTTCATTGTCACTCAATTTGAGACCTTGTGGGTAGTCCCTTACAATGAATTTCCTTAGCTTCATCAGCAGGAGTGGAGTGAATTTAGTACAGAATGATATAAATGATAGTACTTCTTACATCAAAATCCTTATACTTTGAACAGACACTTTATCAAGTGGCTGAGCAAACACAGCAGCTTTTGAAGTATTTGAAGAGCCATTGAATTTAAGAGTCTTCATGCCTTCACTTTTCTTTAATCTTATTAGTATAAGTCTTCAGAACATGGCTCTTTCTTGGTTCAAATTTAAGGACATAGATTATACAATAATGCTCAAAACTTCTTATCTATTTCAACCTGTTGATAGATACATCAAATACTTGGGAAGCTCTTGAATTTAAAATAAGAAGGACTCAATATTTTTTTAAATGACATTAAATGGATAGGGACGTATTTCATCTCTTTTTAGAAAAATCTTCATAAAATAATTCCATCGTTCTATCATTTTTTTCCTACTGTAATTTCCCAAATTGAGCGAGGTAAACTTTTCATTCCAATATTTTATATTCACCAGTAAAATGACTAAATGAACCTAATGAATAAGAATGGATCTAGAACAAATACAATAAATGTCAGATGTTCAGACACCATAAGGAATGTTAAGAATTCAGTCTTTTAAGATCAATCTTTTAAATTTAATTAGACTAATCATTTAGATGAATATCACTTTCTGTGCTTTTTAAATTTTTATTCCTCTCATGTCCTATTCATTCTGCTCACTGTCTCCTTAGAGTCTCAACTTTAGAATCAAGCAAGAAACTGTTTACAAAAAGACTTTGCCTGGTTCTCTGTATAAAATAGATGCTCAGGTGTAGAGAGTAAGGTAATTAGACTCTGTTTGACTGGTGTATACATCCCAGCTCTGCCACTAACCTGGTTGTGCGTCTCTGGACACACACACTCTCCCCCTCTACTTTTGTCTCCCCAGATTGTGCATCAGTGTCCTTATTTCCATCCAAAATCTCATTGATATATCTATGCCTTTCCATTCACACTCTCCAAGTATAACTATACTACTATTGTTGGGCCATTGTAAGACTCCTTACTGTTCTCTTTGATTTGGTCTTTTTCTTTGTCCATCTTATTCTACGCTTGACCTCCAGGTTAATTTTCTTAATTGTCAAACTCTTTCTCACCAACCTTCAACATTCCCATACTTAATTACCAAACTAAATCTTAACAGCCTAGGCCAGCCTTCAAAACCTATTATAAAACAGTCAATCCTGTCTTTCCTCCTTGGCCCTACTTCTCATTGCATATTGCTCTCTGCTTTATGTATAGACATTCATGTGCATGTGTCATCTCTCCATACAGGCTGCAAGTTGTATATAAACTAAGACTATATCTTAGTCTTTTTTTCTTTTTATCTTGCACAGTGCCTTAAACTTTGTGTGTATTTAGTGAGTGGGGGGGTAAAGAGAACTCATTCTACTTTCCTATAATACAAAAATATGAGATATGTAATTTGGCCTTTCTTGGTGAATTAGAATTGTCCTAAATGTTTCAAAGATGTATTGAGACTCTTTTATGAAAAGATATTCTGTTCAGTGTTGGGAGGTAGCTATGAATGAAAGAAGGCCTGCTGAGGGTATCCTGCTAAATTTGTTCTGTCGGCTATGGAATTGGAAACCATATATTTTTTTTAATGTTTATTTTTATTTTTGAGAGACAGACAGTGAGCAGGGGAAGGTCAGAGAGAGGAGACAGAATCTAAAGCAGGCTCCAGGCCATAAGCTGTCAGCACAGAGCCCGACGCAGGGCTTGAACTCACAAGTGGTGAGATCATGACCTGAGCCAAAGTCGGCAACTTAACCAACTGAGCCACCCAGGCACCCCAGGAAACCATGTTTAAAAGATAATTTTAAACAAGTGTACTTGGCTCTGAGTTATATTTTTCAGAGAGATGTTCTTTAGTGGATGATGGGGGGGCGGTTTGCAGGGATATTGGTGCTGTATGAGCAACCTGTCACGTGTGTGCGTGTGTGTGAGTGCCCATGCATGTGCACACGAGAAAGAGAGCATATGGAAATGCCTGAGTGAGAGAACAGAATCAGTCAATCAATCCAGTTGCTCAAATAATTGCTTTTTGTTGTTGTTGTTCTAAGCACCATCCCTAAAAGATGGGTTTCTTAATTCTTGAATAATATGTGGGTAGTAATTCACAATTCTAAGGCTCTTCCACAATTATTACTTTTAATTTAGTGTTTTAAATTATTGTGATTTCTGGAGTTTAAGGATTGCTTTTCCAAGCAATACACACATTGTATTTCTTGGATAATAATAATGTATTTCCAATACAGTAAGGACGTTATAGACACAGGGCTGGGTAATTCCAAAGTGGCCACAGCAGAATCTTTCCTTTAAATTATAGATCAGAGAAATAAGTCCAAACTGATGTTTTGAAACTTGCATTATGGCTTTTGTAAGCTTTTGCTTTATGGCTACAAACTATATATATTAAGTGAGTAAATTCCAGCCATTTTAAGTATGATATTCCCTTTCAATGTCAAAAAGAAAAATGGATTCTTCTATAACAACTGTTTTTTCAGTATCCTTGATTGAAAAAATATATACCAAAACCTTACTCTAAGTCCTATGACTTTTTAAATAAATCTGCATTTATTAATTTAAAAATGCATGTTATTTGAAATACAGTATCAACTGTATGTGATAATATAGTCTTCTGACAATGTCTGATGCAAATGTAGATTCCGAGTCCCTTATGAGAACAAAGTTACTCATTCAGTGAGATCCTTATAATACAGCTCCCAGTGAGTATCGGCTCACTGGATGGGAATCCCTGCTTTCCGTTAGATACTTTCTTCCCGCAGACACTAGTATCTATAATAATGTAATTTTAACTAGTAATCTAATAATTGATACTCTATTTCAAAAGTTTTTAAAGTATTCTACAGGATTATTCTCTAAAATTGTACTTGTTTTTGTTCCTGTTTTTGGTTTTTGAGCATTTGTACAAGTATTTAATGAACTAAGAGTAGGATGAACAAAAGCTAAACTTTAAATTTAATAGTTCCTTTCATTCCACAAGGCTTCGTGTGTTTACAGTGTCTCCAGTTATTTAATTTTACTATCTGTGTTTTGCCATTAAGTGATGTGGTGTGCTCAAGTCATTTCAGCTATACTGAGTGTCTTTAGAATGTGCCTATGCCCAATTGTCATCTTTTGAATCTCAATCTTTCTTTCTCTCTCCCTCTCTCATTAAATGCTAGTAATCTGATTATCAGTTTGAATTTGAGTCAGAGTCGGCTGACCTAGACTGAATGAAATGGACCCACCCCTCCCAGCAGAAGTTCCTTTAGTGAATTTGTCTGCGTCTCTTACCCAGAGGTTCCCTAAGCATGAAATCATGGTCATTGTTTGTCACCCACATGTACTTTTAATGTGATATATTTTTTAGACGTTTTTTTGTTTTATTTTTGAGAGACAGACAGCGTGAGCAGGGGAGGGGCAGGGAAAGTGGGACAGAGGATCTGAAGCGGGCTCTGCCTGACAGCACAGAGCCCGATGTGGGGCTCAGAGTCACAAACCGTGAGATCATAACCTGAGCCAAAGTCGGAAGCTCAACTGACTGAGTCACTGAGGTGCTCCTAATGTGACACATTTTAATGAAAATTTGGACATAACAAATTTGATTATAAATTTGAACATGATAGCCATAACTTCTATTTTGTTGCAAATACGGTAATAAAACATATCTAGTAACTCAGCATGAAAACTCAGATATTATGTTGGAGCAGAGCACACGACTACAGCATGAATGTGCCTATAGCATGGATGGGGACTATGTCTACATGACCTTGTGTGTTCACAGGAGGCCTGCTTAGCTCTGCATCTTCAGACACATGTGATCACTTGGTTCACTTTTGTGTTCCTCACTTCGATAACCTGGATCTAGAATTGAAATGAATTCAGAGATGGGGAAGGAGTAAAAAAACATACCAAGTGAGAAATTATTAAAGGTTTGGGATTGTATTTAGTACGTATTTGGTAATAGATTTAGAGGACACATGGAGATAGCATAACTATTATTAAATATTTGAAAGGTTACTCCATTCTGAATCTATTCTCTATGGCTTTTCCAGATTGGAAAGTCCCAAGGATTCAAAAATCTCCCTTTACTAAAGAGGTGAATTCCTAATGAATAGAATAGGTCACATTAAAAGCAGATTCTCTGTTAATAGATGTAGGCCCAGGCTGGATGATTGTATGATGAGCTGTGATAGGATAGCAAGGATCACGGGTGTACGTGCACCAGATAATCTCCAGTGCCCTTTTCACACATGAGAATCTCTGAAATAGTAGAAAAGAAATGGATATGCAACACAAACCATGACTTAACAGTGTCATGAATACTCGCCTTTAAATTGTCGTCTCAGAACATGTTTTATAACGTCTCATTTAACCCCTGAGCCACTGTGATTCCTTAAAAGCTTTACATTCAAAATTGTGCTAGATACAGACGCAGCCGAGTATGGAGGACATCAGAGACTGGACCACAACACCGAGTTTTTCTCTCAGCCTCTTAGACATAATGAACGCCCCTGCTCTCTTTTGGTAAGTAAGATTTTCAAGATCTTTTCATGCATTTTAATTTTGCCCTTTATGGTTTTTTTTTTTTTAATGTTTGCTTATTTTTGAAAGAGAGGGTTGTGTGGGGGAGGGGCAGAGAGCGAGGGAGACACTGAGTCCAAAGCAGGCTCCAGGCTCCCAGCTGTCATCCCAGAGCCCGACAAGGGGCTCAAACCCATGAACCGTATATGAGATCATGACCTGAACTGAAGTCGAAGCTTAATCGACTGAGCCATCCAGGTGCCCCAACACTTTATTTTTTTTATTATTTTTTAAAATTTTTTATGTTTTTTAAATTTATTTTTGAGAGACAGAGAGAGACAGCGGGAGCAGGGGAGGGTCAGTAAGAGAGGGAGATACAGAATCTGAAGCAGGCTCCTGGCTCTGAGCTGGCTATTAGCAGAGTCCTACACTGGGCCCAAACTCATGAACTGTGAGATCATGACCTGAACTAAAGCCTGATGCTTAACCAACTCAGCCACCCAGGCGCCCCCCAACCCTTTATTTTTAAAGTGATGTTTTTGTCCAAAGAAACAATAAGTCTTTGACATGCCAAAAAAGAAAAAAAGAAAAAAAAAGTTGGATGATAGAGAAGAAGTGAGCTGAAATATTCAGAGGCAATGTGTGTGGTACTGGGCTGAATTCAGTTTTAGAAAATAATAGTAAGAGATATTTGTTGAACAATTGGGGAAGTTTGATTACTAATAGGATTAAAAATATTTCTCAAAGGGGAAGCCATGTTTTTTCTATTTGTTATGCAACAATTTACATCCCTTTGTTCTTGCTTTCTATATAATATTTTACATCAAGCAGATTTCTACATTATTGAATACCTCATGAATTTTAACTTAAAGTACCTTAAAAGGGTCAATAAAAATATATCTTTTTTTCCCCCCTGGAGTCAATTAAAGACTGAGTTCATTCTAATTATAAAATTATTTCTTCATCTTACTGAGGAAAACATTAAATTATATAACTAATTTTTACTTTGTGGGATTAACACATGAAAGAATATTGCTCTAAACTACTAGGTTTAAATTATTTTAAAAATAATGAATTTAGGGGCGCCTGGGTGGCTCAGACTGTTGAGCATCCGGCTTCCACTCAGGTCATGATCTCACAGTCAGTGGGTTCCAGCCCTGCGTCGGGCTCTGTGCTGACAGCTAGCTCAGAGCCTGGACCCTGCTTCAGATTCTGTATCTCCCTCTCTCTCTGACCCTCCCCAGCTCATACTGTCTCTCAAAAATAAATAAAAAGCATAAAAAATTAAAATATAAAATAAAATAAAAATGTAGAATTTAAAAATTCTCCAGATTTGGAGGAAGCATGTCTACTTTGTGTCCACATAGTAAGCTCAAATCCATACATCTACGCTGTGTGTTTTTTTCTCCTTTTCCTGACCAGTCATAAACCCCTCTCCTCTCTCCCTCCCACGCTCTGGCTAGCTCTAACTCATTCTTACTTTCTCTAACCCTCTTGTCCTTGTCCTCTTCTTCTATCTCCGGCTCAAATCTGAAACCTTTTCACTGTGAGCGGTCTTAGATTAGGATCTGTAGCACTTTTATGAAGGCAGGATATAGCTAACAAAAGTTTAGGCAGTGCTATCTAGCTGTTAAATTCCGTTGTTTTTCAAACATGTAGGTCTAAGTCAAAAAGGAGAATCCATAGGGGACCCATAATTCCTTCATTTTTCTATATAGTCCCACCTCTTAAAATTGTGCAAGTATGTCACTTTGTAAATCACCATATTATATGCTGAAGTGGCTTGTCAAAGACAGTGGCATAAAATAAATGAACAGAGCGGAGACGAGCAAGATTGAGTAGTGGCTTATTGGCTCTGAGAAAGTTTCAGTGGCCACAGGAAACTTGCGTGTTACACTAACAGTATGCAATGATCATGGTGACACTCATGTAGCTTCAGATACAGATATAGATACGTATGCATTTATAAGGGGGAGGGCTTAATGACACTGTCGGATTGTTTCCATAAAGACTAATCACTGTAGTTTGTCAGAATATTCAGTTTTGCCATGTAAAGATTGATTAAAAATATAGGTTCTGAAGTGAATTTTTAAAATTATCTCAAAGGTCTGCAATAACCAAAAAAGTTAAAGGCCCCTGAGAGAATAGGGAAGATCATTCAGCTTGCAAAGAGAAATCATGGAGAAGCAGCAACTGGCCGCAATAAAGTTGAACTTGAACCAACCAGACCAGACTTAAAGGAATTTGAAAGGTTCAGGCAAAATTTGTATGTAGAAAACATTCTGAAATTTTGAATCCAGTAATTCAAAATATATCTAGTTGGTTGCCTATATGTATCCAATGAGGGTTCTATTAGGGAGAGAGAACTGGTAATACATTGAAAAAAACTAAAGAATGTCGCAGCAGAGAACTGGGGGTCAAGCCCCCTGTCCTCCATTCCCTAACGATGAGACCTTGAGTAATTTAAGCTTCTCTGTGCTGCATTTTCCCTCATCTGTGTAGTGACGATTAGTAATACCATCCACTCTACAGTAAGAGATTCTTAGGAGGCATAAACTCATTAACGTGGCCAACCTTTTTAGAAACTGCAAAATGGTATTGCAGGTGTATTTTTAGTTTATTATTGTCAGGGCTCTTCAGTTATCTTTGTATGTATTTTAAGCACATCAAGAGACTAGATGCTTTGAGGACATCCAGTTAAGAAGAACTTCTCCCAGTTTGGAGGAAATTAAAATCTTAGGCAAGGACTCCTAATCTTGGGGGATGGACAGAAAATATCTTGCCATCCTTTCAGTTTTGTAAGAGCAAAAGTATCCTGTCATAATTAAAACAAGCCAACTAACCAGTGGTAGCAAAAGCAAAAAGATTACTTTGCAAGTACTAATTGAATCTATTATGCAAATAAGAAGCGTGCAGTTCTAAAATAGCAGGTGGAGTGGAAAGTATCACATAAGTCCCCCAAAAGCACGTGAGAACACAGCTTAACCACTGCCTGTATTAGAATTCTCATCCACAATCAAAAAGGTAAAGGTTAGCTCTGTCCTTGCAGCAGCAGTATCTTGTTTTCAATGGTTGCCTGGGCTTCAGGAAACACTCATTTACATGTCTTTAGGGTCCAGATGAATTCAGCACTGGTTTTCATATAAGAATAAGGCAGCCCAAATAGACTAGAAAATCCATGTTTAAAAAGACATGTTCCTTCTTGCCAGAGTTATCCTTTGAAGAGCCGGTAAGGAGCGGGAGGGGGGGATACATTATAAGACAAACCTCTTCTAAGAATGCCTCATTATAATGGAATTCCTTATTAAACTGGTTCATATGTACTAGGATCCAATCAGGTTTCTTGACCAAGACTAGAGGTGATACAGGTCTCATTCCACCACCAATGAGGGATCGCTTTTGCCTCCCACATGCCTGGAATAAAGGACAGAAGGGAAGGCTTCTTTCCTTCTCCATGAAACTTCTGTCCCTCACAACAACAGTTTTATTTACTAAAGCTTAATTTCAAACTCAGTAATCTGAAGGACCTGCTGAATAAGTGTCAAATCTGTTTTCAAAGATAGTAACAAAGAAGAGCTTGAAGGAATCTTAAAATATGAAGGAATCTCAAAATAGCCATGCATGCTGCAGCATCAGCAAGTACCCTTCCAGAGTCTTCTGCATGCACTCCACCAGTTGAAACTGTGAAGTTGGAGGAGAGCCATGTGTGTACATATCTGATAAGATCAGAGCATCCCACAAATGCCAAGAAGTGATAGGGCAGAATTTTTCCATTCTGCTTTACTGGCAATTATTGGAAACTCCATTTTAAATATTTTTTATGCTTCATTTATTTATTTTGAGAGAGAGAGACAGAGCAAGCATGAGTGGGGGATAGGCAGAGAGAGAGAGGGGAAGAGAGAATCCCAAGCAGACTGCACATTGTCAGTATGAACCCCAATGTGGGGCTCGAACTCACAAACTATGAGATCATGACCTGAGCTGCAGTCAGACACTTAACTGACTGAGCTACTCAGGATCCCCTGAAAAATCCATTTTAGCACAATCATTTATCTGTATTTTGGTTTCTGATATAGGAACTTCTGTGAGTTTAGATGTTACTTATACATCAGCCAGTGCACTGGAAGCAGGGAGGCTTGCTTTCTCGTCTCTGGTTCAAAAAGTCAAATTCCATGGTACGAATGGATGAACAGATTATTGAATCGAAAGTGAATTAGTTTCCTTTACAGTAACTCAAGTAGTCTCAAGGGTGAAATATGAGTAAGGCAAGAGTTTTAGCATTTATTACTTTGCCAGTTAGGCTCCTTATCATTAAAATGTAGGCTGTTTATTCTCATTCTAAAGTCAGAAGTGCAAAAGTAGACTTTTGGTTAAAATAGAGAATTCAGTATAGATGTGTCTTTCAGTATAGATGTGTCTTTTTATTGAAAATACAATTTAGTGATTGGGAAATGTCTTTTGCTCTATCCAAAATCATGAATGTGTTTAGGTTTTTCAGAAAAAAGAAGTCAAACTTGATTCTTAAAGCTTATTCTTTTTTAATGTTTCTAAATAAGATATATTCCTATAAAATATTTATTAGCATCACTTTTCTTTTTACCTAATACAAAATAACGAATTAGAATAAAATTTCTTTTTCTTACAAAAATATTTAATGAACTGAAGCATGTATGTGAAAATTAAAATTATTTTATATGCCACACTTATTTTTCAAAATTTTTTGTAATATTTTATGGCAAATGTGTGTGTATAGACTAGTATTAAGGGTCTAATGCCCTTTTCATCAAATGATGTTCTCACCCTTCGATTATATGCTATTGCTAAATTTAACAATTTCTAAGAAAATTTAAAAATTAGTCTTTAAAGTTTTTTATTTAAAATTATTTTAAGATTTTCTGTTTCAAAGTTTTGACATCCTGTTTCCAAAACTTACATAATTACTTTTTGTAACTCATTTATGATCCTAGAAGAACATACTACTTTGCCTGGATGACATCATATAGTAGATTATTATGTGATCCATTGTGGGGTTTTTTGGATGTTTCTTTTTTTTTTTTTTTTTAGCCATGTTAGTGGTTGGCATAGTGATTTAGTCATTAAGGTAGTCAAAGTGGGTAGATTAGCATGCATTTTGCCTCTCTTAATAAATGAATTGGATTGTACTGTGGCATTCAGATTTCTTCTGAGGTGTTGACTATAAATATAGCTAGAAAAAATGAAATTCATGGCCATATATTACATTGTCTCATATAGTCTTAATATGATCCTAACTACAAAATCTTTAGGGCTTAATGGGCATAATAAATATGTTAATCAGCAAATATTATCTGTGATGGATTTACTAAACAGTTTTTATATACATGTACTTAAATATCAATTGTTCATATTTAAATGTACCTAAACTTTATGTATAAACCTATTTAACTTATGTTCATATTTCTTTTCACTTGCTGTATGAATCAAAACTATGTTTAGAGTTAAAATTATAAAATGAGAGTTACAGAGCCAATACTTAGCATTAAATTATAGAGCCCCCAAACTGTTCATGTCTGTAATTGTTTCATCATAAGGATTACTTCTGATTATCTTAAATCCTTTAGTATAATTGGTAGTCATTTCCTAACCACTAAGAAAATTGATTTACATACTCAGAACCCTAATAAAGAAGAAAACTCAAAATTCCATAAATAGCCATAGTTAAGAAAAATCACTTGCTTGGGGAAATTCTTTCATGTTGCCTGTATTGCAAAGACTCTAGAGCAACATAAACACGTTCTAGTAATTAACACTGCAGTGGAAAATATAATTACACAATATCCCCGTTAATGATACTATACAATTATCAACTGAAGGTTGAGTATTTGAGCAGATAGTGTTAAGAGGTCTCTAAGTGTGACTGGAATTGACATCATAAGGCTCCTTACATAAAATGACCAGCATCGTTTAGTAAGCATTCTTGGAGCATTTTTAACCCTTAAATGCCAAAATCGAAATTCAGTGGATAGACTGCAAACCTTGAACTTCTTATATCATCCCTTTTGTGTTACTCTTAAATTGGGGGTTGATAAAATACTGAAAGATCACAGAAAGTAAGATTGTTTCTAAATCATATGTTTATAGTTATCATTGTATTTTATTAATGAAATTACTTATGAGGCTATACACCAAACAGAGTAGATACCAAAACTGTGTAGGATTTAAGTAGGAGACTGATGTGACCTGTCTTGATCTGTCACTGTGCCACATGGACATGTTTCGGCTTCACTTGTTTCACTGCATCTTTCCCAAGAGACTTGGACCTATCGGAATCCTTTTATATGCATATAAGACCATATCCAAAATCAGAGAAATCTTTTTCATATAAAGGGAACTGAAATTCTTTTATCCAATTTTGTTGCTACTGAAAAATGTATGTTGGTCTTTAGTTTTAAAATGCTCAAAACAATTCAGAACCATTCTGTTCTAACCTGCTGCCCCACTGATTAGTTCTACCTAGTTTCTATGATTCCCTAATCTGCACACACAGAACAATAGAGTAAGTATATGGCAAACTGAAAGGGCAAACCCATCTCTTGACTCATGCCTATTTCGATAAAAGTTGGAGAGAGAATTGGTTGAACCTGTAAATTACAGGAAAACCATTATAGGGAAACAGATTTTGGCATTGACATAAAGGGTTTCTCTACACTTAATGAGTCCAAAGATATAATATTTATCTTTTGAAAGTATTAGAAGCAAATCAAACTGTGAGAAATTGAGCCAGTCAGTGACTGTTAGCATTTGTGAAATTTTTCTCAGATGATGGTGGTCATTTTTTAAATCATTATTAATTAAAGATTAGTAAACCTCTTCTCTGGTTATTATATTCTTAATATAAATTTCTTAATGTGCTATCATTTTGCAATTGCATTTATCTTTAATATTCAAACCTAACCAACTATGTGGATTTATCTGATTTTTTTAAGAGTTGTGAGAGTTCTTTATCACAAAAACTGTAAGGGAAAACATTGTGTTTACTTGCAGAGTTGAGAAATATTGGGTATACAATAGTCTCATTCAGTGAAAATCAGCTGTTCTGTTCCTTTATTTATTTTTCCTTAAGCTATTTCTGCTTTGTGTCTTTCATTCTGCTTCTAAACTATAAAAGCTTTTTTTTTAACCATCAGTCAAACTTTCACTTAAAGATAACATGACTGAAATAATAAAATAATCACAATGTCAGAAATGGAAAAATACAGTAACAATGAAAACAGCAGTCTGTGATATTATTTTTACTGTTTGTTAACAGTAAATATATATAAAATAGCACATAGATACACATCAGGCAGTTCAGATCACTTCTCAATTTTATTAAAAAGTATTTCAGATATAAGTATATTAAAGAATATCTTATGATATATGCACATGTTGGCCCCACTTTTATTAATTCTTTTATTCATTATTTTATTTAGTCATCTTTTGGCATCTACTTTGTCTACTGGTGCCTACTAAGAGTTAGAAATATGAAGGCATAGGGCTCTGCCCTGGTAAAACTCTTGGTCTGGTAGGGAGTTCAGATCATCAACTTGACAAACAAAATCACAAATTGTGTTAAGTGTTCAGAAAGAAATAAAAATGCCCTTGAACTAGAGAACCTGGATTCAGTTCTTATCTCTGCCACTTACTCAGTGTGTGAGGTTGGGAAAATTATTGAACCGTCCTGTGTCTCCCATTTCCTCATCTGAAAAATGGAGATAATTACAGTACTGCATCCTAAGGTCGTTGTGGAGGGTGAAGGAACAAGTACTTAAATGATGTGGAGAACAATGGATGGCACCTACTTAGCACTTAGTAACTGTCAGCTGCTGGCGTCACTGGTTTGCATCCACACCATACAGAAGGGGAATCTGGAACCCAGAGAGGAAAAGCAACATGTCCCAGGTTGTACAGATTAAAAAGGAAAGAAAGGAAGAGAGAGAGAGAGAGAGAGAGAGAGAGAGAGAGAGAGAGAGAGAGAGAGAGAGAGAGAACGAAGGAGGAGAGAGAGAGAGAGGGAGGGAAGGAAGGAAGGAAGGAAGGGAAGGAAGGAAGGAAGGAAGGAAGGAAGGAAGGAAGGAAGGAAGGAAGGAAGGAAGGAAGGAAGGAAGGAAGGAAGGAAGGAAGGAAATGGAGCAGTAAGAGATAATGAAGTTGAGAAACCATCATACCTAGTGTTGTCAAGGGACACCTCGCTATGGAGCTGCTACTTTTTGAGATACAAGAGATATGGAACTAGTGAGGGAAAAGAGTGTTCTGATGAGAGACCCAAAGGAGGGAAGATGTGACCTGTTTAAGGATCCAAAAGGCCCCTGCGACTGGAGCCTGGTGCGAGGGGAGAGGAGACAGGTGCCACACAGAGCTGAGATGTAAGATATAATTGTGCTAGAAGCGGAGTCAGGACCCTGCCGGCAGGGAGAGGATGTGTGTTGTATTTTAAATGCAGTGGCAAGCATTTTGATTGGTTTAAATTGGGGAGGGACCTAAAAACCTTTAGGATCCTTTATATTACACTTGATTAGTTCATAAATGACAGAAGACAAAACAGGATGACAGGTAAGTGTCTTGGTGTAGAGCAGTGTTTTGTATATCACTTTCATTCACCTGAATGGAATACCATCGTCACCGTAGGGCAGCCTCCCTGCACCACCAGATCATGCATCAACCTCAGGGACTGTCCTTCCTCGCTGTGTCTGAGGTTTGTAAAGTGTATGGAGCCCTCTAGTGGTGATCGCTTCAAAGGCGCCTCACCGTTGCTGCCAGGGCTGCGGAACTGTAGAGCTGTGTCCCCAGTGCCTGTAGAATCTTAAAGATAACAGTAACTTGAAGCAGATGTGAGGCTGCATCCTGTCGCTTTGATATAATGGCATCATGCTCCGCATTTCTTTCCACTGCACTGACATGGTTGTGTTGACAGGTGTACATTCCGAACCGAGTGGGCCTCATCCTGCAGAATGTGGACATGCCCAACTGAGCAGACGCGGGTTCAGCTTCCCCAGATGTGTGCTTTGTTTTCCTGTTCTCATTGTCACAGAGCTTGTAGTGTGGAAGCCTTTCAAAATACAGTTGTCTAGACGAAACGTCAGGTGTCTGAAATTTAATGTTGGTTTATGTTAATGAATATCAGGCTTTTATTGAAGAAGAGGGGGAAAATTTTTGAAATTTCAAGGATGCTAGGCTGTATTTTCCAGGCATCTGAGCAGCTAGGTGTCTCAAATGAGGTATTTTATGTAATGTCTTCAAACAGCTTTACTTTCCAGGCCAATGTTTGATACTTAAAGTTCAAATTTGAATGTGTCACATATGATTATTTCTGTTGAATGTATACAGTATTTTTTTAAGATGAATATTTGGTGATTTTATTTGTTCTAAATATCTCTTGGTTTAAGTTACAAAGCACCAAAATTGTTACTGTGTTTTTCAAATTATGTTTAGAAATACATATGTATGTAAATAAATATGTATTAATAATATAACATTAAGAATTGGATCAAAGATAATATAAAATTCATTATCTATAAACTCATCCATGGTTCATTTTGTGTGAGTTTTATCTTGTGATCTCTGCTCCACTTAGTATCCTGGTGGATGCTAATAACTCAGTCTTTCTGAGGGCCTGAAATAGTCATTGTAACAATTCAGAAAATGTCTTTTACTTTGTGTCAATAAAAAAAATGGCAAAATTGCCTTTGCTAATGTTTATTTTGCTGTACTGTTGTGAGGCTTGGATTAGAATGAAGGTTAAAACGCCTACCGCAACTCTGACACCTTTCACCCATGTCTGCACATGCGCACAAGGGTCCAGGCACGGGGGTGATAATATTTTTTCTTTAGGTACTATTTTGTAATGTGAAATTATGCTACCTAACTCAGATATCCAAGCTACTCTCCAGCTGTAAACCTGAGCACTTTCAGAAGCTGAACTAACTCTCTCAACGCACTGGAATTCATGAAATCGCCCCTCAAGCCATTAAATGGGAGGACACAAGTCTAAAATCACTGATACATAATTCATTCATAACTGAGAAATTATGACAAAGTATCTCACATTTTTTAAAGGTCTTATTTTCCCCTTTCCATTAATACATTAATAGTGATGGCTTCTTTCTTTGTTGTTGTGTTTAGCCTGATTATTCTTGCCTAATGAGCAGTACTTGGAGGTCGTTCTATAAAAACCTCACTCAGTACTAGAAAAGGTTAGCAGAGGAGACTTTTAAGCTAAACCTATTATTTATTAACTATCTTTCTTACAGCTTTTTTGAGTGAAGCCTTGAATCTGGGTCTAAACATGTTGTTTGCTTTAACTTCAAAGTATAGTAATGGTTTGATTTCCTGAAAGAATCTGTGATGCGAGCTGATGATGATACATATCAGGAAACATTACTGAAGACCTTCTGTGATTCTCTTCCTGGTGCAGGAATGTTATTAATGTCTTAGCAGTTTCATGATCTGCGTACTGTACCAGTGCTTGACAACACGACATACAACCATGATGCTTTCTGTCCTTCTTTATAATGTCTTACTTTTTCACTTCTTACGCATGAAGGGATATGGGGATTTTCTATCACAGATCTTTAAAAATTACCAGATACTACTGCACATCTAGAACCATTTTCTTTCCCTTGTGACCTCTGTGGCAAAGTAAAAAAGACCAGAATAATAATAATGCTATATTTTCATTGTAGTGATGCTTAGTAATATGATTTTTAGATTCTACAGTGTAACGTTTGAATTTAACAGTGTCATATAAGTTACCTTGGTCAAGTGTTTCCCCCCAAGAGAACAATAAATGGATATTGTAGAAATTATAAAAAATATACACAAAACATTGGGTCTAACATAGAATGTAGAGTGTTGTTGTTGTTGCTTTTTGCTGTTGTTTTTCCTATCTGTATAGACAGTCTTTCTAGAATATTCTAATGTACTATATTTCACTTTAGGTCTCCATTTTTGTATCAATAACATTCTCATTATCATATTATCTGATGAGATGTTGTTTCTTTTTATTGGTTAAACATTTTCAACAATTACGACAGAGAAATACAAATTTTACCCTGGGTGCCTTATGAATACGTCTACTTCTCTAATGTGGTTATCAGTCACATCAAAATGAAAGTCCTTTGGGTGCCTGGGTTGCTCAGTCTGTGGAGCAACTCTTGATTTCAGCTCAGGTAATAACAGCCCTCCCTGCGCCCACCCCATGTGCTTGTGCTCTCGCTCTCTCTCGCTCTCTCACCCCCTCCCTCTCTCACACACAATAAATAAATAAGCATTAAATAAAGGAGAGTCCTCTACCTTTTTTTTAAAGTTTATTAATTTATTGTGATAGAGAGAGAGGTGGGAGGAAAGGCAGAGAGAGAGGGAGAGAGAAAATCCCAAGCAGGCTCGCACTATCAGCCCAGAGCCTAACATGGGGCTTGAACCCACAGACTCTGAGATCCTGACCTGAGCTGAAATCAAGCATCAGACACTTAACTGACTGAGCCACCAAAGTGCCCCAAGAGTCCTCTATCTTTGTTGACTGTTTTAGAATAAGTATTTTTACCATTTCTAATCTTTTATATTCTAGAAAACAGATTAAGGATTTCTTTCCATCATTTTTTAATATTCGTGAGTGTTAGTAATTACTCTCTTACCTAAAAAAGAATTTACCCCTAATGCTAATGGTGCTTAATGTTTTATTTTAATATTAGCTTACTCAGAAAATACCCATCTTTAATGACCAAAACCCAAACTGTAAACATTTTTCCGGGAACATTTCCCAGTTTATAAATGCTTGAACTCTGATGGTCAGCTCCTTTCTTTTTCTTTCTTTCTTTCTTTCTTTCTTTCTTTCTTTCTTTCTTTCTTTCTTTCTTTCTTTCTTTCTTTCTTTCTTTCTTTCTTTCTTTCTTCTTCTTCTTCTTCTTCTTCTTCTTCTTCTTCTTCTTCTTCTTCTTCTTCTTCTTCTTCTTCTCCTTCTCCTTCTCCTTCTTCTCCTTCTTCTCCTTCTTCTCCTTCTTCTCCTTCTTCTTCTTTTGCCTGTTCATTTGATTTTTCTCACTTGTCCTGTTCTTAGCTGATGTATTCATCTCCAACATAAAATGAGGGATTTAGCCACCATGTTTCTCACGTTCAAAAAATAAGCAGTGACAATAAATTGACTTTTCTTGTGGCAACAGTGAAAGAATGCACGTACTTTTTCCTCTGACTCGAGCACTCCCCTCAGCCATATCAATTCAACATTTGTCAACCATCAGGGTATCACCATCGCTATGCGGGATCATACAGGAGGTTGTCTGAATAGGAACCTATTCTTCAAGTAATACAGGAGAGAGCGTGGACAGATCTGGGGGAGCGACGCAAGGTAATATGTTTTCCTCTCGTGTTCGGCTGCCGCTTCAGGGCAAATATCTTCTCACTGTCCCTGGTTCTGCAGCCATCGGATCTGGTGATGACAGCAACATAAACCAGGCTTCCTGTTGCTCTCCTGTTTAGAACAAGCCAGTGCAGACATACCTGTAGAAACCAAAATGGTAAAACAGCTTTCTGCCTGGCCTCACACGTCTGAGATGATCTCTTTTGGCCTATTTTGAGTCAAGCCCCGAACAGGGGTCCTTTACAGTCATGGGTTTCATTCATCTATATATTCCTTTTAGGGAGACAAGCACTGAGCTATGAACTTTGCTAGGTAGAATATTTTGATGAAAGAAAATAGAAATCTAAGCATAGCAATGTCATGTCCTTTATGCAGCAGAGTTCATTTATCATTCACGATGCGTTAGAATTAAAATGTAGATAAATTCTCCCACTAAAGCCAGCCTTCGGGGGGGAAAAGAATCAAATGAACTCCCTACTAATTTTTCTGCTCTATTATCTTATTAATGGTGATTTGTAGAGAATTGCAGAGAAACATTCATTCTTTAGGGCAGAATTTCTTAATTGGTAGTATGAGAAATTAAGATACAGTAGCTGTAAGTGTTTTTTGTCTCTCTGTAATTTAAAATATTACATCTGGATTTTAACTCTTGGCAAGAACTGTGCAGAGAATGTAATGTTTATTTACATGAAAAAAATATATTTTGTGATAGATATACTTATGCTCCAGGGGGAGTCATTCAGAAGTTTCCTTGTGACTTCCGGTTTTTCATATGATTTGTGCCGGGCCAGAGAGAAGTATTTGGCCCTCACGTACTCCGTGTAGACCAGCTTGCCTGGAAGGCTGCACTGTACTTTAAAAGAACCGTGTGATATAATGGTCACAAGGTCTGAGTTCAGGTTACAGCTTTTACCTTCAGTGCCTCATTTTAAAAAGCACTCACTGGGGCACCTGGGTGGCTCAGTTGGTTAAGCCTCTGACTTCAGCTCAGGTCAGCTCTCACGTTTGTGGGTTCGAGCCCCGCATCAGGCTCTGTGCTGACTGCTAGCTCAGCGCCTGGAGCCTGCTTCTGGTTCTGTGTCTCCTCTCTCTGCTCCTCCTCCTCTCATGCTCTGTCTCACTCTGTATCAAAAATAAATAAAATATTTTAAAAAAAGCACTCACTGACTGTTCTTACTTAGAGCAGTAAGACAGAGGGAAAACAAAGCATCGGTTTTATAAATGCTATTGTTTGATCAATAAGAATAGATGGTGAGTCAGGGAGACATCTTCCGAGTTCATTGTCAGGGACATGCTGTCACCATCACCTGTCTGTCCTTCAAAGCTTCTGCACTAAGTTATCCACCCTCTCCTGTGCTGGGATGTGTGGGCTGCTTTACAGAGAAGGGGATTTTGCATTTCCTCCACCGATGCAGGTGACCAAAATGGCAATCCTCCTCCACCGCTGCTTTCATTTGCTTATTTTAGCTTTTTCTCTGAGTGTTTGAGGACATTTCAGTGAATTCCATTCCCAGGCAGTCGGTGTTCTGTCCCTTTCGCGTGTCAATTACTCTCAGACTTTGCACTTATATAACTCGGCGTTGGGACTGCAAGTTAACACCCTCTTTGTGGTAACCAGCAGGGCCAGGTAAGCCAGGTGAGCTGTATATGCGGTGAAATAGCTGCCAGGGCCCAGGGTCCGTGCTCCTCTCCTCTTCCCCTGCTGCTCACACCACTAATGGAAGGAATAAATGCCGGAGGAAACGAGCATTACAAAGGAGAGCTCATAGATTAGAAAGGGGTTAGCCCATCATTTTCTGAATTGAAAGTCTGTACTCTCATCAGAAATACACATATGCATTAAATAAAGGTTCGCACAACTAAACGTAATTTTTTTTCAAGGAGGGGAAGTGATATCAAACATTGATCTGTAACTTTCATAGTCGTTTGGTATTTACAATAAGACAGAGCATAGCAGAAAACTAGCAAAAATGCTATCACCCTAAATTACTTCACCACATGAGGATATAAACTGAGATGTGTTCAAATTGTTTGTGCATGCTTGTCTCCAGTAATACAGGAAATAGAAAACTGTTAAATTCATGAATAAATCCATCCAGCATATATGTATTTATAACATGTAGGGCTATATGAATACGTGCAGGCATACATATATAATTTGTAAGTAAACTGAACACCCACAAAGTTGACTGATTCCAATATTTATCTTGAACTAATGATCCTATGTGTGATACTACTCAGCTTTAGACACTTTTCTGGTTGTATTATGAACATCAAGTCTAAATACATGATTAGATTTTGATCTAAAGAAGTTTTCAATCCTTGGAATGAAATGCAGTAAATGTTTCAAACACTCTTGAGAATTTCTCACCTCAAACTACTTAGCTATGAGTCTTATTTTTCTTCTAAAAAAAGAAGAGGAGGGAAATGAAATACCTTTATCACTTCTTTATGCATATCCACCAGGGATTCTTTTTAACTGAGTTTGTAAGTGTCACTTTCCGTTCACAACAGTAATAATAAATGAGGGGAAACACTGTGCATGATTGCATTTCATGAATGCCTCTAGCCTAGTTGTCAACTATTGATTAAAAATAGTCGTGTGATACACAAACCAGTCCCACCATACACCCTGGGTCACTCTTTATTGTGTCTATCACTATTATACTAAAACTGCAGTAGAATGCCCAGTTCTTGCCAAACAGATGTATTTTTAAATTTTTTTAATGTTTTTATTTATTTTTGAGAGAGAGAGACAACGTGAGCAGGGGAGGGTCAGAGAGAGAGGGAGATACAGAACCTGAAGACAGGCTCTAGGATCTGAGCACAGAGACCAATGCAGGGCCCGAATCCAGGAACTGGGAGATCATGACCTTAGCCGAAATCAGACGCTTAACTGACTGAGCCACCCAGGTACCCCAAAACAGATGCATTTTTTTATAAGACATTCTGTATCAGCTGCCAGGTATTGAGTGCTTCTTTTTACTCTGTGCCCTGCAATGGCACTTTCTACATAGTATCGCTGAGCCTCTTAAACTGCAAAATGATGATTATCACCCTTGTTCGAGTCACTGTCCCTGCTCATCCTACTGCACTCTGCCATCTTCCACAGGGGATCCTTGGCAATCTCTAGATCAGGGGTCAAATTCTGACTCTCATTTTTATTATTACTTTGTCTTTGGATTTGAATTTCACTGGATTTGAATGTCTTCGGTGAGGAAAGGAGGTGACATTTGAAACCACCCCGGGCCATGTAATGCTTTGCGCTCTGTTGTCTGATGGTATTCAATTCCAGGACTTATTTTGTCATAAATTCCATCACATAAAAAGTTAAGAGATCATGAACCCAGCTCCCAATCCCTGGTTTCTAATGTTATTCTCCAGTAGAAGGAGCTAGGACTCCTTGGAGAGATGACCGATTCTACAGCTGGAGCAGGGACTCGAGGAGATGAGCCCGGAGCCCCTTGTAGTGGCAGAAAGTAAGGAAGCGCTTCCAGATCAAAGGAATGAGCACATGTCAAAGGGACATAGGAGCCAACGGAAAGGTACCCAAGAGCAACACCTGAGACAGTTCCAGCAACAAAATAAATAAAATGTATTACTGCATGAAGTGTAAATAAACACCCGTGAGCTCATACTGGTATAAATGATCAAATAAATAAATAGGGAGAAGAGACAAATCTTTTGCATAGGTGAATGCTAATTAATTTGTATCCCCTAAAAAGATAGGGCTGGACTCTTGCCATCCCTACTCTCTACCTCCTGTGTGGACTACACTTAATGATCACCTTCTAAAGAGCAGAGTAAGGAAAGTGGGAAAATAAATTGTAGTGGAAAAACCTGGAAAACTAGGTGATTGTGGTTAGCACCACCCATGGGTCATGTTGATAGCGTGTACTCTTGATAAAATGTGATGAAATGATGAGAATGACAAAAATGCAACCCTCCAAACCTGTATCTCTCTCTAGTCTTCACATGAAAAAAAAAAGAAACATAAAAATTCTTTGAGGGATTGTGTGTATACAGATTAATATATCAGGAGATTATACATACAAGCTTTTGTGTTTATATGCATATATAAGTTTTCATATACTTATGTATATATCTGTATAATATATAAGGCAATAAAGTTGTATTTTAAGATATTTGCTCACGTAATTATGACTGCAAGTCTGAAATCTGCACGGTAGGCTGGCAAACTTGAAACTTGAGCAAGAACTGATACTGCGGTCTTAAGATAGAATTCCTTTTTTTCTGGAAAACCTCAGTTTTTGGTTCTTAAGATCTTCAAATGATTGGATGAGGCCCTACCCACATTACTAAGGGTAATCTTTACTTCTAAAACCAATTCTCTTTTGTTTATTTTTATTTTGAGAGAGAGATAGCAAGCATAGGAGGGGCAGAGGGAGAGAGACAGAATCCCAAGCAGGCTCCTTGCCGTCAGCCCAGAGCCTGATGCCGGACTTGAACTCATGAACAAAACCACAATCAAAAGTCAGACGCTTAACCCACCTAGCCAACCCAGGTGTCCCATACTTACAAAGTCAACTCTTTACAGATGTTAACTATATTGACAAAAACACCTGGGTATTATAACCTAGCCAAGTTGTTACATAAGAGTAACCATCGTAGGGATACCTGCCTAGCCAAGGGAATGCCAAACAAGGCAAGTCTGAGAAACTATCATGGCCCAGAGTCGTTTAAGAAGCATGACAACTAAATGTACTGTGATATCCAAAACTCTGAAACAAAAGAAACATTAAGGAAAAGCTAGTGAAATTCAAATAAGATGTGGTTTACTTAGTCCTTTATGTTTTAAAAATGTGTAAAAGAAGACAGATGCCTTCACAGAGAATTCTCTCTTACAGAGAAAAGACAGTGTCACCACGGATCAGAGCCGTTTTCCCAGGGAGACAAACCAAGACTGAAAAGAGACGAAGCATAGGAGCCTGAGAGCCTGACCACAATTTTCTAAAGTGACAGAAATAGTGATGACCAATTGTCTTTTTGCCATCTTCTTCCCCGACCAAGAGACAAAGCAAAAGTCTAAAATCATAACTATGTGGAAGTAAATGTCTCAAATTTCTGTCCTGTTGGTCTGTGTTGGATTACTTCCTTCAGAGATATTATACTTAGTATTTGGGTCATGGCCTCCAAGTGAGCAAAACATTATGAAACCCATAGGCAGGATTTTTGGTAAAACTTCTTCCACATACAACTCATTAGCAAGCCTATATGCAAAGTAATTCATTCAGATACTCAAGCATATATTTTTCAACCATTTATTTTAGAAAAACACTTCAAAGATATAAAATGTTTATAAATGTTTTACAAAAATTAAGAGCTTCACCTGACAATCCTCAGGCTAGACAAAGCTAGGCTGAAATTATACATAAACCCTAAAATCTTGATCACCAGACAATGGAAGTGTATTTTTCATTCACATCACATTTCAGTGTAGGACTGGCAAACCTCCACCTTGTAGGTAGGCTACCTGGAATATGTGGCCTCCAAAGTCACAGGAAAAAAAGTGAAAACTGAAGAATTGTAAGAATAAGTCCAGGCTGGGAAGTAGTTTATACCCATTTTGTCCCACCTTGTAAGACAGAATTCAGTCATATTGTCCTGCCCTCACTGCAAAGGAGGCTGGATCTCTCTATATTCGGAAAGGGGAAACAGAACAATGAAAACATAGCAGAGCATCTGCCATAAATGTCAACTAAGTTTGGAAAATCTTATACACCTAATCCCCCTTATAGACTTACATGCAAATTAAATACCTTGCGAATTCCTATAATAAGGAAACTGGTCTAACATGGTTTAACTCAGTGTTTCCCAAATTTATTTAACATTGTTTAACTCAGTTCTTTTCCTCAAAGAGCCTTGCCACTATATTTGTTTAAACACCATTTGGAGGGTGCCTGGGTGGCTCAGTCGGTTTAAACGTCTGACTTCAGCCTAGGTCATGATCCCATGGCCCTCTCGTGGGTTCGAGCCCCACGTCGGGCTCTGTGCTGACAGCTCAGAGGCTGGAGCCTGCTTTGGATTCTGTGTCTCCCTCTCTCTCTGCCCTTCCCCGACTCATGCTCTTTCTCTTTATCAAAAATAAATGAACATCAAAAAAATTTTAAATAAACACCATTTGGAGACAATAGCTTGAAGACACATGGCTCTCCTTTTCCTGTGTTTCCATGACCAATAACTCTTCTTTCAAAATCTTCTGTGTGTGTGTGTGTGTGTGTGTGTGTGTGTATGTGTGTGTGTGTATTCAGTTCAAGGTCAACTTACCTCAGAGTCAATGTTCCATTAAAGTCATTCCTTGATATCATAACTTAATCATCAGTGGACAGTCTTCTTTCCCTAGCTTCAGAATTCTCCTGATAGGTGTTTAACTGAGTCCTGCAATACAGGCACGCCCCCTTTCATTGCACTTCACAGATACTACGTTCTTTACAAATCGAAGGTTTGTGACAACGCTGAGTGGAGCAAGTCTATTGTTACAATTTTTCCAGCTACATTTGCTTAATTCATGTCTCTGTGGGACATTTTGGTAATTTTCACTATATTTCAAATGTTTCATTATCATTATATTTGTTATGGTGATCTGTGATCAGTGAATTTTGATGTTACTATTATAACTGTTTGGGGGGGGCCACAAACTGTGCCCAAATAAGATGGTGAACTTCATACATGCCGTGTGTGTTCTGAGCGCTGCACTGACCAGCCTTTCCCTCATCTCTCTCCCTCTCCTCAGGCCTCCCTATTCCCTGAGACACAATAATACTGAAATTAGGCCAGTCAATGACCTCTCAATAGGCTCTCAGTATTCAAGTGAAAGGAAGAGTCACACATCTCTTTCTCTCTCGTTAAGTCAAAAGCTAGAAACTAGGGGTACCTGGGTGGCTCAGTCAGTTGAGTATTCAACTTCAGCTCAGGTCATGATCTCGCAGTTCATGAGTTCAAGCCCTGATTCATGATCTCTGCTGTCAGTGTGGAGCCCACTTCAGATCCTCTGTCCCCCTCTCTGCCCCTTCCCCTTACCCTATGTCTCTTTCTCTTTCTCTCCTCTCCTCTCTTCTTATCTCTCTCTCTCCCTCCTTCCTTCCCTCCCTCCCTCAAAAATAGACAGGTTTAAAAAGCTAGAAATGATTAAGTTTAGTAGGAAGGCATGTTGAAAGCTGAGATAGGCTGACAGCTAAGCCTCTTGCACCAGTTAGCTGAGCTGTGAATGCAGAGGAAAAAAGTTCTTGAAGGGAATTAAAAGTGCTACTCTGAGGAACATGTGAATGAATAGGAAAAGAAAGACCAATATTGCTCATATGGAGAGTTTTAGTGGTCTGGATAGAAGATCAAATCAGCCACAACATCCCCTTAAATTGAAGCCTAATCCAGAACAAAGCCCTAACCCTCTTCACATCTATGAAGGTGGGGAGAGACGAGGAAGCTACAGAAGAAATAGTTGATTCTAGCAGAGAGTTAAGAAAAGAAGCCATCTCTATTATATAAAAGTGCAGGGTTAAGTAAGGAGTGTTGATGCAGCAAGTTATTCAGAAGATCTAGCTAAGATAATTAATGAAAGTGGCTACACTAAGCAACAGATTTTCAATGTAGATGAAACAGTCTTACATTGGAAGAAGGTGCTATGCAGGATTTGCATGCCTAGAGAAAAGTCAATGCCTGGCTTCAAAGCCTCAGAGGACAGGCTGACTCTCTTCTTATGGGGCTAAATTCAGTTGGTGACTTGAATTTGAATCCAGTACCCATTTACCATCCCCCAAATATGAGAGCCCTTACGAATTATGCTAAGTCTACTCTGCACATTCTATAAAATGGAACACAAAACCTGGATGACAACATCTCTTTACAACATGGTTTACTGTATATTTTAAGCCTACTGTTGAGAACTACTGCTAAGAAAAAATGATACCTTTCAAAATATGACTGCTCATCAACAATGCACCCAGTGACCCAAGAGGTCTGATGGAGATGTATGAGATTGATGTTGTTTTCACGGCTGCTAACATAGCATTCATTCTGCAGCCCACAGCAAGGAGTAATTTCAACTTCCAAATCTAACCATTTAAGAAGTGCTTATTTGTATGGCTACAGCTGCTTTAGACAGTGCTTGCTCTGATAGGTATGGGAAAAGTCAATTGAAACATTTCTGGAAAGGATTCACCATACTAGACACCATTAAGAACATTTTTTTAAAGCTAGAAGGGGGTCAAAATATCAGCATGAACAGGAAGAAGTGTGGAAGAAATTGATTCCAACCCTCATGGATGACCTTGAGGGGTTCAAGACTTCAGTGGAGGAAGGAGCTGCAGATGTGGTGGAAATAGCAAGAGAACTAGAATCAGAAATGAAACCTGAATGTGTGATCGAACTGCTGTGATCCTATGATTAAACGTGAGCAGATGAGGAATGGCCTATATGAGGGATGAGTGAGGTGGTTTCTTCAAATGGAATCTCCCAGTAAAGATACTGTGAAGATTGTTGAAATGACAGCAAAGGATTTAGAATTTTACATAAACTTAGTTGATAAAGCAGCAGCAGGATGTGAAAGGATTGACTCCAATTTTGAAAGAAGTTCTGTAGGTAAAATGCTTTCAAACAGCATTGCATGCTACAGAGAAATCCTTTGTGAAAGGAAAAGTCAATTGATGTGACAGTCTTCGCTGTTTAAGAAATTGCCCCAGCTACCCTAACCTTCAGCAACCATCACCCTGATCAGTCAGCAGCCATCATCTTCAAAGCAAGACCCTACATCAGCAAAATGATTACAACTCACTGAAAGCTCAGATGATGGTTAGCATTTTCCAACAATATTTTTTAAAATTAAGGTATGTACTTTTTTTTTAATTAAGACATACTTTTTTCTAGAAATAATGGTATTGCACACTTAATAGACTACAGTATCATGTAAACATAACTTTTATACTCACTGGAAAACCCAAAAATTCATTTGACACACATTATTGAGATATTAGCTGTATTCCAAAGGTCTGGAACGGTACCCACAATACCTCTGAGGTATGCCTGTATTGATCGCCAAGTTCTCTGGAACCAGTTTCCCTGGTTATGAGAAATCTTAGACCCAGATTGATGTCTGACTTCCTTTGGCAAGAGAGTAAGATTTCATGTTACGCATGTCATTTAACTACTTAATTCCCATATTGATCTTGGTTTTTATTATCCTTATCTTCCTTGGCCCTGATTATTGTTACCTATACATTTAATGATCATTCTTATATCATTTATCATATATAGTTGTAAGGCACTGAAATAATTTTTGGAGTAAAGCAGTAAATAGATGATGTGTAGTATATCATAGATTCGATAGGTGATGGATGGATAGGTAGGTAGATGAATACATTTTTAAAATATGGCTTTTGTTGTTGTGATAGCATAGTCTGTAGCTATGTTTCTTATTCTGTGACTAGTTGCTGAGGAACCACTTAGAGCTAATGAGAAGTACAGGGGCTTCCCTTGCTGTTTCATTAATCTAAAACCTGGATTTTCTAGATTTGTGAAGGTTTCTACCCAATATTGTAGCAGCAGACTGTTAAATCTAATTATGATGTGTGAAACATATTAAAATATATATGAAAAAAATGATGAGTTTTCCTTCTGTGACAAAACCAGTAAGTTCTTGTATGTGCTTTATAAACTTCTATTCATATATATACATATGTACCTTAAATGTATTGTATTAGAAATCGGAAGGTAATATAAAAAGTTAAGATAAACTCAATGTGGGACAAAACTAAAAATTAAACTCAAGTACAATGATATCTATTTATTGACAGGCAGTTACAGAAATGAAGTTCATAATATTCAGCTTTAGTTTCTTTCTTTTGAAGGAGCATTCCCAAATACAAATGATTCTTGTCACCTTTGGCCAGTTATTTTTGGTGTTGCCCATCAACCTAGTAAAAGCACTATGTGGGCCCCTTCTTGACATTCTGGCTGGCTAGCCAAATGTCAGTTTAAAAAAAGATAAGGTTGTTATTCATTCATTATTATTCATTCATATATTGAGATACTGTGCCAGGTGCTAGGAATGTAAAGATAAATAAGTAATAGAATTTCCCAATTTAGTATGCTGCTTGTAGTCTCAAAGGAGCAAATAGATTTGTTGTTGTGGCAAAGTCTACAAGTTTTCTATCCAATGCCCATTCTTCTGTCTTCCATAATAATAGAATCATTATTCAGTTGCCAAAAAACATCATATTTCCATCCATGTGACTAAATTGCAAGCAAAGAAGTTGGATAGAACTTCCAGGAAGACTCCTTAAAATGGAAAATAGACAATTAGGGCATTTCCTAATAACAACCTTTACTTTCTCCTTCAGCTGCTTGGTATGTGGATAAAATGGCTGGAGATCTACAACTCTCTTAGCTCATGAGATATTTTTACATGCTAGATGGCAGAAGAGAAAGGCAGAAGATGCTAGATTCTTGATGAGTATAGGCCAATCATACAAAGAGGGACTACCTTTACTCTAGGCTTATTTGATGCTATTTTAGGGGCACCTGGGTGGCTCTGTCGGTTAAGCATCCAACTCTTGGTTTTGGCTCAGGTCATGATCTCCTGGCTTCATGGGTTTGAGCCCCACATCAGGCTCTGTGCTGGCAGCACAGAGACTGTTGGGATTCTCACTCTCCCTCTCTAGCTGCCTCTTTCCCACTTGTGCTTTGTCTCTCTCAAAGTAAACCTTAAAAATTTATGTTTCTTTACTGTGCTTTACTGTGCTTCCAGATCTGAGCTAAGATGAAGAGTTGGACGCTTAATTGACTGAGCTACCCAAGTGCCCTGAGATTTATTTTTTGTAAAAGAAAAATAAGCCCTCATATATTTACTAATCTGTTTAAGATTTTCTGTTACACTCAGCTAATCCAAACATAAATGATTCTCTTATCAATAAAACAAAATTACTTTATTGATGACAAAATCAAGAGCTAGGCCTTGTTCAAGTAAGTGAATAAGGCTGTTGACATACAGAAAGAAGGCATAGTAGTATTTTAGAAGAAGGAAATTACATTGGGCATTTTCTAAACACATATTAATTCATTCAACGGGAGTTACTAGTTCAGAGTCTATGAAAAAAGAAGATAAGGAATGACGTGGAATGATAAATTAGGACCAGTTTACAAATGGCCTTTAGCGTCTAAAGGATTACTTACAAAATAAGAAAAAATAATATTTAGAGCTGAATGGATGGACCTTAAAATCTACTACTATAGTGGTCTTCAAAATGTGCTATGGGGGATCCCTATGAGAAATAGGAGGCGGTCGGAGGTCTGGGGCAAAGAATTTGGGGACATTAAGTCTATACAAATCATGTCTCTCATTCAGAGCAACTCTATTTTTACCTGTTTGTAATTCCACGTAGTACTTTTTTGAAAAGAATATTCCAAGGCTAACAAAACGTAAAATCAACCAACTTACACCAATCCTTTTACTTTTACTTATTGGAAAATGTTGACTCAGAGGAGCCTTTTTCCATGATTCCACTGTAGTTAGGACTTGACACATGTCTACAGAACACGAGCCAAATCCTTCCGTTATGTTAGGGTGCACATTGCACTGTGCCTTGGGAGGATGCTCGGAAGTATACTCTGTAGGGGAGAAATGTTGGTGCCTGGGTGACCGCTTATAAAGCTGTGTGATTGCTGCTCCAGACCCAGGGCTGGCCTGAAGCCAGAGTAGCCTCAGTACCACTGCACAGGTAGGAACGTATATCAATTACCCTAAATGCATTTGAATCCTCTTTCATCGACATTGTGACTAAACTCCTGCTTTTAATACCCTGTGTTTTAAATAGTCCATTGGGTTCTCTTCCTTTTCTGGTTGCATCCTGACTTAGGCACAGATCAGCGCCTACATTTTGCTGAAGAGAACTAGTGAAGTTGGAAATTGAACTTGCAGTGTAACTTTGCAACGCGAAGCCTCCAGCATTCAGTCGGACATTTGGATCCATCAGTCCTGAGGACATAAGAGATGAAAGATTATTTCAGGCTAATTTACTGATCATGTTTTTGCTGGAGAATTTAAAACCCTGACAATTTTCCTCTTTAATCTTAGTGCACTCAGAAGTAGGCATCTTTCCCATAGTCCTTGTGCTCCTCTATATCTTGCCATTATTTTCCAAGAGTCCCTTGGAGTCCTTTTATTTGCTTTCATTTGGCTCTACATTCCAGGTTACTTACAGTGATAATTTAAATAATGTTTTTCTCTGTATACTACAGACTACCATCTCATTTTTCACAACTGATGGAGTCACTATTACCTTCATTTCTTACTACGCAAGGCAACCAATACAAAGATTCATATTTAGGTGGCTCTTTACCTAGGATATTCTTCTGGTGCCAAATATTGTATCAGTCAGGGGAAGTTAGGAAAACACACATCGCTACAGGTATTACAAATACAAAGTGATTTATTTTAAGAACATGAAAGGGCTGGTAAAGCAAAGGTAAGGAGGATTACTTTGAGCTTTCAGAAATTCCAGAAATATAAGACTTACAGAAAAGCCACTACTAATAAACTTGGCTCTCTGCAACACCAAAGCCAGGGATTCTCAGGAGGATGCCCAGATACTGCTAGAAGCTGCTGTTGATAATTGCAGCTGCCTACAGCACTAACATAGGTAATTCTCTAGAGAATGCCTAGAAGCCCCCCTGGCAACACTCCCCTCCTGCTATCTGCTGATGCCCTTCTCGGAGAATTTCCTGAGCAAAATTTATCAAAAAACAGCACAAGATGCATGCAACCACTTTTGGAACTGAATTGATCATGTACCCAGTCCTTGCTTTGCACAGTAAGGAGGCATCCTAAAGAGGACTGTCTGAGCTGGAACCATGCAAAACGACCTTGTGCTCA
Organism: Suricata suricatta; assembly: GCF_006229205.1. NCBI lineage: Eukaryota > Metazoa > Chordata > Mammalia > Carnivora > Herpestidae > Suricata > Suricata suricatta. The sequence continues at coordinate 35,001,719 of NC_043704.1, read as the reverse complement.
AGAGGAAAGAAAGTTATACTTGTTTTGTAACCTTGCAACATTTTTGTCAAAGCACTAAAATGTCTCTTACTCTAGGTGATAAATGTAAAGTTAAATAAAAAAAGCAAAACTAATATTTATTTAGTACACAGTAATTTAAAACACTTGAAACTCTGACAAAGAATGTGTTCAAGTTCTCTGTATAAAACATGTCAAGAGTAGTTTGAACAGTGTTTGCCTTTTTGTCCTATAACTTCCTATATGGAGAGAATATCGTTTCTATGCCATGGTGAATTGTGCTCCTTTATTCATTTAGATAAGCTGCCAATATTTTATGATTTGAACTTTCAGTGCCTTGGAATATCTCTGAGAATTCCTTGAATTAGTTTTTTGGCCAACATCACTTCCTCTGTGACACCTTTAATCCTTTTCCCCAAAACTGCTTGCTTCATTTATGTCAATAAGCCACCTTCAGTAGACTAGCAAGTATCTAGAATCTATTGAATGCTGGTGGTGGCAACCTCCCCACAGTTAGTGATTTTTTTCCCCGGAACTTCATTTACATTTGATTCTAATTTTCCTTCCAGCATTTAAACATCATTTCTTTCCTATGCTTTCATCTTTCTTGGCCAATTCCCATTTCCAATTATCCATGTTTGTGAGAATAGCCTGTGGGTTTATCATGGGAGACAAAAAGTCAATACAACTATGTGAAAGCTGTGCATGAATGGAAAACAGGACATACAGTGACCAATAACCAATATACTTTGAAAGAAGCAATGTTATTGGCCACTAATCATGATGTAGAGCTGTTAGTTACATAAGGATTTATAGACTGAAAAGCTATCATAAAGTTCATACTTTATGCAATTACACTGTTAATAGTACATGGTACCATTAATACACCATGCTAACTGAAATTTGAACCTTGTTTAGAATTGGTATTATTTAAGGGCACTTGGGTTGCTCAATCAGATAAATGTCTGACTTTGGCTCAGATCACGATTTCACGGTTTGTGAGTTCAAGCTCCACATCAAGCTCTGCACTCTCAAAACAGAGTCTGCTTTGGACCCTCTGTCTCCTTTTCTCTCTGCCCCTCCCTCATCTGTGGACACACACTCTCTCTCTCTCAAAAGTGAACCTAAAAAAAAGAACCAATATCATTTACTAAAGGATGATAACAAAATTTTTACATACTGGAACCTTGCAATGGAAGGATTACCTGGTGTGGTCACCAGTTGACATCCTATAATTGTGTGGGGAGTAACATTTGAAAGGAAAATTAAACACAATGTTGACTTTAAAAATTTTTAAAGAGAAAAATGTTAACCCAAGTAAGTGACAAGAAACAAGTGGTAGAGATGTTGAAGACAAATGAGGATATTGATTTTGAACCTCTAAATTTTAGATCCATGGCTAATCCATGTGGATGTGTCCATCAGGCTCTTATAATTTCAATCTACATTTCAAGAGATTTAGAAGCCAGAGATATAAATTTGAATGCCACCCACAAAATGGTGGTAAGTGAAGTTAGGATATATAATTGTTGAATGCATACCTCACCAAGACTTCACAAGTATTTGGTACATAGAAAATAACAAACCAAGAGAATGTTAGATGGTAGATGATCCCAAGAGACATAATACATTCAGAAAGGGCAAAATTATGTGATGAAAGGAAGTGAGTTTTTAGAACAAAAGTAACAGGAACAATTACAGTAGGAAGGCAATGGTAAGAAATGTTGCTGAGGAGCAAGGGAAGTCCTAAGTAAAAAACTATTATTAGATCTCTCATTTAGAATGTCCATGGTGATTCTTTAAGAAAAAAAAAAAATCAATAAAATGATGGGAGGTAGGATGAAAAGAGATGGGAAAACTTTGAGAAGTGGGCAGTAAACATTTATGACTAGCAAATGTGGGTTAAACTTTGAGATGTTGGTTAGAGGAAGAAAAGAGAGATTGATAATGTACCTGGAGAAGAAAAGCATAGTCTCTTTCCTTAGGGGAGGAGAGTATACAGTTAACTGCAAGGAAGGGGCCAGTAGCGATAAAAATGGAAGATGTAGGTTCAGAAGAAGTGGAGAACAGAGTCGAGAACAGAGGGAGCGTGACTTAGACATGAGTGAGGGTAATTTTTCTTGAGAGACAGAAAGGAACGAGATACCAAGTAAGATTTTTAGGTGAAAAAGATGGAAACATGTGGAGCCTTCATTAGCACCTCTCTTCACCTTGAAGAGTAAGAATGCAATGACAAGTTGAGAACTTGTGAATAGCTGAGAATGATTTATAATATTTGTTATAGGAGATGGTAAAACATATCTAAAGGAATTGTTCAGTACTGTGTGACCTCATCTGGTAGGTCAGATCACATGACTTGGACCCATGAAAAAGTTGAATTTCTATGAAATTTTTTTTTTTCTATTTCAATTCTTAGCTACCCGAAAGTTGGATTGGAAAAAAGGAACAATAGTATTTCTCGAGGGATCATGATTTAGAAGAAAGTTAAGCAAGAAAGGGATATTTTAGTGGTAGGGAAAAAAAATTTTAAAGGATGTCTGAATGAGAAGTATAAAACCAGTATGAAAGAACTGAGAATATATGTTGACTAGAGGACAGGGTGACAGTGAACGTCAAGTTTATTAAGGAGTGGTAAGCAATTCTTTGTTAAAAAAAAAAAGAATTTGTCTTTACAGGTTTCAGTGAATGTTCACCAATGTCAAATACTTTATCTGCAAGTTCAAATATGTAATTATATTCATACGACTCTAGGGTGCCTGTTCAAGCCCTGCATGTGTTTATCTCTTTTTTCAGAGAATTATGTCAGACTGTTGGATCTTCTGCTTTTTTCTTGGGAAGCTTTTTCTATGGGATTCATTTCTAACATCATTCAATGTTACTTCATTTTTTTTTCTTTTCTATCAATTAGATTTTTCCATAGCTTTGAGGAAGAAAAAAACATTATTGTATGAAAAGGGAAATTTTGCCTTTTTAAAAAAAACCTAATAGTTTTGTGTCTTTCGGTATATGCACTGGAAGAAACAAGTTACAAGTATCTTTTCTCCCACATTTTTTTCCTTCATTTGGGTATGTTGTTTGATACACCATGAGTGAGGGATAAATCATATCTGTTTGCAAGTTTGGTATAGATGTGCGCACATCAGTTCTGTCAACGAATCCACCATTCTTGCTTTGGAGCCACCTGGAAAAAGGAAATACTCGATTAAAAGAAGAAACCTAACTGAGATAAAGCTTTGAACTACTGAGAATAAAGAGAAATACATTCTATTACATATAGACTTACGTCCTAAATAGTGATTGATCAAATAACTAATATATTCAAAGTATATATATTAAAAATCAAAAACTAGAACCTTGATATACTCAAGAAAGATATAGGTAAAGTCACAATCAACCTGAGGACTCTGCATAATTGCCAAAGTTATAACAGTAATTTTTTTGAATTTAACTACTCTCTTCTCAGAATATGGTGTTTGGTCTATGAATGAATAAATCTGACTGAGAGGATTGTGGGAGAAGAAAATCTATACATGCTGAGGCAGCCAACCAAGCAACTGAACAAGAAATGGCTAAGAAATACATCTATGTGTGTATGTGAATGTAAGCAATATAGTTATATAAGTGTAGGCTCTAAGACTTTCCTTCCTTCCTTCTTTCCATCCTTCCTTTTTCTCTCAACTCACAATGCAATGTATGCCCAGTGACGAGAATATGCCCAATTAATTTTTGTGTAAAAAAATAATTTTTCCAATAGAAGAGAGAATTTTCACTTAAATGTATTATTTATCCCCTCAATATTTTGCCTACAAAAGGCTCAGGCAATGCAGGTCACTGACTCTGATATACTGAAACGATAATCTAATTTTCATTTTGCAGTGGCTCGAACTAGGAGGGCTGATTGGATTTAGCTCTATTATTTTGCAGGTGAGGAAACAAACATGTTTATTCAGAAGACTTTAACTTCCTGAAGACAATGGAGGAAAACAATAGCAACAGCCAGGACAAAAGCCACATAACATTTATGCAGGGTTATAGTCAATGCTGAAATATGTTGGTTTCTGACCTGAATGGAAAAATTTAGTTTGTCTGGATTTTCTACAATATAAATTTGAGGCATAAGAATAATTTCATTACTTTTGAACCTAAGTCACTTTCACACTTAATTCTTCATAAAAATGTTTTCCGGCATAGGAAAAGAATTAGAATTTCTTATGTTTGGACTGTCTTACAGTAAAGAGGTGGAAAATAGAATTAACTGCAACGAAATGGTGTGTTATGCATCACTTTAAATTATTCATTTTTTTATTTCTTTTATTGAGCTTGAATTTTTCCTCGTGATTGACCTTCAGATGCTTCTGAATATCTTTCTGCCACAGACCTGAGTAGACTCGCATCTGGCCTTCCTAGGTTATGAAGTATAAATTAAATTGACTCTCCTAAGGTTTAAGGCTGAGGTCACAGGGTGTCTTTTAATGGAAACTTAAGAATTGAATAGTCAAATCTTTCTCTTTGAAAGTTAACATTCACCTATAATCAAAGTCCATTTGTGCTTTGGCCTTGATAATTTTAGTGGTGACTTTATTACGAGCTGACTTTAGCAGTACTTTTGGCAAATTCTGATATGAAGAGGAACTGAATGACATAAAAAGTATTATACTAAGTAGCCAATATTTGATTAAATTTTTTAAAAACTACCAAGGCAACCATTCAAGAAATATATTGTGTTTCTAAAGTCATACTGACAGCGAGGTGTGATTCACCATAGATCACCAATACCATGTTCCTGAGCGCCCTGGCCTGGACAAAAGTATGTGACACTTTCCTTCAAATAGCTCAAAATCTATTTGGAGATACAAAATAAGAGAATAGTTATATGCAAAAAATTGAGAGGAGGGAGGAGCTATGATAGATTTGAATATTTAAATTGATTTTCTTTTTGAAACGGGATTCTAATTTGGTCACAGAGCAGGGCAGAATCTGGGCTCACCAATGAGAAAAGAAAGGTACAGAAGGTGAAACAACACTAACACAGACACCAATGTGAGCATGAACATTGTATGTCAGAGGACAGAGAGAGCATCAGCCAGAGGGAAATAGACAATGCTTCGTGGGCGTGGTGGGGAACAAGGCTGAAGATGTGGACTTGTAGAGGACTTAAAAGAACGGAATACTGTACTCAGTGGAGAATCAATATTATGAGTTTTTAAGCAGTGGAATTAGTTAATGACATCACTCTCTTGCAAAGATTAATCAGATTGATGCATTAAAATGATTGAAAAGGGAGGGTGTCTGGCTGGCTCCCTTGGTAGAGCATGCAACTCTTGATCTCAGGGTCGTGAGTTCAAGCTCCTCATTGGGCATGGAGCCTACTTAAAACAAAAAAATCCCAAAAGTTTAAAATTATTTGAAAGGGGAGAGAGGTGTAAGTTGGACAAAATACTTAAAACTTTCTAACTCTGAATCCCTGAGAAAAGGGAATGGAGAGGAATGTATAAATATAAGAGATATTATAAGAAAAACAATTGAGCATTATGTCTTAGGCAAATAAAATGGAAGTGAAAACACAGTCAGCAATATGCCAGCCTTACAAATGACCAAATATCTCTAATGAGTAACAAAATGTTCAGTGTGTTTACCTAGCTCTGCCACCTTGACTGTTCAATGAATTTATTCATTAAAAGGTAATGTATCAATGTCAAACCAGCATGTAGGAGACTAGCAAATAACAGGAAAGTGGCCTCACCTGTTATTGCCCTCAGTCAAAAGAATACATACCCATTAAGTTTTACAGAATTCTCTTCATGACTGCCAAACAGGGGTCAAATCTTTTTCTTTATGATATAAAGCATTACAATTTCCCAACATTTATTCTTCTACCCTTGTGCAGAATCCCTTCTTTCTTTGGGTTTCATGCCACACTCTACCTCTCTTCATAGCTATCATTCTTCAATTACCTATTACCCTCACACATTTTTTAAACATTAATACCTTAGTCATTACTTCCTTTATCCAAAATGTGACACAGGGAGCTGCTGTTTCTCCCCTGAAATGCTGAAATCCAACATGCTTTTATGTGACCACAATCTGTCTTCATTCAATCTCTCACATACCTACGCTCCTGATACCAATAATTTCTCAAAGACTGTTAGCTGTATTTGCTTTTACCAAAAATACTTAATAGCACACTTACACCTTCAGCTCCCTCATAGACCTCTCACAATGCCAATGAAGCAAAGCTCCAATCCAGAATTTATGCCAAAATCTACCACCTTCCCTTACTTATTTGAGATATGTTATGAAAATACCCACAATCTTTAATCTCAGTGAGTTCCTCATATTCAAGAACACACATAGAGAAGGAAATACAAATATCTTATATGTTAAATATCTCTGTCCACTGTCTGAAAAAAATAGCACATTGCCAGTGGCTGTTTCTCTAATTATAGTGAACTCTGTGTGTGTGCACATTCATGGGTATACATGTGTGTGTTCCCTCCTAGGGGATAATACAGATTAAGTGAAAGAGGAATTGAATTGTTCATTTTACTGTAAATCAACCCTTACACTCTGTCTCCAATAAATTTCCTTTAACACCATTTACTTCTCAAGTTTCTTCCCTTGTGTCTCTACTTCTGTGCAATGTCTGATCATTTTCCCCGTAGAATAAATGTGCCTAGAGGTTTTCCAGATTACGTGTAGACAATGCAAGAATTACAAAAAGGATTTAGGACTTGAAAACTTTGCCTCTCTGTTTAGCAAAATTTTAGATAAATGAAAAAAAAAAACAAAGGTAAGTGTTAAATTGTGTGTGTGTGTGTGTGTGTGTGTGTTATTGATGTTTATACCCAACCAAAGCATAAGATAAGAAAGAAACTTTAATTAAATGTAACATCATATTTGCACGTGTCTACCATTCTGAGTAGTACAATATTCTTTTACTTAAGAAAACCAAAGTCCCAATATGGTTCCTTGATTCTCTCATCAGAAGGGATTAACGTACAAGTTTTCTTGACCTGAAAAGTAACCTTTAGCTGACAAAGCATGTAAGGAAATGAAAAACAGCAGTGTTTCTACTCTGATCCATTTTTTTCTGTTCTCTTCTGATGTAAAAATAGTTCGGCCTTCAAAAAACTATTGTTTTATATCTGCATATGTTAAGTAAAGCTTTAAATAATTAAGGTGCTTTCCTGAAGTGAGCATACATATAAATTTAAAATTTAAGGCTAAGCAATAAAGTATTCTCTTTGAATTAAAGTGAACTTGCTGAAATGATTCATTAAATCCTTAAAAATAATTCAAACTTCAAGAATATATATACTAATGAATATTTCTTATCCAGCTTGCAAATTAACTTGAGAAAGTCTACAAAAAAATAGCTATCGATGTAAGAATGCTGATAAATCATATAGATTCATGATTTTATTATAAAAGTTCATGAACACATGAAATTTATATGATTATATACATTTTGAGTATATAATTGGGAACATCACAAAGCCAGTGATTTCACATGGGTAGATTTTCCATTTTTCTAAATGTACCCTTATACCCCATATGTATAAATTTATTGCAACAAAGTATTACCTAAAGAAGCAGAGAATATAAAGGTTGGAAATGACTTTTCAGAAACTCCAAACCTTTTGTAGTTTGTCACCTTGGACTTGGCTCAATGATACCAGTCAAATAAAGCCAGCCACATGAATGGTTCAAAGAACAATTAAATAATGAAGTTAGAAATTCCATGCAAACAAGTATTATTTATTTATTCTCTAAGAAATATTTTTAAATAAAAACTCTTCTTTTTCCATAGATATAAATTACTCACATTTCATTTGGTTGAGATATAATATTTAGGGGCGCCTGGGTGACTCAGTCTGTTAAGCATCTGACTTCGGCTCAGGTCATGATCTCACAGACTGTGGGTTCGAGCCCCAGTCAGGTCTATGCTGACAGCTCAGAGCCTGGGACCTACTTCATATTCTGTGTCTCCCTCTCTTTCTCTCTGCCCCTCCCCTGCTTGCTCTCTGCCTCTCTCTCTCAAAATAAAATAAAGACAAAATATATTTAAAAATGTTTAAAGATATAATAATATTTATAAATCTGAAGATTAAGCTATCAAAAATTACATTTTAAAGACATTTCAAAGTTTCTTAGTTAAATTAAGATAATGATATATAGAGATGTAGGTAATTTGAGTTCCTAAGACCACACAATTTTTGGTTAATATAGGAATAGACTAGATCTTTATTTTCCTGAAAAAAAGAAAAATATATTTATTAAATGTTGAGTTTTTAACAGAACACTGGCTAGACATTGATATGCCATCTTTGTAACTGATGCTCAGGTAACTGAGCAAAAATTTTATGTTTAGTAAGCAGGAGGAGCAGATATTTGAATTCAGGTTTGCTTAATCCTAAAGATAATACTCCTTCCACTATAACTGATTTCCCTTACTTATACTTTTCTGTGATTCTACAAGCATTTCACAAGTATTCATTATGTGATCTTTGGGGTGGCTCAGTCAGTTGAGCATCCAACTTCAGCTCAGTTCATGATCTCATGGTTCATGGGTTTGAGTCCCACATCTGGCTCTGTGCTGACAGCTCAGAACCTGGAGCCTGCTTCAGATTCTGTGTCTCCCTGTCTCTCTGCCCCTCCACTGTTCACTCTCTCTCTCTCTCTAAAAAAAAAAGTAATAAACAAGAACATTTAAATAAAGTATTTATTTAAAAAAAGTAAAAGAAAAAAATACCTTGTAAGTCTCAAGATTTTTGGAAACTAATTTGGCAATGTGTAACAGATAGCTATAGAAGTAACTCAGGACAGAATTTCTGGAAACTCACTAGCCCAATAAATGGGAAAGGCTAGAATATTGCTGGACACAAGTAGAATTAGTGCTTGGATGTTGCTAAAGAAAAAAAAAATTGATGACACTTGTTAAAGATGATAAGACTTTATTCAAAGGATGACAGTAGGGTAGAAATAGTGACCAATGTGAGAAGGTCTTGCAATAAGAGAGAGAGAGATTGTCCTCAATTCCAAATACAGCATAGGCAAGTAGGAACTCATAGGCACGAGGCATAGTGTGGGTCAGTATACGGAAAATTGCTAAGAGGAAACATCAGGGGTAGGGGAAGATTCTGGCTAAACTAACCTTATAGGAGTCTTAGTGAAGATAGGTCAGGGTGGTCTGATGTAGAGAATGGGAGACTCTAGCTAAACCAAGTTAGCAGACTTCTGGTGAAAATTAGACAAGGCAGAGACAAACATGGAAGCCCAAAAGTGGAGGCCTCATTATAAAAGTTCAGGAGAGCCCAAGTAGAGTTTGGTAGAGAAAAGAATCCTTGTCAGTGACTTCGGGACTCTTCTTTCTCCTTTTGTTTCTGCCCATCTTTGTGTTCCAGTTCCCTGAAACTTGTCTTCTCCACAAGACTGGAGCTATGGTCACCAGTAGTAATTTTTAATTAAAAGATTAAATTTTTTTAACATTTTATTTTTTATTTTTGAGAAGCAGAGAAACAGAGCATGAGTGGGGGAGGGGCAGAGAGCGAGGGAGACACAGAATCTGAAGCAGGCTCCAGGCTCTGAGCTATCAACACAGAGGCCGATGTGGAACTTGAATCCACAAACTGCAAGATAATGACCTGAGCCAGTTGTCCACTTAACCAACTGAGCCCCCCAGGCACCCCTGGGCATACAGTTTTTAAAGATGAAATGAAATCAGCTTGCAACCACCCCTCCCTGACTCCCACAATCGCTAATTGTGGGAGCTCTTGGGAAAATGTCTTAATCTGGTTTGAACCATGTGTCTATCCCCCTGATGAGTGAGTCACAGTTTAGCCAAGGATGTAGGGAACTATGACAGGATGAACTTGGAGTAGGTGCTCATTCTTCAACAGGTCACTATTGCCAGGAAAGTATAAGCACATAAACAACAAATAATGCTGCTCCCTTCTAAACACTTTCTGATGAAGGAGGTAGGGTACTGTCTTGGAAAAACAAGACAATAAATGTATCTCACATAATCCAAAATATTTCCCTGAGAAAATCACCTTAACTGCAGAGGGTTAACACCCAGATGAAAATTAGATTATTAAAAGGGTGAGAGAAAAGTGGAATGTTAGGTGGTAACAAACATTGACTGTTACATTAAAATGCATATTGTATGTAAAGAACCTTCCCTTTTCTTAAGATTTCTTCTTTAGTGTAATTTATTATACATAATTAAAAAATACTTTGATTTAATAATTTAAACCCATTTGGTCACAATGACTGGAACTCTTTGGAATTTGTTTAAGCAAATGAGGAAATATCCACTCAAGAAATATTTTGGAGTATCCCACAACCATGTAGCATACTGTTTTTAATGTTTATTTATTATTGAGAGAGGGAGACAGAGACAGAGATAGAGAGAGAGTGGGAGAGAGGGAGAGAGAGGCAGGGACAGAAAATCCCAAGCAGGCTCTGTGCTGACAGCAGAGAGCCTGGTGTGGGGCTTGAAACCACGAACCATGAGATCACTACCTGAGCCAAAGTTGGAATTCAACTGACTAAGCCTCCCGGACACCTTACGTAGAATACTGTTCAGGTTAACAATAAATTATCTGGTTTACCTTTTATTACCTGAGCTGTCAGTCAGCATCTGGAAGTCATATTAAAATTCTTTTTTTTTTTTTATGCTTATTTATTTTTGAGAGAGAGAGACAGAGCACAAGCTGGGAGGAGCAGAGAGGGAGGGAGACAAAGAATTCGGGCTGTCAGCACAGAGCCCCATGCAGGGCTTGAATTGACAAATTGTGAGATCATGGCCTGAACTGAAGTCGGAGGCTTAACTGACTGAGCCACCCAGGTGCCCCTAAAATTCTTATATTATGGTGTTAATGTGCTTAGGCCCCAGAAATCTGACATCACTGAAAACGAGGTATTTCACAAGAGAGTCTACTCATGCTTTCTTCTTTTTTTTATTATTATTTTTAATAAGAATTTTTATGGGAGAATTCATATGATTTGTTAAATACTTCCTGCCTTATTGGGGAAGGATGTATAATTTCATGTTTTCCTGATGACTCAGGACCACCATTGTGCAAATCAATTGTACATTGCATAGTAAAGTAACTATTTGAAGAGACATTTGCCTCAAGATGCTACACCTTAAAAGGTGGGTCAGGCTTTTGTTTTGTTTTGTTTTGAGGTTTTTTTTCTTTGTAAGTAATACATTTTGTGTTTATTTTGTATATTTTACAGTTCCTCTGACTTGCCCCTCTCAGTCAGGCTGTCAGTTGTCATTTCTTGCTGCTCTTTGATATCCTGACAATATGGTCGTGCCCCCTTCTAATTTTCTACTTTACCCTGTTCTAGATTAGAAAGTCAAATAGGCATGCCTTTTAGAACTGTGTCTAAAACAGAAGTCAAGAGTTTTTAGTAAGGGATTTGTCTAATATACCAAGTTCTGAAACAAAGACATAGAGTTATTTCCTGTGGGCTATTTAAAGACTTCAGGACAGATGGAGTCAGGAGGAACTATCTTACCATTTGCTAATTACAAAATAAAGAACTCACTTGTGTGTAGAAGGGATTTTTCTGTTAAGTCTCTTACAATTGAAGGGATTGTTTTGAGTAATATTTACACTGAATTAATTCGGATTTTGCCCTGAAGTAGGCTTGTTGCCAACTGACACATTAATCGTGGATCTGTGATGAATCTTGAGGTAGAAGGCACATTAGTCAAGATGTCATATGATCCTTCAAATTTACTGAATGAACACAAAGTTTTAATGGGGTTCATTAGTTGTTCCCAGGTAATGATAAGGCTGGTCTTGTACCATTTTGTTCATAGTGTCCTGATCTCCCACACAAAAACGTCTAGTAAAAGTGTGCCTTTTCTTTCTAAAAATACACTTTTTTCAGCTGAATAAATATTTTTGAAAGAAAAATGAAATATTGACCTAAATACTCTTTAAATGTATAACAATTTGGACTAACATCTTTTGGTTGAATTTAGCTCTCAATGGATAGTATTTTATCTGACATCAGTTTGAAGCTCCAGAAAGAGCATATGGAAATGATGACTAAAATGTTTACTCGAAGCTTTAAATACAATTATTTTTATGGTTATCTTTAATGTATCTACTTTGTTTAATAGCAGCCTTTAGTCCTTGTTTTTGCTCCAGCTAAGGCATATAATGTGCTGTCTGGTGTAACAAAGTGTTATTAGAAGCAAAATCTTTAATATCTAATTTGCTAACTCCAATTTTACAGTTTTTGCTCTGAAATGCAGATGTAAATTGGATCAAAGAGAAAACATTTCACTTGGAGAAACTTAACCAGAAGCTTTCAAAATAAATATATTTTTTTCTTTTCCTTTTTCAAGAAGGATGAAACTTTGATTGTTTTGTGAAATCCTGTGGAGTTGGAGCCTCTAAACAAAAGAAAGTACAGGGAGAATTCTAGAAGTCTAGTTTATATGGAAGGAATTTGCTTCATGGGAAATTTTCCTCAGACAGTCCATATGGATTATCCTTTAAAATGTTTTCATCAGTTTTGCCTTTCTGCCTTCGATTGAAATGAGCCTAGCGCTTGAATGTTGCTGAATTTATAGCCCTAGTAAAACAAACTCTTCTGGCATTTCCTACACACAATTGGGTTTTTTAGCTGCTCCAAAGATTTGAGCTATGGTAGTTTGCTTCATTATTAAAGACATATGATGTCTGTTGTACAGATTTCCCGTTGGGCAAGAGAGCTGATAAAAGAATAAAGAATTTCAAGAATCTGTATCTCGAAAATAAGTCCCAAGGTATCTTTCTTTCATTTTTTCAAGTTGTAGGAAAGCTTGCAAAATAATTTCCATTTTTATTTAGCTTTGTACTTATTGTACAAAAGCTGTGTGGGAACACAACATTTATCAGATGAAATTATTTCCCTCTGAAATAAGCCTGTGTTATTTTACCCTTTGGTGATAATAATGAGAACTTACTAAAAATGGGTATTTGAAGTCCGTGCTAACCAGAATCTTGATTGCAGGTACAGTATAATTCCAAAGCGGGCAAATGTGGTTTACTCTTCAATGTTTCAGACTCTTTACCGGGACACTTTATTTATCCAAGTACATTTTTTTGTGAAGTGTTTTTAATGGTAGCAGCTAATATCCATCCTAATGCCCTAACGTCAGTCCCGTGGTTCTGTGATTAGAATATCACTGTGTGAAATCTATCAAATTGCCAAGCCCTTTGCAAGCAACTCGGAAGCAGAGTGTGTCAGCTGCAGTGAGGTACTTCACGTGGGGAAGGAAGGGGAAAAAGTCCATCTGAACCAGATGTGCTCCCATCTACTGATCGACACACCTTTCCGCAGATGCATTCAGTGGCCGGAGACGCTGTCATTAGTGCAAAGGAGGGTAGCTGAAGTTAAGCCGGGGATTCACAAAAGGGAGGAAAAGTGTTAGATATCAGCCCAAGCAAGTGCTGGCAGTGTTCCAAAAGTGTTTCTTCAGCTTCTGCAGAGTCAGCCAATGACAGATGGGCTTGTATCCAGACGTCACATGGGAGAAAAACATTCTAGAATTTAGCACTGAAGTCCTTTAGCTGTCAGAGCTGACGGTGTTAGAGCTGTACAAATAAGGTGCTGTAGCTGTAGCTTTAAGGACATACTTTTAATAAACAGAGAATATCATTTGCGACATAATCCCTAAATTTGCAGGAATCCTTTTGTGTCAGCCTTGAGCCCAGTGTTCACAAAGAGCCTTGCTAATGGGGAGTGTTCAGTAAGCACATGTTAAATGTAACAGCCCCAAACTATTGCTTAACTTCTCCTGCCCGAGTCTACGGTGATGGGCTACTGAAAAATACATTTTCTTAACTTACTCCTTGTCTCTAATTTCCCCTTTAGCTTTTTCAGTGTTATCTTCCCTGGTTGGAAAGCTATTAAAGTTAGAAAATAATAGAAGTCAAAGGCTGAAGTAGAATTTAAAGAGAAAGGGTAAAACAGAACTTTAGTTTTATACTTGGGGAAATTGTGGCCCAGAGAAGTAGAACATTTTAGTAAGAATCACAAAGTCAACTGGTTGTAGAAGTTACAACTTCATGTCTTCTAAACGTCACCATCTGTACTTTTCAAATAATTGGAATATGTCCATATTTCTTAATGTGCTGTGGTGTGAGTGAATGATTTTATATGCACTATCCTGAAAATAATAAACAATATTTGTTGAACACTTATTTGACCAGCACTACTTTTGTATAAATTATTTCAATAAACCCTTACCATAATGCTATGAAGTAATTTAACTCAATTTTACATGAGTAATTTTACATACATAATATTTATGCTTATTTCTATATATATTTATATCTATCAATCTATTTATCTTTCCACTTATCTATGTTTATCTATGCTAGTTTACTCAGTAAACCAACACAAATGGCCAGGAATTAAGCAAAAGCCGAAAACAGTCAAAATGCTAGGACTGAACCACAGTATACTCAGAATACACAACATATTAATTTCAAAAACAGTGAAACAAACAATACAAATAAATACAAGTAACGGTGCATAGCTAGTATTTTAGCAAATGTACACACATTTCCAAAGATTATTAAGCTAATTGCCTGAGTGAGTCTTGAAAAGTTAAGGCAAGATATAATTCGGGGGGAAATGAAAACTTCTGTAACATCGTAGTCCATTTGGATTGGCAACGATGATGTAAACGGTAAATGCGCTGCATCAGATACTGTGGTCGGCTCCTTTTGGTGACTAAGGATGGAATAGAGATGGTGATGACAGAAAAATGGAAAGCCAAACCTTCAATCACTATAGCAAGCAGGAAGCAGATGCTGGAAGTAGATTATTAAACAGTCTGAACTCAAAGTGGTAGAACAGGGGAAAAGATCATTTTTCTCCAAAACTGTGTTTAAGCCTGCTCTGTCAGATTTCCTTCCTCTGTCACCTTCCAGCCATTTTCATCTTTAAGAGAAGGTCGTGACCACTTCCAGATATGAAGTCTGGACCGCTCCAACAAACACCTGCAGCATCATCTCTAATTCACTTTCCCTCCAGCCCCAAGCTCAGGCCATCCTGGGCGAGGCTCCGACGCCTGCAGGAGGAAGGGGTTATGAACGCAGCCCTTTCATTCATCCTCCCACTCTCTCCCCACCCCGTACTTGCTGGATCCTGGAGGAGAAGGGGTAGAAGGGATCAAGTGCTTAGGGCAAACGTGGCAAGGTCTTAAGTCACTGACCCTGTTGTATTCCAGCCACTGCAACTCAGACTGTGATTCACACAGTCTTTAGTGCAGCAAGTATTTATTTATTTATTTAGAGAGACAACGTGAGCAGGGGAGGGGCAGAGAAGGAATTTCTTTGACATAGGTAAGTTAATGTTTAGCTTTATAAGAAATGCCAAATGTATTTCCAAAGTGGTTCTACTTTTTACCATCTCCTGAGCAATATGTGACTATTCCAATACCTGCACAACCTTGCCAACATTTGGTATCATTTCTTTTACTTTATCTCTAATTGATATGATGTGGTTTCTCTCTGCGGTTTTAGTTTGCATCTTCCTGATGACCAATGATATAGAGTACTGTTCTATGTGCTTATTAACTACTTAAATTTGTTTTGTAAAGTGTCTTTCAATATTTTACCCACTTTTAATTTTGTTGTTTTACTGAATTGTAAGACATTAAATATTTTGCATTCAAATCCTTTGTTAGACATGTGCATTACGGATATTGTTCTAGTCCTACCATTTCCTTATGGTATATTTTGATGAGTAGAAACTTTTAGTTTAGATAAAGTATATCGTATTTTCTTCTTTTATTGTTAGCGCTTTTTTAAATTTTTTTAAATGTTTTATTTATTTTTGATACAGAGAGAGACAGAGCATGAGAGGGGGAGGGGCAGAGAGAGAAGGAGACACAGAACTGGAAGCAGGCTCCAGGCTCTGAGCTAGCGGTCAGCACAGAGCCCGATGCGGGGCTTGAACCCACGAACGTGAGATCTGACCTGAGCCAAAGTCAGAGGCTTAACCGACTGAGTCACCCAGGCACCCCTGTTAGTGCTTTTTAATAGAAAATATCTTCTCAGAAATCTTTTATTTTAATGTTTATTTATTTTGAGAGAGAGAGAGAGAGAGACAGAGACAGAGACAGAGAGAGAATTCCAAGTAGACTCCACACTGTCAGTGCAGAGCCTGATTCAGGATTTAAACTCATGAACCTTGCAATCATGACCTGAATCAAAATCAAGAGTAGACCACTTAACTGACTGAGCCATCCAGGTGCTCCACTACTCAGAAATCTTTATCTGCATGAGGTCCCCAGAAATATGTGTTTCTGTTTACTTATAAAAAATGTTATAGTTTTGGCTTAATGTTTTAGGTTTATGAACATCTCAAATTACATTTAACTATTATTAGATAGTGGTTCAAGTCAATATTTTTTCATGCCTTTATGCCATTTTCCCTGACCTTCCATTTCCAAATTGCTTGGATGTGCCTTGTGAAAAATCCGAGTCTATGTCTGGATTTTCTTGTCTCTTCCATTGACCTATTTGTCTATCATTCTACTAATACTGACCTGTCTTGATTACTGTAATTTCATAGCAACAAATGAATAAATAAGTAAGAACAGTATTTTTTCCCCTCATGCCTGCTTTCAGGTATGCCATGTTTGGTCATATGCTTTATCCTTAAGAACACAGGATAAAAGATTTAGCTGTCTTTCTGACATTTTTATACCTAGTAACCTAAAATTCCAGCTACAGTACATCACCAGGCTCCTGAAAGATAGCAAGAGATAATTTAACCATTCTCTGTTACTGCATAATAGGTAATGTCAATTATATCCCTGGGGTAGACAAATTATAGCTTTCTCATATTCCACTTTGACTCAGTTAATTCAAAAGTTTACACTTTACCCCACCTGCAAGTATCAATTTCTGTATATTTGAATCTTTAAACTTTAAGTGACAGAACCCCAACTATAAACTTGCTTAAAATAACAATAAATACAAAGAGGATTATTATCAGTTTATATAACAGAACGATGCAGAAGCAGACAGCCAGCTTTAGGAAGAGCTATATGTATCCAGTGTAGCTTAGCACCTCATCAGTCCCTTCCCATTTCCCACTCCTCTTTCCAATCGCCACGTCTGTCCTATCCATCGTTTGACTTTTTCATTCCCTGTGGTGGCTTCGTTCTCAGACAGGCTCTCACTCTACAGAAAGAAGCCTTTGGCTTCTCTTTCCAGTTATTTCCAAAAAAAAGTCTTGGTTTGAACTTCCTGACTCAGCCACCGTCACATGCCTGGCCTTGAGGCACTCATTGTACAACTGTTTGGATATAGGCTACTTCCCCTCCCTCTGAACTGGATGAATTGGGCTGGATTTACCGGACTTAATTTGCAAAGGAAAATAGAGTTGCTAACAGCCAGAAAAAGCAAAACTACATGCTAAGCAGACAAAAGACGAGACTATTACTACAGTGTGAGGATATGAAATAGTTAAATTAGATAGCCTTCTGAAGTACTTATATTTAAAAAAATTGTCCTTTGATAATTTTTGTCTCTACTGTTTGCCTACCTTTTGTTCCAGAGCAAAAACATAACCAGGTTCTTGCAGAATACTTTCAGGTGTCTCCGATATAAAATGAATATTCAGAGCTAATCTGAAAACATTGAAGCCAGGTCATGTTTGTCTTATTAAAACTTCTGACATATGTGATTGGATATCAAACAATGTCTATTTTTTTTTTTTTTTTACTTTTCAATAACATTTCAGCCACTAGCAATAGTGGTATGGATTCTTGATCTGCTATAATCAGTTCTAGATTGGGTTTGATAGTTTACAATGTAATTTCTCTGAAAGAAATTTTAGGTAAAATAAAGGACATTAAAAATTTTTTTTTACTCTTTATTTTTTTTTGAGAGACAGAGACAGAGCACAAGCGGGGAGGGGCAGAGAGAGAGGGAGGCACAGAATCTGATGCAGGCTCCAGGCTCTGAGCTGTCAGCACTGAGCCTGACATGGGGCTCTTGGACTCACGAATCTGAGATCATGACCTGAGCCGAAGTCAGACGCTTAACTGAAATGAGCCACCCAGGCACACCTTATAATGGGCATTTTGATCTCTGCAAGTATGCTTCATTTTTACAGTGATTAAAAAAGTCCATTTAGCTGATTTGTCAGCCTTGTAAGAACTTGCTTTTAGAAACTCATCAGAGTTCTTTGGAGAGGGCATTTCACATGGATAAAGGAGAGGGGAGTTTAAAGCTTTTTGAAGTTATTTTTCAGTCTCTGATTCAAATCACCCAAAGTCCACGTATAAATTAATTCCCACATTACCTCCAGGTTCGCAAGCTGGTTTTAACATCACCTTTTGATCTCATTTTGACAGAATGGCCTTACCTTTCTGTGGATCAATGTGGCTACCACAATATGTCACTGTCCTCAGGACACTCTAAGGGTTATCTTCAAATACCATGGCCTAATAGAAAAACAGGCTGGGAAGTGAATTGTTATGTACTTCAATACCATCTTTGTTTGGTTTGAAGAACGTGTCTTCCTAATTCCATAGTCAGAAACTGAGAATCCCAGGATAAATTGGACACCACTCCAGATGGTGCATTAAGCAATCCATTCTACTTGGCCAGCATTTAGCGTGGAGACTAGCAAATTCAATTATCCTTTCCTAACTTGTACAGATATTTTACCTTAGCCCCTTCTAGCTTCAGAAAATACCATACCGTGATAGAACAGAACCCTCTGGAAAACTCATTTATCTTATGGTCATTAGCATCTGGTTTTTTGTTTTTTGTTTTTTGGGGTTTTTTTTTGCAGCTCCTTCCTTGCACACCCTCTGTGGCTATTTGCAATTAGAGGTAGCCAAGTACATTGTCAAGGGCCCTTTCCTTCTCCCTTGTTGCTGAAAACTCTGATTTCCGTCTCTCTACCTCCTCTTTCTTTTTTATTGTTTCAAGTGTACTCTTAAACCTCAAACATGTAGAATGTCAAAAATGGAGCAGAAAGTATTTTTAGGCATTATAAAATAGTTTCTTATTGCTTACATGTAGGCATCCCATTATCCTACTCCTAACTTTAGTCATTTTTCTACTACATCTTATTATCTGTATAAGAAGCAGGATAAAATAGTGGGCAGAAATCATAGTCTTGGTGATAAACTGCTAAATTGAGGTCAGAACTCCAACTATCGGTGTGACCTTAGAAAAACTACTTAACCTCTCTGTACTTCAGTTGCTCACCAACAAAATAAATATAATAGTAATAATAAATCAAAGGTTATTGAAAGAACCTAGTGTCTACAACCCTTGTCTAAAACCTTTGAGACTAGATGTATTCTAAATTTTTTAATGTTTTATTTATTTTTGATACAGAGATAGACAGAGCATGAGAGGGGGAGGGGCAGAGAGCGAAGGAGACACAGAACTGGAAGCAGGCTCCAGGCTCTGAGCTAGCTGTCAGCATAGAGCCCGACGCAGGGCTCGAACCCACTAACGTGAGATCTGACCTGAGCCGAAGTTGGAGGTTATACTGACGGAGCCACCCAGGCACCCCAGAGACTAGATGTATTCTAGAATTAAGAAATTTTTATTTTTTAAAGAAAGATTAGATGGGATATATACAATAAACAATTGTATAAGTATACAATGACAGACATTGATCAATGTAGTCTCACATATTAACAATTGTACAGGAAAGCATATGAATATACACACTAAGTAAAGACAGGAAATAGCTGAATAGAAGTTCAGGTCAGGAGTTACTGTCAAATGACATAAAAAACATGTTTCGGGGGCACTTGGGTGACTCAGTCAGTTGAGCATCTGACTCTTGATTTGGCTCAGGTCATGATCTCATGGTTCGTGAGTTTGAGCCCCGCTTGGGCTCCATGCTGTCAGTGTGGAGCCTGCTGGGATTCTCTCTCTTCCTCTCTTTGTCCTTCCCCACTGGTGCTCACTCTCCTGTTCTCCCTCTCTCTCAAAATAAGCAAATAAACAAACAAACAAAAAATAAATGTTTCAGAGTTGAAACTGCACGAGTCTAAATATTTAGCCAAGTGTTTAACACATAGTTAATTCCTCAATGAAATTGTCTGTTACTAATACTCTTTTTTTTTTTTTTTTTTGAGAGACAGATATTGACAGCATGAGCAGGGCAGGGTCAGAAAGAGAGGGAGACACAGAATCTGAACACAGGCTGCTCCAGGCTCTGAGCTAGCTGTCAGCACAGAGCCCAACATGGGGCTCGAACCCACAAACCGTGAGTTCATGACCTGAGCTGAAGCCAGACGCTTAACTAACTGAGCCACCCAGGTGCCCCTAATATAATTTTTTAATAAAAACAAAACATTTATTGAGTGCCTACCACTCACTATTTATTTTGATATATGTTATTGTTTTATGAAACCTCTTTATTAAGGTCAAGGCCTCTCACTTCTTGTCTGTCTCTGATTAATTAATACTTAATTTTTTTAAGATTCAGTAAAACCTTCAGAACTTGAGGAGATAAGGATCAGAAGAATCTAACAAAATTATATTATTTTCTCCTCTGGAGAACTTTAATACTCAGATAGAGTCCACATTGTTTTCTTTCAAAAAAATTTTTATTTACATATAATTGGCAGATAAAATGTAAGGTATTTAAAGTGTAGAGTATGCTCATTTGATATATGTATATAATGTGAAGAATTCCCCTCAGCAAATTAACACATGCATCACCTCATATATTTATCTTTTTATTATTATCATTATTTTTGTGAGAACATTTAAGTGATACTCTCTTTGCAAAAATTTCAGTTA
The DNA here is from genome assembly GCF_006229205.1 of Suricata suricatta. Taxonomy (NCBI): domain Eukaryota; kingdom Metazoa; phylum Chordata; class Mammalia; order Carnivora; family Herpestidae; genus Suricata; species Suricata suricatta. Next base: position 34,980,912 of record NC_043704.1, on the reverse strand, counting down.
TACAACACAAGGTTATCAACTACAGTCACCATGTTATACAACAGATTCTAATCCTGTGGTGGGACTCCGAGAACTCACACAACCCAGCCCCCTTCACAACAGAGTGTTTATTCTCCCTCAACTTTCTCCAACACATCTGCTCTCTGCTCCCAAGATGATTCATCTCGTTTTTTCGTACTTGAGATGGCAGGCAATATAAATATCCATTACAACAGTTCATTTCCTATTTTGAGCCATTGAAAGGTGGGCATCTCATATCATCTACTGGATGTTACATAGTAGCAATTATGTGAAAATGTCATGACAAGTTACAAAATAAGCAGACTATGGAACACCCCATACTCTTTTTTTTTTTCTTCCCCACTTAATTATACCTTGGTATTAGGGCATAGGAAGACAGGAAAGTATCTATAGACAATAGTGTACTAAATCTGTAATTTCAGAGATGAAGGATGTCTTATTCCAGATAACTGCCCAAGGCCTTGACCTACAGGGCAGATCTTGTATATTTTAACCCCAAATGTATTCAATGGCCTGCCTTAACCGTAGAAGAGGTAATTATCATTTTTTCAGTAGTTTTCTTTTTCTTTGTTATTATTTTATACTTTTATTGTTTTATAATTACAGACCCAATAAAAGAAATATCTTACAATTTTTGTGTAAGCAGTTGGGTCCCTGGTTTTCATTTTTTGTTTCAGTATTAAATAACCACAAATTAATACAAGAAATTTTATATGTAGGGGCGCCCGGGTGGCTCAGTCAGTTAAGCATCTGACTTCAGCTCAGGTCATGATCTCACCAATGGTAAATTCAAGCTCTGTGTTGGGCTCAGCGCTCACAGCTCACAGCCTGGAGCCTGCTTCCAATTCCGTGTCTCCCTCTGCCCTTCTCCTGCTCATGCTCTGTCTCTTTCTCTCTCAAAAATAAATAAATGTTAAAAAATTATTTTTAAGAAATTTTATATGTATATATACACATATCCTATTTGGGGAATAGAGATATAAATTATCTATAGACAGATAAGCAGGCAGAAAAACAGATAGGTCCCCTAAAAAGGCCATCTAGACTTTTTTTCCCCAAAAAGCTTTATTTTGGGACACATCGCTATCTACTCACTGAAATGTGAAATTCACTCAGAAGGCCACTTTATTTCCAGCCAAAAATTCCTAATGTTGTGAACACTTGATACGGTGGCCTTTGGGCTTACTGCCAGTTGAACCTAAATTCTGTGGCCATTACCCCGAAAAGTACATCAGGCTGTGAAACAAGCTCTTAAGGGAAAGCAGTTTTTCAAGCTACATTATGGTGCTTTTAAAGGGAATAAAATCCTTAATGAGAAAATGAGTCTCCTGAGATGTCTGACTCCAAGGTCAGCCCTGCACACTTTCCCTCTTAGTTTGGCAGAAAATCTGTGAAGGGACATTTCGGGGAGCCAATTCTGTAAAAGGTCCAGGATGAAATAAAATGACAGCCGGTTCTCTGGAGCCTCTGTTGGGCAACTTTATAATCCTCTGACAGATTTTCTCTGAAGCTGTTCCCACACAATACCCAGTAACCCAGCCTCTCCCCCTGCTACATACCAACGGAGGAAAGAGAACGTGTGTTGCTAAGAAACCTGTTGCAATCACACCTGATGGAACTAACACTTGTCAGCTAATAACAGTTTAGTGTGAATAAACTTATCAAATCTTCCCAAGTGGATTAATACATTGTCAGCTTCTGGAGGGCTTGGGCCTTGTATTTATTTATCTTTATTTCTATTCACATCTAGTGCAGTGCTAAATAAATGTTTTTGGAGCGTCAGCTGAGGTCAGCCTGATGTGCAGAATTGCCCTCAGCTGGCTCCTCCAGGTGGAGAGGGAGGAGGAGGAAGAGATTCTTTTCCAAGTCGCTGTTGCTGACTGCTAGAGTCTACGCTGTAAGCAGTACAAAGATGAGACAGCTTTGAAAGGAGACCTGGTGGGGGACGGAACCTACTGACCTTGCAGTGTGATGATTAGGGGAGAAAATGAAGTTTTGGATTCCGAACGACCCACCGAACGCTAAGATGGGTAGGGCGAATATTGCTGAATAAAGGGTAATGGAAAATCTCTAAAAATTACTGTCCGTGAGACGTCTGAAGTCTCTGTGGGTGATGTGCATTAGTTAGTGGTATCATTTTGGTGTGACCACCCCTCCTCCAGGAGAGCGGCAAATGAAGCTTTGATAATGGGATACAGAAAGCAGGGTTGGAATAATTTTGTTCATTCCCGCTTCCCGTGCACCCACATTTAAGGCTTCTTGGTAAGCTACAGTGAACACTTCAACATTGTGAGAAACGGAGATGACAGTAAAATGTAATTACATTTAATTTATCGAATGCAGAATAATCACATTCTGTAAACTAGGACAAGTAAGAGAAAGGGAAAATCGAATCTGGTTTCCTGAGCCTCTTTCCTTTCCATCTCTTTAGCATTAACCAAGGCTCACTGTAACATGTATTATAAGGAGATGAATTCATTGGTGTGGTTCTTTGTTATTTTACTTTCACTCAGAAATGTAATTAAGAAGGAAATCATATTACCTAATGACAGAGACAAAGTATGTCAGAAATGGCATTATTACTGCAAAGTTACAGAAAACAGGGACTCCATTCCCACTTCTAATTTATCACAGTAGTGATAAAAGGTCTAAATGCTCCTAAACAGTGAAATTGAATGTGAGTTATCAGCATTTTGTTACTTATGAGCAGAACTAATTTCTTTTCACCTTTATGGAGTTAATTATATAATTAATGATGCATCTTGCTGCTTTTGATGGTAGTAGTGTATGTAATGATGACAATCCTTGGTGTTCTACCTTGAAGAACCTTTATCTCAGGCTCTTATGCGCCTATGAATTCACAGGATAAACCTTACTAGTCATCAAAGTGGTAAGCGGTGTTCTTGATTAAGAAAATGAAACACAGGAGTTCAAAGGTTTATGAATTTTACTCAAGTTTATGCAGCATTTATTTCCCAGGAGGGGAAAAAATCACCACCCGCTTAATTTCACATGCCTCCTGACTCTGGGCCTCTGGGACGTAATAAAATCACTGGTATACACTTTCTCACCCTGATGAAATCTGCTGTCAGATGTGACCTTTTTGTTCTTTTTGTTCAGACCAAACGTGGTCACCAACATGTGCTTGGAAGAGGCTTCCGACCTACATTTAACTCCTTGTCCGCTGCTTTTTCTTCTGCCAGCCTGCCCAGAGGCTGCATTTAATGCCTCCCATGCTCAGAGCTCAGCAAATATGCCACACACTCCAGCAGTAACCCTCTGATCAGCTGGGCGGACTTTATGACATGATACGTTCCTTCCTGGTGCTTTTTATCTTGTTAGAGGGACCAGGATCATTTTTAGGAGGCCATTCTCGGCTCAGATACTGTTGTTTCAAGTAGTCCTTTTCTTTTTTTAAAGATTTTCCAGTGTCATTCTTCTTTCCTGACCCTTGCCCGAGCACTTTGGTACAGGAAACTTGTTCTTCCAGGATCTTTCTGGCAGGAGAGGATAAGGGAGAGCCTTTCTTTTTTTAGGGCAAGTTCAAGGAGAAAGGCAGAGCTGAGAGTGACATTGAGTTTGACAGTGTTGAATTTTTGCCCTGCTCTGTGATGCTGGAACACAGAGGAGGTTAAAAAAAATCCCCCGACCCTTTGTGTTCCAGGAAATAGCATCCTCCAGAGAATCAGGCTATGGGATGTGACTTCGATACAACTCAGATGCCCCCTTGTTTACCTAGTACAAGGCCAGACAAAGAGTCTCCAAATTTTCATTCTTTGCCTCATGCATGTTTAGCTGAACAGCTTGTCTCCTCTGAGCAATCAGAACAAAATGATAGTTAACTAAACTTGTTTTTTTTTTCTTTCCCAGTTACCTGAACTTTAACTCTGCTTCAGCCTGAGCCAGCATACAACCAGACCTTAAGAGCGTTGGTCAAGAACAGGCTGGCCTCACAGTAAAACGCTCTCTGATCTACTGTCCCTTCAGGACACCCCTGATCCCATGATGGAACACATGGTTTTTTCTGGCCTGTTTGCTCCTCCCTGGTAAGAAAAACCACTTTCTGCTTAACTTGTGAGACATTTGCCAATGTCTGGCTAGACCACTCTCTGTACTGTGATAGTCTCTCTCTACCGATTCCAAGTACGTTAGGCCAAATTAAATGTCTACTCATTTCTTCCCTGACACCCAACACTCTCTGTCTTTGTCACTCTGTTGCTGTCTCTCTGTCTCTGTCTCTGTGTCTCTCTCTCTTCTCCAGAAATACTCCAATATGGCTATATTTCTAATTTTTTTAATGTTTTATTTATTTTTGATACAGAGAGAGACAGAGTATGAGAGGGGGAGGGGCAGAGAGAGAAGGAGACACAGAACCGGAAGCAGGCTCCAGGCTCTGAGCCAGCCGTCAGCACAGAGCCCGACGCGGGGCTCTAACCCAAGAACGTGAGATCTGACCTGAGCTGAAGTTGGAGGCTTAACTGACTGAGCCACCCAGGTGCCCCTATATTTCTCTAATAAAAGGACAGATGTGCTGATTGAGCAAGTTACAAAGAGGCTATCACAGAAAAGCAAATGTTTCTTTATCTCTGAGTTTCTATGTACCTTTGATGTTCTCCCAAACTGCTTGGCCATCCCAAACCCTTATTGAAATCTCTGTTTTACATAGATGTGCCCTTCAGAAGAACCCATTGGTAAAACCAGTTTGTCCCAGAGGAAAAACAAGCTTAGAAAATCCTTCCTTTAATTGTTTTTTTCCCCTTTCAGTAAACAGAGCATGATTTACCACAAAAATGCCAGACTGCCATATTTGACTAAATGAATTCTGAGGATTTTAGATAGAATGAATGATGCTTATTCTAAAATGGTATTGTTTTTGTATTTTTTTTCTTATGGGAGAGGATTCATTCATGTCTTTCAAGTTAAAAATAGTATTTGTTTTTCTTAGCATTCATTACTAGACAGGGTCTATGTAGACTTTCACGGTTTAAGCCTTTTCAAATTAAATTTGAAGGACTATTCTTTCCTATCAGAGTAAAACACATTCTAAATCCTAATAAATCTATTTCTTTAATATGCCACTTGATGTATAATAGTGCAAACAAAAACACATAATGGGTTCCTCTTGAGAAAGAAAAATGTATTCACTCCTGATGAAAGATCTTTTGATAATTCGCTCTTGGCTTCACTACGTGATTTATATCATCTTCTCACATTAATTTGTTTTTAATTTTTTTCTTGCCTTCTAAGGTTTTTCTCATTTCAGTGACATATACGTGACAGATAAGGTTGATGAACTACAGAAGATTCTAACTCAGATGAAAAGCTTAAATTATTCTGCACTCCATAGAATCCATGCAAGAAACTGAGAAGTCAGGATTTCCAAGAGCTTGATCATAGCATTTTAGAAACAAGTGATAAAATCAACAACAAAACCCCCCTATTAAAACAGAGTGTATTTTTTGGGCCAATATCGAATGGCTCCCTGGAGTGTACTTTTCCCAAGCCTTCAGCTGATTCAACTGTGTACTCTAAAAATGATGGCAAAGCTGTAGAAGCTCTATAAAATCCATTCTTTATTACGGACTTTAATTTCAAAAATGTATTCCATCTATCTATGAACTTTATTTTAATTTAGAAAAAGTAATAACTTATTTAACTCTCTTAAGGTAAGGAAGGAAGCAGTATAGATGACAGTGCATTGAGGTGAAACTCATTGTTTTTAGACAATAATACCTAATCCCTTTACAAGTGTAGCCCTACGGACCTGCATATGGAGGCTCAACTACTGCACAGAACATTGTTCTGTGTTTCACCAGTCAACCTAGATGCCACGGATTGGATCATTTTTCTTTATTCTGTCTCAGTAATAGGAAATATGTTTCTGTCATCTTTTTTCTTCCATGATTAGATTGCATGAGTGTATTTTTATATATCTCTTCAACAGTCTTTTGATTTCCACCTCTACCCTTTGCAATGATGATTGATTTGAGGTTGCGGTTGCGACTCGAGCTAGAATACTGCCATTCCAACCCTCCCTTCTGGGTGAGAAAGCCTCATGCTGTGTCAGTTTCCTCATCTGTAAACTGGAATTCTTGTGCACATGAAAAAGGATCATATATTTAAAGCATCAAAGGCTGGGAATTGACTTGTTTGCTTGCTTGTTTATTACTTATTTATGCTTCTAAACACTTTATTTAGTTGAGGACCATGTGTTGCACTTATGTACATTTTTTTTTCTGCAAAGCACTTCAATACTGAGCACTTATTATTACTCTGAACTGTATTAGAACAGCTAACCTAACTGACTGTGTACCCACCGGATGTTAACAATGTCCTGGCCCTATATTTGGAGTAACAGTGTCTCACAAAAACAGTGAGTGAAATTTTTTTTCATGAAAAGACATTTTTTATGCTTTTTCTATATCTATCTATATCTATATCTATATTCTGAATTAAAATTCTATGATAATAATTTGGGGAAATAAGTTCTTCAAATATAAGCAGGAATAGCAATACTTAGACAATAAATACCTTATGAATAAATCAGTTTAGTTAATTTTCTACCTAACATCCCTGAGGAATCTCTGTATTCAGAGCCCGGGACGAGACACTTGGGGCTTGTTTGCTTAAATGTAGGGATTTTAGGCTGCAACCAGAGCAAAGTATGACAAAGAGTGTTCCTGTTAAATGGTGAGCATCCTGTCAACTGTATCTCGGGCATCTCTTGCAGGCAGAAATCATGTGGTTATTAGAACTTACAAGTAGGCTATTCTATACAATCGGTGACAGCATGCAGTATCTTCAAAATATGTGCTTGTGGATGGCTCTGACCACTTAATTCTTGTAACTTAATTTCCACAGGACCCATGTTTTCTAAGCTATAACATAAGTCCTTGAAGCTACAGCATTTCCTAGCAACCCACCCACGCTGCGGACTTATTTAGATGTGTTCTATGGAATTGTGTGTGGGGAGATTTGAGAGGCCTCCCACTCTCATTTTATTGTTGTTGTTACTAAGAATGGATATATTTCCTACCGATTAACGGTCTAATAATTAACGACTAGGGTGTGAATTTTGGAAGGAACTATTTACAAATACTGTTTTAGTTTTATGCATCCATGCTCAAGTAGACTTTCAAAAAAGGCTCCACCTCCATGTTTTACTAAAGAGTTTTTTAATCTGATCCAATATTATTTCAATTTGTTTTCCTGATAGTTTTTTTGAAATTAAGAATGTACATATGTTCCTGATTACCAGAATTATTTTTCAGAGAAAAATGTAATAATATAAACAAATTGATCAAGATGGAATGCTATAGTTATCATATTAACATTAGATGCTATACATATGTCTGCATTGGTCCCCATGACAACCTTGCAAGCATATATACCTTATGGAACAAAAAAAATGTGGCTTGGAGAGTATAACTTGCTCAAGTCCTATAGTCAGTCACCAGCAACAGAAGGATTCTAATCCCATCACCCTAGTTCCCATTTTAGTATATGTGCTGCCAAAGCAAGAACTCATCATTTGACTTCCAAAGCACATTCTTGCATTCTGTCCTGTATCTGAAGCATGTGTATGTGTTGTACATAACAGTTTCTGACACAGAAACTATTTTTTTGAGAAATGAACGAAGAGTAAGTACTTGATAAAGCAATACAGATGCACCTATGTTAAATGTCTGCATTGTATTTTGCATTTTTGTATTTTCCTATAAACAAGTGCAAGTGGTCAGAACTCACACATGTCTATCCTGAGGAAGTATTTATATAGGATATTCATAAGGCAATAGGATTCCCAGATGTGGGGTTTCCTGTTGTCCATTACACTATGACTGAAACAGATACCAGACTTGGGAGAGAGACCTCAGCTCTTAGGAAGTTGGGTTTTTAAATTGTCATGATCACAGGCCCAACCCTTGTGGTGACAGCTCTCTGACATACTGACCAAAGACATGACCTGCCACCTCAGCTGTCTTGGTTTGGGGAGTACCAGTTCTTGCCGGACTCAATCATGGATTAGAATTTATCTCTATCGCTACCGTTAGTACCATCTGGTAGACAAGCCACTAATTCACCAGGGCCGTACTCCACCAGCATTATTTGCCTTTAAGCATCTGTACTGCGAGTTTAGTTTTCATGGAACCTTGCAAGGAAGCAACATGCAGGAAATTTTAATGAGTTACCTCTTACCTTTTATGCACATTACTGTCATTGTTTGTCTAATTTTATTTTATATGTGTTCATAAAAATTGGTGCTATTGCCCCTTGATATCATCTGTTTAATGCTTCATGAAGTTCAACTGAACTTTTTTTCTTCTTCTCCTTTTGGAAGAATAAATATACTTTAAAGGGAAGAAAATGACTGATGAATGAGAATAGCAATGGTAATGGTTACAATAAGACAGGATTACAAATAGGAACTACTTCTGCTTAATAATTTTTCTGCCAAACAAACCTGATTTGTTAAGGAGAGAAATGGGGTGGACAGTCACCTATGTGGCATGGTAAGAGGCAGCTGGGAGACTTCCTTATTCCTCAAATATTCTTTTATATTGACTACGTTTTGAAAAATACTACACTAGAAGATTGTTCTGTTTAATTAAAGGCTTAAAGTGACAGTTCTCCTGGGAGGGCTTATACTGAGCAACTATCAATCCCTTTTGTGTGAATAAATTTCTGAAGAGCTAATATGAAAAGGAATTTAGAGAGGGCCAGTGGAAAGCAGAGCTTCTACAATGTTCCTGAATAATAGAACAGGATCATGAGGGTAGCCACTCAATAGGAAAATTAGTTGATGGTATTAAGGCCACATTTATCTCTTCAATGTTTTTTTCTATGCCTAGTGCTACCCTAACCTAGACTTATATGTGGAAGTTGCTTATTCTAAAGTTTACGTATGTCCAACATCTAGATAATTGAAAATTCAATTAGACTCTCAATATACTCAAGTATTTGGAAATAAATGACTAATCAACTACTCTTCTTTTAGCCTTCTTTCCAGATGGAAAGAATCATAATCCTAAATGAAATTCCAGGATCACCGGAGCATTTTAGTTTAATCTACTTAACAAAAGAATAAACACGGAAATGATAAAATGAATAATTTTTCTCTAAACTGAATATTATGGATAAAATTATGGAGACATTTCATTCAGCGAAGATTACATGTGATTTTAGTTCTACTGTGTGCCCCAGGGGACTATAAAGACAGCATTTGAGTTTATTTATATTCTATTGCTTTTCATTCAGCAGAGTCAATAACTAAAAATGAGAGGGATGTTGCATATATTGTGCTATGAATAATTTGTTGCCTTTCCTTACTTGGTCTTGGGCTACCTACCTTCTATATATATTTTTAAAGACACAAGTGTATTATTTGCTTGGATGTAACAAAATCCAATCATAATTACCTGGCAAAACCTGGAGCAATGTTGGCATATCTCGGGAAATCCAAGCA
>NC_043704.1:34955460-34971328 GCF_006229205.1 Suricata suricatta | reverse complement strand
GTCAGTGATGACTTAGAAATAGCTAAGGGTTGCACAGATAGCTAAAGTGTTATGGTGCTCCATGACAAAATGGAGTTCATTCTATTCTAAGTTACAATTTTATCCAGATATAGGTCACTGTTTATCTTGGATTTAACCTTTATTTTACATTTATCTTTTCATCTGTTTTGAAGGACTTTCAAAAGTAGTTTTTATAGAGAACAGTACAAAGAACACCCGTTTTATAAATGAGAAGTGTGTGAGAAATCTATGTGACACCTTTAATATTCACATGTGACATAGCTCAATCTATTCTCATCTTTGGAGTAAAGGGAAGTGAGGAGTTAACTACTTGTTTCCAAGGGGAAAAAAATCACATAAAATCACATTGTTTTTGACCCAAGCTTCTTATGATAACTTTTGTTATATTTTTAGAAATCACCTTATAATTTTCTTAAGTTATAATGACAAGTCAGAATACTTTAATGGAGAGTGAACATAGAAAGAAAAGTGAAGTATAATAGTGTCACATTTTTAAGTCACAAACTTAGCAATTAAATATATCAGAGTCTATTTCAGTTGAACAATTTTTCTGCCTTTTTCAATATCTTTGTGCTACGTATCCAGATTTGCAGGTTTTATCTCCATCCCCCGCTCTTTTACTACTTTCTCTGGATGACATTTAGGCACATTGAGAACAGACATAACACTAGGTTATCCTTACTTGTTGGCTTCTGGGTAGCTCCAGTTGAGATGTTTTGTCTCTTGTCTGGTTTCCAGATTTTGTTTCTGTTCTTATTGTATCTTCTGTGAAGTGTCTTATGTCACCTCTGTCTGCACAAGAAAATTCCTGGAACGCTGGCCACCTCCCTCTATTATCCAGGGCACACAGCTCAGCGAATCCTCACAGAAATCCTAGCAAAGGTTTCTGCTACTATAATATCAACATCTCTGACTTTGGGGTAACTACCACATGACCACTGAGATGTCACACAAAAACTTCTAGATTTCATTCACTCTTTTCCCAGGTTGTAGAGAAAGAAGATGTCACCAAGATCTATTCTCTGCCTAACTATGTTATGCCACCATACTCCCTTGTGTGGTCAGCCTGTTTCTTCAAAGGGCTTTGAAATTTTATAAGTTCTAATCTAAAAATGAGGAATAAGCCCTCATCCATTAATATGAATATTTCTAGCAAACTATCCTAAAATTTTGATCCCAAGGAAGATGGGACTTTTGCTTCAAAGGACTACCTTTTACTTTCCCTATGCTTTCCTTTCCACCAGGACTAGAAGATCTCTTTTTGGAAGAGTGTCACTATGGAATAAATTGTGTCCCTCAAAGCACATATGTTGAAAACCTACCCCTATGTGGATGGTATTTGGAAAGGAGTCCTTTGTTTTTTAGAATTTTTTAAAGTTTCATTTATTCAAGTAATCTCGACCCCTAATGTGCTCAAACTCACAACTCCAGGATCAAGAATCACACATTCTTCCAATTGAAACAGCCAGGTGCCCCTGGAGATAAGGTCTTTGAAAGGTGATGGGATTAGTGTTCTTATGAAAAGAGGCATCAAGGCTTCCTTTCTCTCTCTCCATGGGAGTACAATGCAAGAAGGTGCTGTTTGAATGCCAGGAAGAAATATCCACCAGAACCTGACCATGCCGCTACCTTAATCTTAGACTTCCAGACTCTAGAATGGTTAAAAAAAAAAATACATTTTTGTTATTTAGGCTACCTGGTCTGTGGTATTTTACTGTGGTAGCCAAAGCTGACTAAGATTGTAAGGTTTAATAGATGGAGGCAGAGATGGGAGGAAAGAAAGAGACCAGGTTATGGAGCCAAGAAAGCCTTTATTGGGATCTGCGATTTCCGGGCGAGGTCCCATGATCCAGGAAGTAGGGAGTCAGGGAAGTAGCGCCTGATAGGCGATGGGTGGGGGGTTTTATGGGTGAGGGGGTTCTGGGTTTGATCTTGGGAGGGCAGATTATCAAATAAGGGCATTTCAGGGACGTGGCGCCATGGAAAAGTTGCCTCCTCTGTCAGGGTGATGGGAAGCTGGAGCTTCATGATTGGCTCTTTCCAAATGGGGCAGGACATCCCAGGTCTGCAGATGAGGGGCGGGGGTCATCTGTGCAAGTGTTCTCCTCCAGCCCCTAGAGAAATGGCCGCTAGGTCGCCATCCCAAGGTGACTCTTACAAAGATCATTATATTCTTCTCCTTCCTAGTGCTCAGCTTAATCTTAGTAAAAAGGATTGTTGTGGGACTAAATGCAATTTACCAAGAAGGCAACATACAGGAGGGGTATTATGAAAACAACATACAGGAGGGGTATTATGAAGTATTATTGCTCGAATCCAGACTAAATAATGAGAAATTAAGTATACATTATTTTTCAAACTGTAAGTTATAACCTATTGATGGACTGTGAAAACTATGAAGCAGGTCACAATTAGCCCTTCTCTTGATGATTTAGAATAGAGCAAAATAAGGTAGAAAACATCAGAACATTGCTTTGTGAAAATTTTTATGATTTAGATGTATGTATGGGCATATTTTCTTCATGTGTGTATACTATTAATATAAGTACACCTTTTCCCGAGACACTAGCTCTCACAGCCATGCCCAGCAAGCTCAGAGAGATGAAAATGTAAGGAAATCCTCTCATTTGAGGTCGCCATGGTCTTTAACAAGGAATCATTGGCAACATGCTCCTGAAAGGAACAATCAGTCTTGGTGACCATTTGGGGTTCTGTCCCCCGGTTTGTCCCCTGTACCTCACATATGCATTGAGTTTATCTCTATTGAATTTCAAACTTGATTGTGAACCCCCCTCCCCCCCCCACAACTTTTTCTTTAGCTCTTTGGTATTTTATTTTCTAATTTCCTTCTATTTTTTTCACCCTCCTTCCAGCCTAGGTCCGACTCCTTTAATAACTACTGTGCATAATTTAAATTCTCTGAGCATCAATTTATTTATTTGGAAAATGAGAGCATTGGAATTTCTTTTACTGAATGTCATTCTACCCCTAAAATTCTATATGTACATATATTTTGCTTATATATTAGAGTATAGCATCTACGACAGTATAGTTTCATGACCTGGGATTCATGACCAGTCTCTTAGGGTCTGAGGATATATTCTCAAGGATTAGGAAGCTTTAAAATTTCTTGCCATACATTTTGTTTGTTTGTTTGCTTGTTTGTTTTCATAGCCTTGGGAACTCAGGCATACTTTTCTTGTTGTGTGGCTTATGCAAGATCTTATGAACTTCACATTGTTTAGCATAAATTGTACTGTACATAGGAATACAGAATGAGGCAAGTGATATAAGCAAAATATATACATAAACAGCCTTGTGAGCCAAGTTAAAAATTTTGAACTTTATTCTAAGATCAGTACATGTGTGTATGGAGTGGGGTATGTCATGGGGATGTTTATGGTAGAAGAGTATGGACAGAGTTCATTAAAAGGGAGAAATGAAGGGTTTTGTTTTTGAAACACTGCCAAAGGAGAGAATTGGTTGGACCTGACATAGGCCTGGGTCTAGTCAGGAAGGCTTTTGTGTTATCAGAGTGAAAAATAATGTTTGTCTGCACTAGGGCATGAATAGACAGTGAGAAGTGGAGATGTGAAAAAACTGGAGAAACATTTCATAGATAGGTTCATTAGAACTTGATATTGGACTAGATTTGGGGATTTAAGGGAAAGGGATGTGAAGGATGATGTTGGCATCCGGTTTGTACAGTTGATAAGGCAATGGAAAGGTTATCTTCTGAGAGTGTTAGGAAATGGTGAAGTAAGAAGTATGGAGAAATTAGAAAAAAATAGAAAAAATCATTAATGAGGAAAGTGTGAGAAGGCTACCCACACATATTCTAGTACTATCATGCAGTATAGAGGGCTCGTTTGGAACTGCTCATTATAAATTTGTACACATTTTCCTCAGAAGTATTCAATAGCCAGCAGAAGCTAGGTAATTTTATTAATCCAGAATTGGAGAGAATGCAAAAGATAGAAGTCTGGATGCCATCCTAGAGATATTGGAGAGCCACTAAGATGTTAGATAAATATTTAAGTAGATCAGTTTGGGTCTTAGAGTACATATAGGATCAGCCCCTATAAGGGGAGAATGGACATAGGACATAAGAGAGAAATATAGAAATGCAATTCTATTTGCATTTGCAAGGAGGTCTGGCTTTTATATGCCCAATGGATCTGGGCTGCTTCCAAGAAGGAGGATGTGACCTTGGGTAAGGCAGTGGTTCTCAAAGTGTGGTTCCCAGAACAGTAGCATTAGCATCATCATGCTTATGTAAAAGGTAGAACATCACCCCCCATCATAGACCTACTAAATCAGAAATCTGGGGGCACAGCCATCTGTGCATTAAACTCTTTCTATCATTCTAATGCAAGTTAAAGTTTGAGAACCACTTACTTTAGGAAATTATGGAGAGGGTCTCAGCTGAAAATTGCCAGCAGTCTAGACTCTCAGAAACTGGGGAATATGTATATCACTCCTGAAGGGGAGAAGTGGGATAGACTCCAGGATTGTCAAGAGATGAAGTGGAAAGACTAGTCCACAGGCAGTGGCTTCTGTTCTCAACTTGGAATGTTGAGGGCAGTTTGAGTAGGATGATCATAGGGGACAAATTAAATAATTTGAATACTAATTATGAAAATGTACGATGGAACCTCCTTTTCCATGTATTGCCTTTTTCCTTGTCTTGAGTACTCATTTAATATACACAATGATTTGAGCATTCTTTAATATCAACAACTCATCTAAAGTCAACTACAATTATAACAAATACATATGGATAAAGAGTTTTGTGTTGTGATTAAACAATAGAATGTCTTACTAGTTCAAGTAGTTAACAGTAACTCACAACATTTTTTCCTTTATTATGCATAAATTGGTAAAAATTAAAACAGGAGCTTTTGAAGTAAATTAAGTTATGTTACATAAAAGTATTAATATAGCAAATACATCTTTCCTTAGTTGATTAGCATAAAAGTCAAGTTTTTGTTCGAATAAAATACCCAATACCTCATGAAGCACTCATGAGATTGTGTAAAATTTGATTTTAAACCCACATTTAATCAATTCTTTTCCAAGGCTATTGGCTATATATACACTTTATTTCTGCATCTTAAATCTGCATCTTAAATCCTTGTAACACCAACCTTGACTAGAGAAATGTTCATTGCCAATGTAAAATTTATGTAATGCACAGAACAGCTTGATGGTTCAGTTCAGTGAAATCTAGATTCTATGAGGTGGGCATCTTGAAATTTTCCCACCACTCCAGCCTAGTAGTACCTGGAAAATGGCAATCCATTTTGGAAAGAGATAAAGAGGAGACCTATCACATCCCTTTAACTTGTTTTTAGGCTGCATGCAAAAGAACTTACTTTTGCAGGAACGAGTAAGTTTTCTGTGTCCCTTGAAATAAGATAAATGCTGCCTGGCAAATAGAAACAAATAAAGACATAAAAGGTTTAAATAACCCTAAAGACAGAGATTCAGACTTTTAGCTTAGTCACTACCTAAGGTTAATTAGTAGTTCTTTAGGAAAAAATTTAAGGGGTGAATCTCTCCTTAAAAGCAATTTAAAACAAGATAAAATATGGAGCAAATAGCAAAAAGGTAAATAATTACAATGCAGAAATGTGTCTCAGTTTTCATGTGATAGTTACTTTCTAGTTTTTAAATGACCAAATCTCCTAACTTGATGGCAAACTCAGCACCTAGAAGTGAGGTCGTCATTTTCTCCTAGTCAGTGACTAGTTGCAGTTCCTCTTGGCTTTTTATTATTCAGCATTTCACCGTGTAGAGAAGGATGATAACAGAAGTTAATAAGCAAAACTGGACAGTGGATTTGTGGCTACTTAGAAGATAAAAAGGAAAGTTGAACTTAGCTTGCATTAAGTATAGGTTGGCAGTG
This sequence comes from Suricata suricatta, assembly GCF_006229205.1. NCBI lineage: Eukaryota > Metazoa > Chordata > Mammalia > Carnivora > Herpestidae > Suricata > Suricata suricatta. The sequence goes on along the minus strand of NC_043704.1, from coordinate 34,965,399 downwards.
GTACTTCAGGATACCCTGAAGGCAAATGGAAATGGTTATGGAATTCTGATGTAGGTGAAGGTAAATATCAAGTACTTCAATCTAGTTAAGTGAACTTCTCTCATTATTCCTATTAATTCATTAGACAAGTTAATATTTTTCTTTTTTTAAATTGAAATTATTTTCTTTGTATGCCCTATTCATGTTGCCCAAATACATGACTACAGACAGTAATCATTTTCTTAAAGTGTGTATTTGATGTTAAAGTCAGAGTATGAAGTCGTTTACTTTTGACTTCTAAATGTATTTCCTTTTTTTTTTTTTTTTTTTTTTTTTTTTTTTTTTTTTTGGTATACTACCCTGATTTTAATGAGTATCTCTTTCTGCACCCATGAGGACCATGTGTTTAAGAAACTGACTGTTATTAGGTACATTGGGCTTCCTGGCCATAGTGATTTATTCAGAGATGGGTCTATGAATAAACTTGTCTGATGAGAATGAATCTCTGGACACTTATTTGCAGTTTGTGGCAGAAATGTTCTCCTTTGATGGAGAGGAATGCAAAAATAGGATTTCTTGGGAGCCACTGTCATCCACTAACAAGTGAATAATTCACCCAGAAAAAGGAATTGAGACATACAAAATGAAAAAAAATAAGTTCTAGTAATAACTTTTAAGCTATTGTTCAAGCACTACTTGAAAAAGCCTTCCGCCACAAAAACAGTAAGTTACCTTTACTAATTAAGCCTATTTGAGTTTGTTTGTTTGTTTGTTTACAATTTTGCAAACAAAAACATTCTGATAAATGTGGTAATCCTGGGGACACCTGGGTGCTCTGTTAGTTAAGGGTCTGACTTAGGCTTGGGTCATGATCTTAACCCTCGAGGGTTTGGGCCTTGCTTTGGGTTCTCTGCTGACACTTCAGAGCCTGGAGCCTGCTTCATTCTGGGTCTCCATTTCTCTCTTCCTCTCCCTTGCTTGTGCTGTCTCTCTCTCTCAAAAAAACAAACATTAAGAAAAACCTATTTTAAAAGATGTGGTAATCCTCCATCCTCCAATCCCTAAATCATATATACTTTTTTAATAAAGGGAAAGAAAGAAAGAGAGGCACCTGGGTGGCTCAGTAGGTTAAGCTTCTAATGCCAGATTTTGGCTCAGGCCATGATCTGAAGGTTTATGAGATAGAGCCCAGCGTTGAGCACTCTGCTGATGGTGCATATCCTGCTTGGGATTCTTTCCCTCTTTCTCTGTCTCTTCCTCACTTACATTATCTGTCTCTCTTAAAATAAATAAACATTAAAAAATAAGGAGAAAGAGAAACAGACATAAGTAACAGTATTTCTATAGGAGTGTAAACTATTTTCTGACTTCCTATCTGTAAGTCATGGGTGCATGCCATACCTTACTTTAATTGCTTCTCTTATGGCAGTATAGTTGAAGTCATAAATAGCCAATATCAGCAAGCAATTTGGAGGTTGCTGACTTTATTTTCTTTTTCTTTATTCATTGCTGGGGAAATATACATAATATAATCAAAGTATTATTTAGGAGTCAGGAGGGCTTCCCAACATTAACAGAACACAGTCATCTATAAACAAAAATCCTGTTTTATTCAAATATTTTGCTCATGGTAATAAAGATTGTAAGAAAGAGAATGAGAAATCACAGAACAAACAAATTGTTTCTTCTCCTATTTCAAAGATTACCTGGAGGTGTCTGTTGCCCTTTACCATATAATTAGAAAGATGCATTACTTGAAGTTAAAATTTCCAGTGAATAAAAAACATGTTTTCATGAATATATTGATCTAAATAACTTAGAGAAAACTCATATGCTTTTACTGCAGGTCAGAACTCACCAGTAAAGCTCCATCATTAAATGACCAAAAATGTCTGGTTTTTTTTTTTTTTCAATTTGACTGCATAAGTATGTTTTTATAACCATTGTTGAATACACATTTTACTGTCCTTGTTTTTTTTTTTAAATATTAAGGGGCTACAATAAGGAGCCCATAGGGATATTGACAATGAAGGAAATAATTGGCTTTCTGGGAGATACATTATAAAATCAATATTGGATTACAGATCAGCAGACTTACAACAGACCAGATGGCTTCTGGTTGAGGTATTAACATATTTTAAGAAAAAGTTGCTGCGCAGAAGGGGCGTTAGTGAACCATGGATATATAAGAAAAGCCCTGTCTTTTAGGGAATGGTAACCATCATGAAATGAAGCCCTTACTCATTGGATATCAAGTTATCTATATACCCCTAGCAAGACTGACCCTTAGATTTGGAGCCAAGGAGCCCTCAAGTCTTTCTGATCTGAATGGAAAGTCCCACTTTACAGTGAGAGGGAACAACAGGCGTCCTCTGCTGTTGCCATTGAACAATGAATTTATCTAATAACGATTGTTTTCATTTCGTACTCACCAAGAAATCTGATTTTTATGTCTGCCTTTCTTTCTGTTTTTCACTCCCGTCATTACAATTTCACAGTAAATCAAAACAGACTTTGGTTATGTTTATTTCGTGGCCATATCACTTTTCCACTGGTAGCCAATGTGCCAACACTGCTATCTCCAGTTTGTATGCTTTGTGTGAAAGTTGTATTTCTCCGTGCATATAGATAAGTTGATCCTTTGGTACTTATCTTACATATTGTTTATTAGTTAACTGTGAACCGGTCATTCAAGATCTGATCCCATCCTGGAACACCAATAAGACATGTCTTTGGGAACTTTAAAATGAAAAAGAGGGGCGTCTGGGTGGCTCAGTTGGTTAAGCGGCTCACTCCAGCTCAGGTCATGATCTCGTGGTTGGTGAGTTCGAGCCCCGCATGGGGCTCTGTGTTGACAGCTCAGAGCCTGGAGCCTGCTTCAAATACTGTGTCTCCTTCTCTCTTTGGCCTTCCTCTTCTGTCTCTCTGTCTCTCAAAAATAAACATTAAAAAATGTTAAAAAATGAAAAAGAAACCATTATAGAAAGTTTCTTCTCCATGTTACCACTTATATATTAATTCCTAAAGTATCAGTAAAAAATTGTCAGGCATTGTTTATACTTTTTGTGCAAAGTTTAATAATTTGCTTAAAATCTTTTATATCCTCCTAGTCCCTACAGAATAAAGTTTGAGCTGTTTAGGGTGATATCCTGCTGAATGTAATAGATGCTTTACTCTTGGTGTCTTAATAACTACCTCTGCTTCAAAGTTCAGCCCAAGTATTATCTTAAGAGAATCACTTCTCTCTGCTCTCTTTTCCTCTGTTTAAATACAACCTTTCTTTAGAACTTTAGTTTTTGCTGTCATAATATAGGTGACAATATTATGGTGTATTTTAATTATTTACTTGAATATAAGATTGCAAGCCTTTCTGAAGGAGCAATTCTGAATTTTATCTTGGTATGCCTAAGATGTAAAGACAGTGCTTATATATGAAACTCAAGGGAGTTTACTGGATGGATGAATGAATGGAAAAAGAATAGAATAGAATTTGGCTCCTAATCCAATGCATTTCCTTGTTATAGATTGTGATTGACTGACATAATGACCCAATTCTTTACCTCTCTTTATGTCCATACCTATTACCATATACCTCTGATATGACCCTCACTCTGACTCTTAAACTCTTCCAGGAACTTGTCTTAGGCTAGTGGAATGTTGGTACCCAAAATGCAAACAGACACTGGTGGAGAGGCATCGGAATTAGAAGAACTCTGCACAAGAATGAATGAGTCCAACCAATCCCTGTCAAGGCTGGCATGTGTCAGCTGAATCCCAGTGATGCATGACAAAAAAGTACTCATCGTTATCGACCAGTTTTGAGTGGTTTATTATGTAGTGTTGTCGCAATACATAACTGGTATACCTATGATGACTGGTGATCTTAATCAAGCAATACCCCTGACCAAAAAAAAAGACCAAAACCAAACTCAAAAACACAATAATTAGTACTGACCATAGATTGTATGGAGTAGTAGTTAAAGTAGCATGCTCTAAAGCCAGACTGCTTAGCTTTAACCTCATTTTTGCCCTTCTTAATAATTTGACACTGATGAAATTACTGACTCACACCATGCTTGTTTTCTCATCTATAAAATATAGAAAGTAATAACAAGTACCTCATAAATTTTATGATGAGCATTAAGTTGTGAATACATTTAAAACACTTAGAACTCTTCCTAGCATAAAATAAGAAATGTTTAAGAAATGCCATTGTTCTTATGTCTAAAAAAAACTCCTTGTTTAATGAATTATCTTATTGTTCTTTTCCTCCATGAGCTATGTTCTTCTTAGTTATGATGTGTGGTCCTGTTCATCTGTGAAATATTTTAAAATATCAACGTTTTATCATTCAGTTCAACAATATGGCTCGTTTGAAGTCAGAAGGAAGCAAGTCCTGAACTGTAAGCCATACTTGACAAATAGAAAAATGGCAATGACAGATTTCCTGAGATAGTCACACAACATATCCTAATAAAATATGAAAACTTAGAGGCTGGGAGAGTAAAACCTATTCATGACAAAGTTAATATCCAAACTCCCAAATCATAAGCTTGAAATTCTCCTTGCCCAAACTCACTTCCTTTCAAAGAGATCAGCTCCGGATGGGAAGATTAGCTCTGACAGATCCTTAAGGGTTAAAGGCAATAACCTTTAGACCTATGCATTTTTCCCAATGCTGACTTTTGTCTCTGTTCATACATGCCTCCTGGGCTCCTCATGAGTTGTCACTGTTAGTATCTTATGGGATCAAGTGACAGAAATGGTATGGGTTTTACCTCTTTATTGGGAGGGCTTTGGGAGAAGGCATACTTAGTGGTAATAATTTATCAATCTCCTTAAAGCCTGCTACCATTATGCACAAGGTTCTCTATTGCACAGAAAACTCAAGAAGCTGCTAAGAATAATTTTAAACTTTGCTAGTAGCTGACAGGGAGAGTGGATGAAAATAGTAAAGCCATTGGACTTTGCCACATCCTTGCCAAGGATTTCTAAACAAGAAGCAGCTTGTTATCTCCAAGGATCCTTCCCATAAAGCACTGTAATGTGTGTCAGGATGCAGCATGCCTGGATCACTATCTGTAAAGAAAGAGAGTCAAAAAAGAAATGCTGACTGCGACAATTGGCAAAACTTGTCATCTCTCTCCAGCGCTGGCACAATCCCTGAATGAGCACTGTACAGTGCTAAATAACTGTGGTAGAGTCACTGGGAGTTTTTGCCTCCAGTAACAACAGTATTCTCTTGGTAGAAGAGAAATATAAGAAATAATATGAATAGTTGGGTACATGCCTCAAAACTTTATATGCATGTGTTTTCAATTATCAGTGGGCCCAAACTGTGGTACTTCTAAATAGATATGGATATGACTAGAATTAATTACAATCCAAAGCTAGGACATGAGGTCATGGCCTTGTGCGTGACAGTTGAGGGCTGTGTTAGAGCCACTACCCATTATAATGGTGTAGAAGCATAAATAGCTTGTAGAAATCTATCTGGGTTCATCTTTTCCTGGAGGCCTGTTTAGGGAGATGAGAAATGAGGATTATGTTATTAGAATATAAATTTGGCCTCTGGGGAAGCCCTTCCAGCTCAAAAAATTATGGACATCTTTACAACGCTCAGAACTGTTCTGCATACACCATAACTCACTGGGAAGAGCCAGCCACACACAAAGATACATAGGAGAGTGTCTTCATTTGGAAGACTGAAATAACCATCATCTTGCACCACCACAACCATTCCCAATGCCAAGGGTAACCCTTGGAGATGCAGAAACAAAAGCTGTCAGTATAGCCTGGTGTCTTATAAGTCTTTTGACAAATTACTGTAAATAGCAATAGGTGATAAAAGAGGCCTAACCTTTGCTTAGGGGTGCTAAAATAGCTGAGAATTCATAGGGCGGTTATTAAAACAGTATCCCCTTTCCAAGACCACCCTTTGACATGGTGAAAAATGAGGCAGTCGGGCAGGTCGTGGATGCCAGCTTCTCACTCTGGGTGCACTTGGGGAAGTCATCCAGAGTGGGACAAACTCATTAATCTCCTGTAAGCTTTCCACCATTACTCACAAGGTTTTAAGTGGAATGCTACATTTATTTTTCTGAACAGTGGAGCTCTATTTACATCTGAAGGGACATCAAGTACCACAATCATCACTAAAAATGAAATCCTACAGCTCAGCCTGCCAACCAGCATGGAAAGTGTGCAGCTGTAAGTGAGCATCACAAGGCAAGTAACACACAAGGGAGGAAAGACAGCAAGATGCCAAAATAGCTTATGGATAGCCTGAGAAAGGGGGACTGACTGAGAATGGCAGGCAACAAAACCTGAAAAGACTCACAAAGAGAAAGCTTTGGCTTAGCTCTCCAGAAGCAGACAGAAAGAATAACAGAGAAACCACGTTGCATATACAAGAGCGGTGTCAAACTCAGAGAGAAGACCTGCCCACAGCTATAAATGCAGGGTTATGGCCTTTTGAACCCAGGGTTCTCAAGGACCCTGGGTTATATATCAGACTTAACCGTTGTGTTTGATACTGTCTCTGTCATCTGTGTCATTGTTGAATATTAAGTGTAAAAAGCTAAAGAGTTATAGTGACATCTTAAATATAAAGGCTCTACAAATGATAATCTCAACATGAGATCGCAACCATAAAACATTTCAGAGAAGGTTGTCTAAGTACTCCGTGTATCCGTTAGCGTTACAAACACTAACACATCCACGGAGGCCATGAACAAAATGGGAATATCTCAGCTTAAAGTTAGCATCTTCTTTTCTCTGATATTCTGTTAATTTATTGCCCTCTCTCTCCATTTATCTGAGATATGAAACACGAAGAAGCAGTCCATGTGTGAAGGATAGAATGGCGTGTTTAAAGGCTGCACATACATGGACCCTCATTGTCTTGTAGGAATTCTCCTTGCTTCTCTAAGGCGTGCAGAGTACTTCATCTCTATTCCTGTGAAACAAGCAACAGCGTCCTTCTCATTTTATTCCACAGCCATCTTTAATGCCTAAGATGAATGCGGATATGGGGGAGGTTGACATTTACTCAGAATTATTATTCAATCAAAGTTCTATTTTCTTCTTATGATGATTTCATTTGTCAGAGTACTTTTAATGCAAAGCTTGTGATCTGATTTTTTTTCTTAAACAATTGGTGCTACCATCTGTGTCACCTGAGGCTTCTTTTTGTTGATTATTTTGCATCGTAGCCTCATGTAATATGACACAATGAAAATATAAATAATTGGAGCCTGGCTTTGCAGGGAGAGAATGCTCCACGCACTTGTGTGGTGCCCGAGTACTGATTCCAGAGCAGATGAGGCAACATAATATCCTTCCCACAAAAACGTGCTCCTTTTTTTTTTTTTCTTTCTTTCTAATCCTCTCTTTAAAATTCTTTGTTTAGTTTGATTGGAGATCCACATCAGAGGCATTTTCTAGGGCATGGGACCTGCCTGCTTAGGAAGTTCCCACTGTGCCAATGAAGCACTGTTCACCTAGTCTGAGCTGCTGGAGTTCAGAACAACCCTGGGGCATTTTTGTTTTCTGTTTTATGTCTCTTTTGTTCTTTCTCTTTGTTCTCTTCCATTCAGAGAAAGGTGTGTGCTAATGCCAACTTGTTAGAAGTGTACCCAGCAGGAGGAGAGTGCGAGCTGTTTGGATTCTTTAAAATAGTTCTTGCTTATTTGCCCAGTGCATTAGATAACAATTAGACGGTAGTCCTTCCATAGATAGAAGGCACTCACTCTTCAAATGGCTAAGGTTAGAAATGTGTTACCTATGGACTTTGATCCTTTACCCCAATTCTCTTGTAATTAGCTCCTGGGCCCTCCTCCCATGCCCAGTAGAAATGGTTTTTGGCTATTCTTTCTATAACAGAGCTATCTTTTTTAAAAAAATGAGATATGTTGGAGATTGACTATGAAATGGTATATTTGGAGAATGCTGGATTCCAGCATGATTTATGATTTCTGCTATCTTGCCAAAGCAGGCACTCTCTGGGCTTGCCTTCTGGAATAGCTTGAAAACAGGAGTGCTGAGCTAAGTTGATAATCTGGTAATATTTTTTTAAACTTAATTTTCAGAATATGCCATCAGTAGGGGAGTGGTAGTAAATTAACATCCTTACAAAAAATATGTAAGAGCTAGAATTTTGGATCAAGGCTCATGTTTAGCTTAAAGACTAACACAACTTCCAGATGAGCTGCTTTTGATCGGTTATTTTTGTATTTACATGTTTGTGCTCTCATTAAGGCAGAAACAAAATAGTCTCCTGAGGTAGGGGAAGCATTTAGTGGTGAAAAGAAGAATACTCATTTAATATCCTCTTATGCTAGCAAAGTCATTCTGAGACATTCATTCTCCTCCTTCAAACATTTGCCTCTTTATATCCATAAAAGAGCCAGATTTTAAGAAGCAGGACTTAGAGCCAACGGACACTAGGGATTTTGATTTTCTACATGCTTATTACTCAGAAAGGTTGATTAAATATGTTTTACTCAATTAACCACAGATGTGCCCTTGTGCACGACTAGTTTGTAATTGTCCTAATTGATTCTGAGGAGAGATCTTTGGTCCGAGTCAAGCCAGATGTAGGCTTTGTTAGTGATTTTGATGGAATGACCCCAGGAAGCTCCATTTTTACAGCTTTGATATAAAAAAAAAAAAAAAAAAAAGCCCAAGAAGCTTGCCCAGGCCTCTCTGCTTGCTTAATTATATTTTTGATAATTTATTTTACCAATTGACTCATAGCCAGGCCAGGTTATGTTTAATTTTGATGATGTTGCACAGACTTGCAGGAGAGGAAGAAATGTCCTAGCTCATTATCTTCTATTCTTGCTTTATCAGACATGTTTTCTGGAAACTATGCAAATTCTGGCTATCCGACACTTCCTTTGAAGAACAGGTCTTCCTTCCTCTCTCCTCTTCTGACTCATTTTATTAGCAGAGGGGAAATGGTCTGCTTTCTGTCCTCTAATCACAGATGATGAAGATTTCACCATTAGCCATTCATTCTGCTCTCTGAGGTGTTCTCTTTCCAAGGATACCCCCAAACCCATGTTAGTTTTGGAAAGTGAGGTTTTGAATTTGGGTTAAGATAAAGTTCCATTACATGTATAGAAATCAGACTAACTCAGAATTCTCAATTATTTCTTAGAAATTTACTAATTGAAACCGTGGTAGAAAACATTTTGATACAGGTTTTTATTTTTTATATTTCTGAATCAGAATCTATAACTTCCATCCCCCTCCCCAGAAGGGACACAATGGTAGAAGGCAGAGAGCAAGCACATTCATGTGTCCTGTTATGAGAGAGATTGAAGAGTGCAGATCAAAATTAAATGATGGAAAAGTAAAGTTTCCTTTTGTATTGTTTTTCACCTAAGTCTGTGGGTTAGGAGATTGATATCTATTACAGTATGTTCTGTTCTGCTCTAATTGTTCCTATAAACATTTATTATAAGAGTTCAACTTTTGTGGCTTACATAGTCATACTGTCTTAGAACATGGCTAACTCTGGGAATTGGAAAATATAAAGTCCTTTCTACCCCAATACCCATCCACATGTAGTTCTTGCAGGGAAGAGAAAAGATGTTGGAGTTCACTATACGTGTGGTTACAGATGAGCAAAAAGTCTGAATATTCTGTGTATATGTCTTGTTAGCCTTAAAAATAAAAACTGCCAGTCTTTTTATCATCAAACGTGGGTTTATTTGGAACTAAAAGAGAATTGCAATCAGAGACAAACAAGCTATGGCAAAACTATAGGCACCAGGGAACAAGGAGAAGTGTGTTTTATGAAGAAGAAAAGAATAAGTTGGGAAGGCTGTCACAAACTAAAAGTCCATTGGTGCGGGGGACCAGCCCACGCACCAGGGTCTAAGGGTCCCTGAGTAGGGGGTTGGTGTCCACGAAATATCTACAAGAAAGAACACAGACAACATGAATGGTGGA
>NC_043704.1:34898793-34955360 GCF_006229205.1 Suricata suricatta | reverse complement strand
GAGACCACACTTTACTGTGAAACTTGGTGTCTTATATACCATAGGTGATTACATCTTTCTTTTAATGATTACATTGTTTGCAACTTCTTAGGAATCTCATGTTTCAAAAAAGATCATTGTTTTCATGGAAGAGAGAACAGAAAGTCAAAGACAGGAATGAGGTACAATACAGAAGATCAAAAAAACATAATTCATCACTCAAAATACATCAGCAGGGGTCTTATTTTGCGTATATAGTGTAATATTAACCGAAGCTTAAGAGAAGACTATTCTTCTTTAAAGGTGAACGATGAATGACTTATAGGTAAAGTGCCCCTGACCAGGAAGGGAGTTTCAATCAGAAAGTCTGCCCATCACTGAAACCACAATTACCAAGAGGCATGAATAATAGGAGAACTAACCCCAGTCTCTGATCCATTTAGGTCAAGCAGTCAAGTGTACACATTTTCAAGTAGGGGGAAACAGGGTCCCAAAGGCCACACAGCACTGTACCCCAGTCTCTCAGGACCTATGTTCTTTTTGTCCTGATCCTCAAATGGGGGGAGAGCCAACTGTTTTCCAGGGTAGCGCCTTCCTAGACAAAGCTAGGGACTTTGCGATTACATACACTCCCCCCTCCCCCCCGGAGGCTTTGCCGTCACAGTGGAATCACCTCCGCAGACTTTTTGGCTGGATGGGCACCAACGCGTTGGTGGAAAGTGGGAGTCTGATGTATGGTGCCTTCTCATTGGTTGAGCTGTTTTGAGGTAGGGGAAGAAAGCACTTTTTTTCTGCTGCTGGAAGAATAGAGTTGTATCCATGTGCAAGGTCAACTCCATGTGACGTCAAATCTGTCTCCTGTTGAGTCTGCAACTGACTAGGAATGGTAGAGTATGAAAGCTCTCCATGCCTAACCTCCTGTCTCCATTTTAGTGAGGTCTCCTATTACTAATTTTCACAGTTTCTTCAGAGGAGAAGGCATATAAGTTCAGAGTGAGAAAGGAGGAACATGGTTCTGACAACACTTAAGTATTACCTGATTTCATTTAGAGCTCCAGACGTTTTCGTTTTCTCAGTTATATTTACCAGGCAATTCATAGTCCATGGACATGTGAATGAGTTTTTTATGCAAAACTTTTTAATTTTATTTTTAAAATTTTGCTGTCTCAACCTTTACTTTGATGGATTTTATAAATGTCACTAGAGTAAAATGTCAGAGTGTGCAGGTGTATAGAGTCTGTGCCAACACGGGGGGGGGGGGCAGTGTTGTCCTTGAAAGGGAGGAATAAAAAAAGTCTTTTTCCTCTGCCATTTTAGATTCTCCAGCTGCGCCCCATAAATTAGACATGTTGGAGAACAATTTCTTTCCCCTTCAGTCCATCTAACTGGGCTAAGAATCAAATTGACATGAGATAAACAGGAAAAAATCAAGTTTAATTTTGTACACATCGGGAATATATTTCCATGTACACAGACATGGAAATTCCAAAGATAAGCAAAATGAGGTGTATGTGTCACTCTGAACTGAGGAGAAGGGAAGGGGTCTGGCTGTCAAAGGAAAAAAATGTAATTTACAGGAAGATGGAAAATAGTAAATGTTTGGTAAACAAATGTTTGGTAGGCCACTGAGAAACGGTGTGAGGCAGAAAACTTTGGTCAAAAAGGCCTTGCAAGGTTCCTGCCTGTCTACCATACATAGCATAGATTATAATGTAGATATTTTTGGTGATAGCTCTCTTCAAAGTGCAAATCTTTTATCTAAATTATTTTTAGGCTGTTGTCAGGGAGGTATTTGAGGCTGGCTTGCCTTGGCCCATACACTGGTAAAAATCAGATTAAGAAGAGAAAACCTAAGAGAAGTTTATTAACATAAGTATCATACATACCCATGGAGCATCCAGTGTTGAGTAGCTCAAAGGGGTGATTAGAACATGGACTCATATGCCATCTTAGGCTAAACAAAGGAAAAAGGGTTTGGGGCTCCTGGGCTAGAAAGGCAAGTTAAGGGGAAGGTGATCAGGAAAAGTATGGTAAATAAGGATTGTTTAGTAAGGTTTGTTATGGAGATTTAAGGCTGGCCTTCTCTAATGACAAGAGTTAGAAGTGTGAAACCTTTACAAATGGAGATTTCCTTTATAAACGTAAATATCTTTTACAAAATGAAAACGAAAGGAAGTTTTCCTGTAACTCCTCATTCTCAAAGTCCTTTAGGTCAAAATAATCCATATATCAAAGAGGCCTTTTGGAGGGTACCATATTTTTCTACATTTCATATATCACTCCCTTTACTCATGTTGTTTAAGATGCTTTCAGTTACAAGTTAAAGACAATAGAATTCAAACTGTCTTAAACACTAAAAAGAAATATGAAAGTTGAACTCTGTGATAGGTTTAACATTAGGTTTAATCCACTGATATAACCTGGTTATCAAGGACACAGTTTTGGTTTATTCCTCCATTTTGTTTTCAAGGTATTAGCACTTACACTGTGACTGTTTTCTCCCTGGTCCTAAATACGAAGATGGCCAGTAGATTCTAGTGCCAAATACCTATAATATGAGAAAGAGAAACTCAGTCTTAGAATTCTCAGAAAAATTTCTAAAGGCCCATTTAATCAGAACAACTCCTGATTTCACACTAACTGAACCAGCTAAGGTTATGCGCCTGTCCCTTAATCAATTTATATGGGAAGGAAATTCAATACACTGTGGGCTTAATTGAGGCTGCATTCTTTAGTCCTGAACAATCACAGCCCAAGATTCAGATTCAGCTGAAAAATGTGGACAAAGAATTGGAAAGGATGGTTACGTTAAAACTTAATCCTTTATTTTTGCCACAGCAAAGTGGGGCGTTGCTGGAAAGAAAGTAACAATCATTGACTACATTATATTTTGAGAATCACTGATTTAAAAACTATATACATATATATAGAGAGAATTTAAATATGTTTAATATTCGTGTGAATATATTAAGCAAAGGTGGTGGAAAACTTGAAAAAGGTAATTTTTTTATCTAAAGAAAAGCTAAACAAATTTTGTTGTAGACCTGAAGGGGTGCAGACTTTGGAATAGAATCATGGAGATTTAGTGACAGAATTTTGTGGTTGAACACAAGAAAACTAGGAGTTTTTAAAACCTTCTTTCTTATATTGAGTTGAACTTCCTCCCTTTAAATTTTACCAAACTATTTCCCGTGGTGCTACCATTTGAAACTACTTATAAAAAGAAATTCTTCTTTTACATGACAGTCCTTACAAACATTTGGGGCTGTTAGGGATAATAACCACTGTAAGTCTGTCTTACGTTCAGTAGAATCATATATATATATGAAATTAGAAAAGTTAATAATATTAGGAATCCTCTTGGCAGCAAGGGATTGATACCAATTTCAAAAATGAGGTAAAAAAGGAGAAATGTACTGGCAAGTGAGTCCAAGGAAAAGTAAATGACCAAGCAACTAGTATCATAGAACACAGCTGAACTCAAATGATTTTGAGTCCCTTTGCTTATCAGCTTCTTTCTCACAGCAGGCTGCCTTTCTTTGGTAGTAACTATCATCAGCTTCTTAGCTGTTAGATCTCAGCTTTGGCTATTGAAGACAATCTGACCTCTCTCCGGTTCATGAATCCCATGAAGGACCTCATGAACTAACCAGAATCCTGTTCATGCAGCTCTTAAGACCAAACATAGAAGTTGGGAGAGGTCAGGAGGATGTGACCACGGGTTGGTCTGAGAGCTGGATCAGGGAAATAGAAGACTCTGCACCTCTTCCTCTGTCTTTGGAATGTACATTCCACCCAGCATCCCACACCAGGAGCGAGTTTGAAGTATGCAGCCTTGAGAGAGGAATGTTATTGAGACCATCTGGGTAGAATAAATGACCGAAGCCCATTAAGGTTTATCTATAAATTTTCAAGATTTTGGTGGGTGAGTGTGGAGATTTAACTTACAGCTGCCAGAGACAATCCACGACGTAAGTAAGTTTCTTTGCTTATTAAACCTGCCACCTTATCAACATAGAGTGGCTAGCCTCTTCCTTTGGTCTCTCCTCTCCCTCCAATATGAGGCCCAGTTTCAAATTTCAACCAGGAGGCTTCTGAGGGTATAAACCAACAATTGGTGAGCCAGTCATGAGACTGAAAAAACAGGTCTTGGGAAAAGAGGGTTCTGAATGTTGCAGGAGTTTTTACCACAATACCAGGGATTTGTTGTCTCACTGCTTCAAAGAATGAAGAGGTGGACACAAGATGAGCAGCAGGCACAAGTTTATTGAGTATAAGATCAGAAAGGAAGGATAGTAGGGAAGCTCTCTTTACAGAGAGGGGGCATTCAAAACTGAATGCCCATGACAATAAGTAAGGTTGCTTGTTTTATAAGGTTCTGGTCCCTCGCCCCCACTTTCCTTCCCCCTTGTTCCTTCTCAGGTACTATCTACCCTTATTGGCTGGATAACTCTTGGTGCTGGGTTGTCCATTCCTGAGTGGTTCATTTTCATTGTATGAGGGGTGGTCTCTGGCCATACTTAGGTCTTTAATCAAATTCCTGAAGGAAACTGGAGGGGGAGTAAGTGAGGTCTGTTACATTCTTAAGAGGAAACTTACCCCTGAGGGGGTCTGGCCCTTGGGGTCAGACACTCCCAGCATTGTTGCAAAATACCTCTTTCCCCACCCACGGACCTCAGGTCCTAATCCTTTCCCTCTATTTTATCTTTTTTTCCCCCCCCTATCATATGAGGGAGAAAGCTCTGGTGACATCCAAACTCCGTTTGGAGAGAGGTGAGCTCTGTGCCAGGTGCTTGTGGACCACCATGTGAGTATGGGGGCACCCCCAAAACATCAGCTGGTCTAAAGCTCTTGTTAGAAAAAATACACATAGCACACCCTGGCAAAGAAGGGAAATGAATTGATGCTACAGTAGACTGGTCTCTCCTGTGGGCAGTTTGGCTGGCCCACTCGTGCCCAACTAAAAGCTGAAGCTGGAGTTAGAGAGGTGGAAGAAAGGCTGAGATTAGAGAAGGTGGTGTGGTTGTCCACTACTCTGCTAAGTTCAGTGCTGGCAGACAAAGTGGGAGAACAGGACAATAATTTAGAGAACTTAGAGTGCGATTTTGCAAAGTTGGAGGGTGCAAGCTGCCATACATTACAGTCCAAACGCTTGTGATTGGGTAGGTAGCCTGATTGGGTAATTAAGAGGTATAATCCCTAGGAAAGTGAAGAGGAAAAAGTTCTGGTGATGGACATGCCAAAATGTCCTGACCCCAAACACAAAGGGAAGCGAAAAGGTAGTAACAGCAACCCCAGCCAGCAGAGCATCATTAGGGAAATGTTCATGATGAGAAAGTATACTCCCACTGAGCTTATTAGTATAGCAACCACATTCCAGTAAAAGGCCAGGGAAAGTATCCAAGCATTGTTAGTGTAGCTATGGGATACAGGGAGTGATAGTATTTCTCTGACCAGACAGGAGGCTGAGAAAATGAGCAACATCACAACACACCCTGTCATCTGGCAGCTACTACATAATGGCTTGGAGAATTTCAGGCATTCATTTTCTTATAAAGTGGATTTTTCTAGCCTGCAGGAAGGCTTGGCCCAATGAAGGGCATCTCCATGGCACATGGGACCCTGGACATCTATAGAGGAGGCACACCAAATTTTTAGGTAGTTAGGAAGGAGACAAACCTTCCATGACTTATCTTTAAAGACCCTGATCATGTCCTAGTTACTGCAGGAATGAAAGCTAAATCTACCCCCAGCACCTGGTATAAGATGCTGGTATCCATACTGAGAACAGTTGTGGGATAAGATATTTATATGTTGAACAATCCATTGCCGATCTGGAGGAAACTGACAAGTCCTGGGAACAGAACTGTGGGAAAGGCCTGAGTCAGAGAGGAACTCCAATAGCCAAAGGATATCCCAAATGGCTGTAAAGAGTCTAGTAAAAGTAACTCAGAAGTAAATGTGGTTGGATCTTATTGTTGCTAGGACCCTACCTGAAAAACTAGACCAAACACCTGCTCTAGGAGTTGTTTCAAACTTATGAAAATAGTCTTAAGATAGTAAGATGTTGAGACCATCTGGTGGTATACATGACTGAGACTAGATCTCTGTAAAAGCTTTTAGGATTCTGAGGTGTGGATAGGAAGATCTATCTACTCACCTTGCAGCCACTCAAGACAAACCTCATATGTAAGTTCTTTTGCTTATTGACACTGTCACCTACCAACTTGGAGTAATCTGCCTCTTTCTTTGGTTTCTCCTTACTCTCCATGTAAGGAGGCCAGTTTCAGATTTCACTCAGGAAATTTCCAAGGTCACTGATAAACAAGGTTGTGTCACAGTGACCACATGGGTGGTGAATAGTGTCTAGGATAGGATGCTGGGAAAGCAATCACACTATTATATATTACAGCAACCTAATTTTATGGATGAAGAAACTGAGCCATAGAGAAATCAGGCAATTTATCCAAGACAGTATCTCTTGCATTTGACAGATCAAAAACTCAAGGTCTTTTGGCCTTGTGTGTGTGTGTGTTTGTCTTTCCCCATAGTTTTCTCTATTCTGACCTGCATTCTTCCAGTTTTTAGCTAACTTTTCTGCAAGTGTTCCATTTATGAATATGTTGGTACTCAGAATTTAGCAAAATTATATTACAGAGTAAGGAAAACCAAGTAAAAGTAGTCAAAATATTCCCCTTAATGTCATTATTACACTGTTGTTATTATTTTATTAAGTCACATTAGTCATTTTGGATATCTGCAATAATCTAAACCACCCCCAGTCTTTTTATTTTTTTGAGATTTGTGGTTATTGGTTTTAATTTTTTGTTTCATTTAAAAATTTTAATTCCAGCATAGTTAGCATATGGTTTCAGGTATACAACATAGTGATTCAACAAGAATACTTAGCATCATAGTAAGTGTACTCTAATCCCCATCACCTATTTAACCCATCCCCTCTTCCCTCCCCCACACACATGCCCTGTCCTCTGGTAACCATCAGTTTGCTTTCTATAGTTGAGTCTGTTTCTTGGCTTGTCTCTCCCTCTCTTTTTGTCATTTATTTATTTCTTAAATTTTTCAAGTAAATGGACTCACATGATATTTGTCTTTATCTGACTGCCTTATTTCATTTGGCATTATACTCTCTAACTCCATCCTTGTCATTGCAAATGACCAGATTTCACTGTTTTTATGGCTGAATGATATTCCAGTGTGTGTGTGTGTGTGTGTGTGTGTGTGTGTGTGTGTGTGTCCACATGTGTATCTTCTTTATCCATTAAATAATGTTGCAGTAAACATAGTGGTGCATGTATCCTTTAGAATTAGTGTTTTTCTATTTTTTGGAGGTAAATACCCAGTAGTGTGTTCACTGGATCATAGGGTAGTGCCACTTTTAACTTTTTGAGGAGCCTTCATACAGTTCTCCACAATGGCTGCTCTGGTTGGTGTTTCCATCCAACAGTGCACTGGGTTCTTTTTTTTCCACACCCTTGCCAATAGTCTTTGTTTCTTGTGTTTCTGATTTTAGCCATTCTGACAAGCATGAGGTGCTATTCTTATTGTAGTTTCAATTTGCATTTCCCTGATGATAAGTGATATTGAGCATCCTTTCATTGTCTGTTGACCATTTGTATGTCTTCTTTTTTCTGCACATTTTTAAATTAGATTATTTTGGAGGGTGTGAGTTTTATAAGTTGTTTATATATTTTGGCTACTAAGCCTTCATCAGACATGTTCTTTGCAAACATCTTCTCCCAGGCAGTTGGTTGTGTTTAATTTTATTGGTTATTTCCTTTGCTGTGCAGAACCTTTCTAGCTTGATGAAGTCCCAATAGTTTCTTCTTGCTTTTATTTCCCTTTCTCAGGAAACATCTCTAGAAAAATGTTGCTACAGCTGATGCCAGAGAAATTATTCCCTGTGTTGTCTTCTAGGATCTGTATGGTTTCAGAACTCACATACAGGTTCTTAATCCATTTGAGTAACTTTGTGCATGTGTACAGTATAAGAAAGTGGTCCAGAGTAACAGGATGGCTCAGTCGGTTGAACATCTGACTCTTGATTTTAGCTCAGGTCATGATCCCAGGATTGTGGGCTGGAGCTGTGCATTGGGCTTCACACTGAGTATGGAGCTTGTTCAAGATTCTCTCTCCCTCTGCCTATCTCCCCCACTCATGCTCTCTCTCTCTCTCTCTAAAAAAATGTAAAATTAAAAAAATAATTAAAAATAAATTTTTAAAAACCTTTTCCAGTTTTCCCAACACTATTTGTTGAAGAGACTGTCTTTTTCTCATTGCATATTCTTGCCTGTTTTGTTGAAGAACAAAACCCATAGAATTATGGGTTTGCTTCTGGGTTTTCCATCCTGTTCCATTAACCCATGTGTTGATTTTTAAGCCAGTACCATTTTTTTCATTACTACAGCTTTGTAATATAATTTGAAATCTGGAATTTTGATACCTCCAGATTTGTTTTTCTTTTTCAAGATTGTTTTGGATATTTAAGGTCTTTTGTACTTCCATACAGATTTTGGGATTATTTGTTCTAGTTCTGTGAAAAATGCTGGTGATATTTTGACAGAGATTACATTAAATTTGTATAGTGCTTTGGGTAGTATAGACATTTCAATAACATTTTTTCTTCCAATCCATGAGCATGGAATATCTTTCTATTTGTTTGTGTCATCTTCAATTTCTCTCATCAATGGTTTGCAGTTTTCAGAGTGCAGGTCTTTTACCATCTTGGAAAAAAAAAACCTCTGTATTTTTCCCTTGAAAATATTGGTTAGACTGTACTCACTAATCTTATATTTAAAATAAATGTTTTTGATATTTCATGTTTTCAAAAGTGACCACTTTTTTCTCTTACTTTCTCAAAAATTTTTTAATGTTCATTTTTGAGAGAGAGAGAGAGGGAAAGAGAAAGAGAAAATGAGCAGGGGAGGGGCAGAGCGAGAGGGAGACACAGAATCTGAAGCAAGCTCTAGGCTCTGAGCTGTCAGCACAGAGCTCTATCTTGGACTCAAACCCTGGAGCAATGAGCTTATGACCTGAGCTAAAGTCGGACTATGCCAGCCAGATGCCCCAGATTTCTCAAAACTTTCAAAGACTTTATTGAGTTATAAGATTTTTCTGAACATAAACAACTAAATATGTAATCTCATGGATAATTATGCTGCTTCTACATATGTAATTCCATCTAGCCATCAATAGACTAGTTTCCTGTATAAAACTAGGAAGATTCTAAAAAAAATTAATTTCTCTGTTATCATCTAGCTCTAATTCTACTCTTCAGAGCAATGAGGAATAACTCTTCAATTGAAAACATAAGTCAGAAAAGTGGATTTTGACTACTTTTCAAGACTCCTTGGTTCCTAAAGAAACCATTCCCAAGGTGGTTTGATAAAAATGAGAAATTATTAGCTCATATAAATGTGAAGTGAAAGATCAGGACTGACTCAAGCACAACTGGATCCATGTGCTCAAGTGATATTTTTATGGCACTGTCTCTCTATTCACCTGCTCTACACATTTCTGTAAGTCCTGTGAATGGACTTAATTGTCAGGCAGGTGCTCTTCAAGTTGGAGGGCTTTGGGAGTCCCTAGTGGAAATGATCTGATTTTTTTTTCACCATACAAAATTAAGAGAAATCCATGAGCATCTAAAAAACATTTACAGCGCAAATCTCAAGGTTTTGGGTTGATAAAGAGGAATTCCATTCCTTGAAAATAATGTGAGTTGACGGATTTTTTAAAAGGACATTCAGCTTGTGAATGGAGGAGATGTGCTCAAGCCAGCGCTCAGACTTTCAGTTGAACATGGATAATCTACATCAACATATTTTTACAAGAGCTATAAAAAGTCTCTATCCTTGTTTTTCTTGGATGATACATGTATGTATTCCCCCTGAAAAACTCATTTACACTTATAATGTAAATGCAAGAAAAATTTACCATCTTTATTTGCTTGCATTCTCTGTACATTTTTCTGATCACAAACTTTTCTATGTTTTGAAGTCTCCTTAGTTAAATGTATTACTTTACTTACAACCTCTAAATGATAACTAATATAACTGGATTTTATGAGATGGTATATCTTGCTTAGGTCATATTTTAGAAGATATGTTTATTCTGTTTATATTTACATAAATAAGAAGTGAAAACTTGGCTATTTAAGTTAGCTTTAAAATGATTTATCTTTGAACTATCACTACAAGAGAATTAAGATTCTATTAGTTTCAAGTGTTCAAAATACACTTGGACAAGCTTAAGTAAAATGCAAACTTAATGAATGGCTTCTAGGCTGTCTTACAGCTTGGGAGGATAAGAAAATAGCTCATCTTCACAAAAAAAGTGGAATCAGGGGTCACAGCCTTCAGAAATCTATCCCCCCATCTCTCCCTGTCTTTCCCCAGTTCAACCTCCTCTACTTCTCCAATCCAAACCCAAAGTGATCGCCCCTAACTCATAAACCTTAAATCTTTGTATATATTATAGCTTCAGACACTAGAGAAAGGTTTGTTCTCCTTTTTCTAGTTTTAGAGTCTTTAGAGAAAGACTCTTAGTACTTCTTGGATCAGGGACCCATCCTGGCAACCAGAAGTTGAAATTTGAAAAGAACTTTGTCCCAGCTTTTTGTTTATGCCAGTTTTATGCCAGGCCAGATGCCCAGTTGTTGTCAGTCAATATTACATCATGCTAAAATATTTTTCCCTAGTTACTATGTGTATGGAGGAGGAACTCTATTTCAGACAAAGGGTTCTCCAATATTCAGCACACTATGTAATGGATTTTCTCAAACCTAGTGGTAGCTTTAGGATATTAGTTCAAGCCCTCATTGAAAATGTAGCATATGTATTCTAGCTATAACTGGATTTTATACTTCATAGTTATTGGGAGTAATTTTATATGTAAAGTGGACTTGTCCTTTTCAAAGTCCCTTGCATACATTTTTTGGGGGGAGGGGCAGAGGAAGAGGGAGAGAGAGAATCTTAAGCAGGATCCACCTAGCACAGAGTCCCATGGTAGAAGGGTGGGGAAGGGCATGGAGAGGCTCTACCTCAATAACCTTGAGATGAGCCAAATTAAGAGACCAACGCCTAACCCACTTAGCCCCCTAGGTGCCCCCCCTCTTGCATACATCTTATTCATCAACTCTCTTACTAATTTTATTTCTGGTCATCCTATAACAACTTTTTTAAAACTTTCTTAAATTATGTTTTAATGTTTTTTGGGGGGGGAAGAGCAACAGAGAGCAAATGAGGGAGGAGCAGAGAAAGAGGGAGACACAAAATCTGAAGCAGGCTCCAGATTCTGAGCTGTCAGCACAGAGTCCGATGTGAGGCTTGAACTCACAAACCTTGTGATCATGACCTGAGCCAAAGTAGGATGCTTAACCGACTGAGCCATCCAGGTGCCTCCATCCCATAACTACTCTTGAATACAGTCAGCATTAAAATAAATATTTTTAACTTAACTAAAGGAATTGCAATGATTATATCACATGACTGATATCACAAAATGATGCATGCTTCGGAAATTAATTGTGTTATATATTTGTTTTGTAAAGGGCATGCTTGGATTGGAAAGGGCTCTAATAAGATGCACACGTTTCTTCTACTTTATAAGAGGACTTTTCTAAGTCCTCATTTCTCAGAAGACTTTTGTTACTGTTCTTTGGCATCTCTGAAATTTCTATAATAAAAACTGTAACTAATCTTTATAATTATAAAGGAATAGGTGATTTTAGAAGCCAGTTGAAATACTTCATCAGGTAAAACTTGTCCAGACTGTGCAGTGCACCAGAGAGACTGGGATACCATCTTGGCACAATTAGGTTTTCCAAAAATAAAGGCTTACATTTTAGAAAAAGAATTATAATTCAGTTTCTCCTGCATTGTTCCATAAGAACACAAATATATCTGAGTAGATTATTAAACAGAAAAATCATTTCAATAGGTGGTTTAGACAGAATTGGTAAGAAACTGAGTTCAGGACAGTCATAAAAATTTACTAAAGCTTGCCATCTAGAGGCTTGCAGGGGTATATTTTGGAAAGTATTTTCAGATGCTTTTTCTACAGTGTAAAGTCATGATATTTATATGGTTAATGTATCAGTATGATAAAGATTAAGATAATGAGGGAACATTTCCTTTATTATTGAATCTGCACAGTACATTGTCAATTTTGAACTTTAAATCTTAACTGAAAGTAAGTTCGTTTCTATTTTTTACTTGTACACCCATTTTGGTAGTTACATATGAGAAACCTTTTAGTTGAAACCAATGGCAAATATCTTCATCTTATATGAGAAAAAAGAAAACAATACATAACAGTTTGGTAAATGTACCACAGGGCATAGAGTGATTAACATTTTCTTGACTATCAAGACTGACTGTCTAAGGGTTATTTGTATTCCTGGCCAGTACTGTTGCTACTTGATGGATGGAAAGAGAAAGTTATTCGTGTTAAATAACTCTAAGGGTAGAGCAAGCAAAAATCTCTGATAATAAAAGAAGAAGGCATCGTTCTGAAAGTACGTTTTAATGCCTATGACTATATCTTGTTTGTGTGTGTGTGTGTGTGTGTGTGTGTGTGTGTGTGTGTGTGTGTGTAAACAATGTGTATTTGTGAATTTCTGGCACTTTAAGAAGTAATTGTAATGCACAGATCATTGCTGCAATAGATTACACGTGGAGGCGTTTATCAAGATTGCAATTGTGTTTTCATGAATGTTTTACAGTTGTCAGCTTATCAGTGCTAAAACAGGATAATGAGCTTTAAAATGTAGGTTATGGGGCCACAGTAGAACCTGTTTCTAAGGAAAACTTTCCAATCAACTGAGTTGAAGGTTGGGAACTTTTAATTCTCCCTAGTCACAGGATGCTGGTTCTGGTAGTAAGAGAGGCAAGACGTTATAGTGGCTGCCACTATTGATGTTTCCTTTATCAGGAGGAGGTGCTGAGCATTCCACGTTATCTGGACAAACATGTTCAATTTTTTAGCAGCCATGGAAAACACGCAGTAGGCTTTTTTTTAATTTTTAGGAATTATTTCCATACCATACCAATATTGGGTTATTTCATCCCGCCCCCCTCCATTTTAAGAGGCCCTCCAGGTAAGACGGACCTTAGAATTAAAATCACCATTTGGGGACAGGTATCACCTCACTAAATATATACATTTACATCTGATTTCAGGATCTTAAGAGTCAATCTAGTGTCAAACTTCCTATAAAAGGGGAAACGTGTTTCTTAGAAATGAGAAATTGCTATAATAAAAATGATTTTATCTAGTAGAGGTAATGTGTACCTCTGTAATTAAGTATCTCATGTTATGGTGTAATTACTCCGTGTCCTCACAATGACCTCCAGAAAAGGAGTGTCTAAATATAACATTATAATTTTAACATTTGTCTTTTTAAATACTATAGTTCCTGTAAAATGCAGTGCATTGTATTGATAAAATATCCAAAGCAATTTACCGACGAAAGGTTATGTCAGCAGCCGTGAGATTCCTCCGTTTCATTCTAGAGACCTCTTATATCTTGAAATCGACTTAAAAACAGTAATAAGGTTGAACAGATAACTCCATCTCTGTGCTCCTCGGTGTTTGTGGACCACAGGAACTGTGGCTTCCCGTGGTAGGTTGTTCCTTATGCACCATTCACAGCCCACTAATGATGGCAAACTTTTTATGTTAACAGTATCAAGATCTGATGATGAAGGAAACTGGTTTGGAGTGTTGCCTGAAGGAGAGATACTTCTTGAACCTAAAGCAACTCCTCTTCCTATGGTCCAAGCATGCAGTTTTTCACAGTAGGCATTTCTATTTCCTGGTAAGTTGTAAGCATAATGGTAAGCATAACACCATATGGGCTCTTCCTGACCGCAAGAGCACATCACACCACTGTGACTGTAAGAGGGTGTGTATGTGTCTGCACATGGGTGTTTTGTAGTCAGGATGCCAACCTGCTTTGTCTCCAAAACTAATGTTATATATATTTCAATAGTCTTATTATATATTCAAATTCTTGTCTTATCAAGGAAAGATAATTCATTTTCTTTTGAAAATGGTATCCACTAATATAAGTCTCATGAGTCTTACATATTTAACTCCTTTAAAGATTTTCTTAGGGGGCGCCTGGGTGGCTCAGTGGGTTAAGCGTCTGGCTTCGGCTCAGGTCGTGATCTCAAGGTTCCTGGGTTCGAGCCCCATGTCGGACTCTGTGCTGACAGCTCAGACCCTGGAGTCTGCTTTGGATTCTGGGTCTACCTCTCTCTCTGCCCCTCCCCTGCTTTCACTGTCTCTCTCTCTGTCTCTCAAAAATAAATAAAAATCATAAAGAAAAATTTTTTAAAGATTTTGTTAGCCTGGCATAATGGTTAATCTTATGGCTCTGGAATTAGATTACTTAAACTCATATCTCAGCTTCTGCCGAGTTCTGTAACTTTGGGCAACTGACTTAAAGCTTTCTGCAATACAATTATCTGATGCAAATGGGGATAATGATTGTACCTACCCCTAAGGACTATTGTGAGAAAAGAACCACAGAAACATGATAAGAGGTCAATAAATATTCACGATTAGGATGATATTTATTCACCAGTCAATAGTCTTGAAGCCTACCAATCTTAGTTTATTTCTCTGTGTCAACAAAATCTCGATTACTCTTTCTGACAAGAGACTCTTAGGTAAAAATCAACACCTCGATTTTACAAGAAGTTTTTGAGGTTATTAAGTGTAAGAGGCAAGCTGAATTTCAACTTGACAGTATTCCACAGCAATTTTAAAAATGCATGATTTTCTAAAGAACTAAATATGCATTTTTGAATAAGGAGCACAATACTAAAAAAATAATGAAAGTTAGTGTGGTGTTCTAGCAGTGGGTGTTAGCACAAGACCTGAGTTACAATCACAGGCCTGTCGTTTGGTCAACATCTCTAGGACTTACACTCCTCATCTATAACTTATGATAAAGGTTGTTTCAAGGTTTAATTGAGATGATATAAATAAATCTTAGAAATAAGAGCTAATAAGTAGAGGTTTGTTTGTTTGTTTGTTTTTAACAGGAAGAAACGGCATCATGGTGGGGGTTGGCTAGATGTGGGCGCATTGCTTCAGCTTTCCCTTAATAATCCAGATTCCATTGTTCTCCGTTGGTGTCTATCTGAGTTATCCTGCATTGCCCTGCTTACCTACTTCTTTCTTCCACTGAATTTTCCTCTTGTCCCATGCTTACGTTTCCTCTTCTCTTCCCTTTTCCTCCTACTGTTCTTCTCCACTAAACCCAAAGTAGCATTTTGATGAAAGCATTTTTTTAAGTTTGCTGAAAAAATTTATTTTTAAAATTACTCATGAAGTAGAAAATAAGAATTGTGAGCACACATTATTTTGAATAAGGGAAAATGTGTATCTATCACCAATTGATGTGATATTCTTTAGGCCAGGGGTTGGTAATATTTTTGTAAAGGACCAAAGAGTAAATATATTAGACTCTGTAGGCAAGATGGTCTCTGTTGCAATCATTCGACTCTGCTGTTGTGTGAAATCAGCAGACAATATGTAAACAAAGGAGTGTGGCTATGTTTTCACATATCATGAAATACTATCCTTCTTTTGATTTTTTTCCAACTGTTTAAAAATATATAAAGACCAGCCTGCCAGAGTCCAGCTGTAGCAGGTCCAGGGCTCCCTGGAGGATGAATGGTGTCTGTGAAAGGGAGTGAGAGAGCCTCTGGTTTTCTTTCTGATCACCAGGCAGGCATCTCTGCACTGACCAGAGAGTCCGGTTTATTTATTGTTAAAATGTATGGGGTACAACACAGAAGTGGCAATTGCCTTAAGCAATGATTTCTGATGACAAATTCCTTGGAATGTAAAAATTTCCCAAAACATAGATTGGTAGAAGATTCATACATAATCTTTATCAATATGATTGATGTAGGTAACTAGATGCTTATCACATGGGGAAGGAAGGTATCTTTAGCACTCAAATACAAGGCAATGTTTTTAGCATAGCAAAAGCAAGAGTTAGTTCTTTGTGAGCGGGGGTCAATAGCCTGTTTTCTTGAAGGGAAGAAAAACAGGTTTCTAGAGAAATCACAAAAGAAGAAACTCTTATAAGTTCCTTCACAGGGTCTGATACCAGTCAGCCAGGCACCTTGGGGGGTCGGTGCTCAAGCAAAAGTCAGTTGCCATCTGACAGTGGGAGGCCCTTGTCTTGCAAACTCACCTTATTTCAGAAATGGCTTCCAGCACCAGCCATTTGCAGACATGGATGGAGCTAGAGAGTATTATGCTAAGCAAAATGAGTCATTCAGAGACAGACAAATATCATACAATTTCACTCATATGTGGAATTTAAGACACAAACCAAATAAATCAAGGGGAGAGGGGAGAGGCAAACCAAGAAATAGACTCTTAACTATAGAGAACAAATTGATGGTTACTAGTGATGAGGGTAGTAGAGGGATGGGTTAAGTAGGTGATGGGGATTAAGGAGTGCACTTGGTTGTGATGAGTGTTGAATCACTAATTATACACCTGAAATTAATATTACACTGTGTGTTCACTAACTGAACTTTAAATAAAAACTTAAAGTAAATATAAAAACCATACTTAGACCACAGGCCATGCTAAAGCAAGCAATAGGCCAGATTTGATCCATAGGCCATAGTTTTCAGAGCACTGCTTTAAGGTATAGGATTTGTGCTGACATTAAGAAATTATATATATAAGGGCACATGGGTGGCTCAGTTGGTTAAGTGTCCTATTCTTGATTTCAGTTCAGGTCATGATCTCACAGTTTGTGAGATGGATCTCCATTTCAGGCTCTGTTCTGCTTGACGTTCTCTCTCTCTCCTTCTCTCTCTTCCTCTCTACTCCTCTCCTGCTTGCTCTCTCTCTCTCTCTCTCAAAATAAACAAATAAACATTAAAAAAAAGAATCTATATATTCAAAACTAACCCAATTACAAATAGATTAGAAGAGACTATAATATCAGGTTGAGCGGAAATAGATTATGGAAGAGTTTAAATAAAAAGAAGAGGCATTTAGATAAACAATGTTGTCAATAGATTATTTTATTTATTCTTAAGAAGAAATAAGTGATAAAAACAACTTTCAAGGAAGATTCATCTGGAAATGAACAGCAAAAGGAAATAAGCTACAGTGAATTCCTATAACACTTTTGTGTCAGCTACTCCAGTGTCTGAGAAAGAGGGCCTTGGTTTGGTGGTCTGCGTTGAGAATCATGAAGGAGATGGAAAAAGAATCAACAGCTTGATGAACAATTGGATTTAAAAGCAAATAGCTAAATTGCATAGGGGATAGCTAAGTAAGATGGCAATTTTATTAAAGTCAGCAACTAGGATAAGACAGGAAAGTAAAAATGGGAAAGAGAAGTCATAATTTGAATTCTGTATCTTTTCCAGACCAAATGACTAAGTATAATGAGGCTTCTCACTTTTCCAAAGAGATTCACAGGAGAAAACCTTCTGAGGATTTTTCTTCCCTTTGTTTTTAATAATAAAAACTGTTATTTTAGTTTTTATGCTATAATTAATTAAGTCAGTAAGTCAACGAGTAAGTAGAGACTAAATAAGACCAGTAAATGTCTGTGTGTGAAGAAAATAAGAAAAGTTTTGCACAAAATGCCATAGGCAACAAATGAAATCATGATAATTTAATAAAGCAAGGAGTATATAAACACATTTGTTTTTCTTTGTTTTATTTGCTTGTTTTATTTTCTTCTTAATGGAAGAAAAATGGCAAGATCCCATTTTCTGGACATTTTTACAACATAACCTTCAAGGATGTGCATTCTAAATAAAAACGTTTGCCAGTACTTCTCACTGAGAATTAAATAACTCAACATTTTCAATAGAAAACTCAATTTTCAAGATTTCATATCTCATTTCTTACCAGAGACATGCTATCCTACTCATGGCTTCCCTATGTGAACTTTTTATCCATCAACTAGGAGAAGTATTGTGCTCCTACAAAGTAAGCCTACAATAGGACCTTGGGGCTATGAAGTTCTAACTTCTTATTTTTTCTAATAAAAAGTGTTTTTATAAAATAAAATATTCCCCTCTGCACAGAGTTTAAATAATGCATTTGGTTATTTCCTAGAAGTTGGGTGGTATTATGTGACAAGGTAAATGCATTCATTTCTATAAAGTAGTTGACAAATGTGCATGTATGAAGTTGTTTTGGTCCTTTTAAGTTGTCTTTTTGTAATTTGAATGATCACTTCCCATTTCTTTCTTCACACTGAGAAGCAAAAGCATCTTTCTCTGTTTTAAAGTAACAAGATGATATCTACCTATATAAGCATTTCATATGTAACATCTTTATGTCATATCCATGTGTCTTTTGTATTGTCTGTGGCTAGCAGAGCAAAAGGCCTTCCATCAAAAGCAAACAAAGGGACATCTGAGTGGACCAGCTGGTTAAGTGTCTGACTCTTGATTTTGGCTCAGGTCATGTTCTCACCGTTTGGTTCCTCAGTTGAAGCCCTGCATCCGGGCTCCTGCTGACAGTACGGAGCCTACATGGGATTTTCTCTCTCCTGCTCTCTCTGCCCCTCCCCTGCTCTCACTCTCTCTCTCTCAAAGTAAATACATAATTAATAAATGAATAAATAAACAAATAAGCAAGTAGGGTAGGTAGTAGGTCAATTAAAAAAATTGATTATAGTGAAAAGTCATGAAATAATTTGTAATATGCATGCATTAAAGGTTTTATATTAAGCTAAAACCTATGAATACACGTTTATTAACTTTTAAAAAATATAAGACCAAGGTAGTTTTTGCTTGTTAGTTTTTTTAAGAATGAGTCCAAGAATTGGTTGCTCACCATCTTTTGTTATAAATCATACACATAATGTATCTTACATGAAAGCCAGTTTTATTTTTAGTGGAGCAAGAACTTAAAGACCATCGTGAAGTAATCTTGACTAGGTAAAAAAGACTTTAAGATGTTCAATTTTTTTCCTTCAATTGCTTAAAGTTGTATCTATTGAAGCTAATTTAACCCTCTTGGTGACTTTATTGAGTCTTAAAGCATTTAACCTAGTTCTTATAGGAACAACATCAAAGAAACACTTTCACAATCATATTTGATCAGTTTAAGCAATATTTAATTGACTTATATAATTATAATCATAAACATAACTTACAGAAACATGTTGGGGACAAATCCAAATTATATTCTTGGTAAAAATTAAAACACAAAAAACTGTCAATGAGTAGAAGAATAAATATTAGAGTACATAAGAGATTCTATTTTAGAGCATTCAGTATGCTATGGACATCAGATATATATCATCACAGAACTAAGAACATTAGTTTACATGATGAAATATTTAAGTGGTAGTTGTATGACATACATATTGGATTTCAAAAGTTGTTCTATTAATTTTCTTTGACAATTTTTGAAAAATCTAAAATGTACTAGTAGGTTTTCAGCTCTTGAGAGTAAAAGATGAGTCTTATTCATAACTATATGACCATAGCCTACCATAGTGCATGACATATAGTAAACATTCAGTTATTATTTGAATGGATAAATCAGTGGATGGTTGAATAAATATCTACTCCAAAGGCTAAAAAGATAATGTACTTCTACATGGTTTCACAGGACATAAATCTAGATAACTAAATTAATTTAACCATGAAAATGTACTCACCTTCATATTACTATGGGAAATGTTTTCTTTGCTCGTTATATAACAGTAAAGCAAGTCCATCCTCAGTGTAACTGTATTCTGTCTTAAACTAGCTCAACTAACCAAATCCTACAATTTGTAATTTGACTTTCACTCTCAACAGAATTGAAATAATTTGAAGGTTAAGAGTGATAATCTAAACATCTAATTACATACTTACTACAAACTGAATCAGGGAGATTCTCTGGGTAGCTGGTCATGTATTTTCATTTCTTCAGTTTTTATACTCCTATCCTCTCAAGCTATACACAATTTCCAAAATGCAAAACATTCAGGCTACCTGCTGGTTAAATTACCTGTGGATAGCCTGATTTTCCTCCTACTGTATTTTATAAGTCCATCTACTTTTCTTTATAAAAATAGCAACCACTGATTCCAAAATAGCATGTAGGCTTATTAATCCTGAATCAAGAATGATTTCCCACTGTAGTTTAATTGTGATAGTTGGTGTAAATTTTCTAACTTTTTAAAATGTTAATAATAATGGGCTTCTAAAAATTTCATATTATAAAGTCATAAGAAAGTACAAAATCTTCATCTAATGCACTATTAAAATGGTGTCACTATGTGCAAATCACAGTAATATATTGAAATTGCTTTGAATAAATACTTTCTTTTCACTCCACATAAAGCTATTGATATATCATATTACTTTTTATAGACTCTGTTCTGTGATATGAGGTTCCTAGGACTAAATGTACCCAGCATGGGAAAAAACATTCCCTTCTGTAAAAATGACTTTCATTCTGCCCCCAAATAATTTTTGATGGTATCCAGTGACCACAGAAGTCAAAAATCTAATAACTTTCTCAGTCCTTCCTGATCACTCTCCTTTCTTTTTGACTATTTTGTTCTCTGACAATAAGTAAACTCTCCTCACTATCCTTCTAATTTTTCTCAATCTTCTCCATTTCCATTTTCTTTCTATCCCCCAAAGAATTGTTCCTCGTGTTGCTTTTACTAGACTACTACTTTTTTTTTTTTTTGTTTTTTTACAGAGCATTATGTGGACAACTTTCAAATCTCTTTCTAAAATCCTGGCTTCCTTTTGAATTCTAGCTGTATAAATGCAAACATTGACTAGAAACCTCACTTGGCTATTCAGTTATCATTGAAACTAGAATCAGGATAATCCTTTTCTCAATTTAAAGCAGATTGTTTTCCAATAGCTCCATGTTCCTGTGTTTTTTCCACCCAGTCACTAAAGCTTAAATTCTAGAAGTCAACTTGGTTTCTAAGTCGGTTCTGGTACCAATTTCAGTGTGGGGAGATTGGGGGCTTCCCAAATAGCACAAAGTTCTCTCCAGATAACAGCTGGGTGTCCTACAAGTCAACTCAATTCTGATGCCATCTTCTCAGAGACAGTAGATTCCTCAGGTTGAGGGTTCAGTCCTACAAAACTGCCAATATCCCTGACTTTAGATGCTGTCATAAATCCAAGTTATTATCTCTGCTTCTGATGGAGTGAGTACAGAGTGAGAATTCCCATGATCTCTTCTGGTTCCATTACTTTGCCAGAGCAGCTCATAGAATTCAGAGAAACATTGTATTTACTAGATTACTAGTTGATTATAAAATAATATAACTCAGGAAGAGCCAGATGGAAGAGATGTAGTGCAAAGTATGGGGAAAGGATGTGGAGATTCCATGCTTTCTCTGGGTGCATCACTCTCCTAGCATCTCCCTGTGTTCACCAATCAAAAAGTTCTTCAAACCCAGACCTTTTTTATGGAGGCTTCATCACACATGCATGACTAATTAAATTATTCGACCTCCAAGTCCTCCCCCTCCTTTCTTCAGGTACAGAGGTGGGACTGAGAGTTCCAACTCTCTGATCACATGGTTTGTTCTGGCAACCAGCTCCTCTCCTTAGGTGGAATCCACAAGTCAGTTATAGCATCCACAGTTATGTTAATGAACATAACACGAGAGACCTTTATCATTCTCATCACTTAGAAAACTCCAAGAGGTTTAGGAGCTCTGTGCCTGAAATGTGGAGCAAGACCATATATATATATTATATTATAAATAACCCTATGACAGTTTTTCTTTTTTTTCTGACTCCTTATATTCTAGAATTGAACATGTGTTTTAGTGACTATTATGTGTCAAGTGTCACATAGGGTCCTAGAGAACTAAACTCTGCCAAGTCATTGTTCCTGATCTAGAGAATGCCTGACTTACTCGTGCAAAGTAGAAGATGTTATGGGGAAAGGACATTTAAGAAGACAAGGGGGCTAATGAGTGGTCAGCTTAAAATTTGTATTAGAGTTTGAAGAAAGAATGGGATTTTGGCTGACAAAGGACAGAAAGAACAAACCATATCTAATGTTTTCCTTCTCTGGATATTTGTTTGTGCTATTCTTTCTGCCCATAATTTCCTTCCCTTAATCTCTCCCTATCAAAATCCCAACGAACTCTAGAATCTATGACTATAGATCATTTTGTTCAATATTTATTTTTCAATGAATTGCAAATGTGTGTGTCAATCTTATTTATTAACTCTGATATCTTCTGCTACACTAGCACTGTGTTTGGCATGTGGTAGATGTTCAAAATATATTTGCTAAGTTAATAACTAACTGTATAAGAAAACAAAAATACAGTTTATATACTGAATTTCAAATTGCCCAGGCTTTTTCTGCTGTATCCACATATGGAATCAGGAACTGATATTGGGATCCTAATTGTGAAGTGCAGTGTAAGTACTCTGGTGTCTTTTCATGTATGGAGATGTCCACAACAAATGGTGTGATCTAGTATCTTCATAGTAATGAATGTTATCCTAGTATCTATATAGTTATGAAGAAGCTGAAGTGTAATCACAAATGGAAATTCAATTATGGTGAATACTAGTTATCTGGATCTTCAATTTCTTGTAATCTTCTGTAACTTACACTTGCTCCATAGCATCAATTAAGGGAAAGTTGATTTTTTTTTTACTAATTCATTTATTAAAATATTTTGTGCATGTAGAAATAAAAATATAATGACATAATATTTATTGCATGCTTCCCATGTGCTACTCACTGTACCTATGTTGCTTTATTTTCTTTCTTATAGCCATCCATTGAAGTATTCATCCCACTTAATGGTGGAACAAGGAGGAGAGTGATAAAGTAATTGCCTGTTTATAGTCCTGGGAAGTAGAGGCCCTATATTTGGGAAGTAGGTCTAACATTACAAACCAGCTCTATTTCACACCTTGTCTCAACCACATAATAAATAAAATATACATATAAGAGGACATGAATGTTGAACGTCCACAATCATCAACTGAGAAAAGTGTATTTGTTTTATTTATTGTGTATCACGAGCATAAAATCATGATTTATTTTAGAAGTTATATTTAGATGGCACCATTCTTTCAACACTAGCTTTAGTTTGAGTTTGATGAATTTTATAGGTCCTTCAAGCTCTAACATCTGTAAATTATCCTCATTAGGAATTAAGAGGACTCTGCTTAGCTGCAGGTAGAATAAGTGTTTCCTTTTAGAGGTTAAATTCCACAGTAGTTGGATATTTAAGAGAAGGCCATATTTACCAGTTATTCCTCAATAAAGCTGAAAAATAACAAATGCTCTTCCATTCCATATAATATTCTATCAATTGTGGCTTTTGTTACAATGACACCCACAAGACAACCAGTGGATACTTGTGTGTGAAAAAGCCAGACGGTGTTATGGGCTGTATTAGGGAAATAATGATGTTGGAATTCTTTTCATTCTTTTCTTCTCACTGAATTAATTTATGCTTTTCATTTTATATCCACACATTTACTGAAGAGCTACTCAAACTTGGCAGTCACCCCTCCCTTGACACTCCTGGGCACACTGGCTTCAAAAATACATTTTTTTAAACTTCTCTTTTTCTTTTTCCTTTTGTCTTCCTGGAGTATTATATATCTAAGTGACAGGAGTCTTACAAAAATTTAGGAAGATAAACACTCTGCGTCTGTTAGGTACAACAGAAGGATTCATACATCATTTACGAGCTTCCCTCCTCACCTGTCTGCTGCAGGGGAGGACAATAACCCTGGATGGGCTCAGTACCTTATGGCTGATTGCTGTCCAGGACATCATTATTGGTGATCTTGTCTTGTCATTGGTTTATGGATGTCACAGAAGACGGTGGTCTCAAATTGGGATTTCTGCAGCAGGGCCAAGAATCATTATAGGTTATTACTCACTTGCAAGATGATGGATACTATGTTAAGATTCAAAACAGCTTCTGGAAATAATTTTCAAAGAAATATACATTTTATCATTTTTCTACAACATTTCCACCTTAAAAAGTAGATGGCTAATCACTATTTTAGAAATAATTTTTTGGTGTTTTTAATGGTTAGTTCTCAAAATCCTAGTCAATTCTCTTTTTTTACTGGAAAATAGAAATCTGGAAACCATGTCTGTAATGGGAAAAGTGAAAAGTCCAAGACACCAATTGCCCCTGATTTCATATGAAACCAGATTGGATGTCTTTTATTTTGTTTTTTGCTCCTCAGTGAACTGATGGAACTGGGGCTAAATTCCTGGTTCGAATATTACATATGCACAACTTACATTACACAAGGGGTTCTGAGTCACGGCTTCTCAGGGAACTTAAGAACTTGTGCTGTATGGGTCTTATGTCAGTTTTGCAGCTACCCCCACATTTAGCATGACAGTGAGCTGCCCCTGCCCAGACTATCAGACAGGCGTTGATTACAGGGTAGGAGAAGGACTGCTGGGAAATCTCCACTTCCAATCTGGCGCTGACTCAAGGAGGTCTGGGCATCCTTACTATGTGCACTGCCTCCTTCCAAACTGCCAGTGTTGCCCTCTAATCATTATTACTTTTATGTGAAACAAATTAATATCATAGGCATTTGAAGGGTAGCTATGCCACGGAGGCCTTCTCCTGCCTTTGTGTTGGCTATGTTAGATGTGGGGATGTGTTCTGGGGGCCTGTTCTATCCGCGGGAGACACCTGAGATTCAGAGATTATTCTGCACTTGCTTGACAAAGAAATCATCTCTGAGTAACCAACAATCACCTTTCTATGACAGCTTTTCCTCCTCAAATACATTCTATATTAAAACCCTGCTTTATACAACCTTTGCATGGCTCTGCATATGAAATACTAAAACATCATCAGTTTTAATAAATAGTCAACCTACTACTTGAAGAATTTATATTTATGGCCACCGACTAGCTACCCTCCAACATGAGCTAGGTGATGCATTTCTAGGAACTTCAAATTAATCCTTTTCATTACAGAAGTAGCTACCCATGAAAATGAATAGAAATAGCTGATCTCATTAAAGGCTGAATTGAAACCAATTCTTATAGTGGCAGTAGCTACAACCTGTGATAATTTCCCTAGTTGCCGTATGAGTTAAGTCCTGTAATTACTTTTAAAAAATTCTAAATAGCATAATTTTAGGTTATATTGTATTTTTTATGTGTATATTTGTATGTATGTTGAAGAAGTGGGTATAGAGATGTATTTAAATAAGCTTGAATTTTAATTGGGTTGGCTTGGTTTTTATATTCATAGGGCTTTATACATGTCTTTCGACAGACACAACTTTTTCCCTCTAATTCTTTTTGATTCTCATTCTCATTTTGTGAGACTGATCCTTAGATTATGACTCTCGTTATAAATGCATACTATGCTAGAGGGCTATTTTTATGCTCACAGACTCAAATCATTCTGGGATTTTAATTTCTTTTCTATAGTCTGAAACAAATTTTTAAATTTAAAAAGATGAAGACATTTGTCCTTGCCCTAGGGCCCTGATTTAAGGTTTAGACAGAAGGTTAAATATCAGAACTTTAGTATAAATCAAGTGCATGCATTTCCGAATAAAGGTCTGGCACCATCTGCACAGGGCATTGATTCCTCTAGCTAGAGGGCTGGAGAGTCTGTTTACAAAAGAATATACAATTTGGACAGAATGAGTGCCCTTCTATCAAGTAGAAAAGAAGAGTCATGTTCATTTGTCATTACAAGCACACCATTTCCTTCTTGGTGAGTTAATGCCCTTCTTTAAAAGGAGATTAGTCCTTTAAAAGTAAAGAAATTGGATCTGGCAGCTAGCATCCCAGAGTAGATACAGATTCGAAATTCTTTAAAAGCCTGAGTTCCGTCTGACCCATTTGGAATCTCTTAAAAACATCACCAGAGAGTACTGGTGTATCTACATTCAGCCACCAGGATTATTTCAGAATCGTGACCACGTTAACTTTTCACAATAAGAATCTGTATGCAAATAAGCATCAGTTCTCCATGGACACCCTGGAAACTCTTTGGTTAATGCAGCAAGGAAGTAAGCACAAAGACTGGGAGGGAAAGATATTAATCTTAGGATATGACAGGAAGGGTGGCACCTTGATTTTAGCTAACGTCTGTCCTCTACAAGTATATGACCCCAGCTTCTTTAATAACTTACCCTCAGAATTAGATGCAATGGGTAATTATCTTGGTAGAGAATTTAAATTCAGCCTTTGATTCCTTTCACAGATGAATCTCATACTATGAACACAAGGATAATAATAGGGCAAGGAGCATTTAAATATTTATGCAGATTCTACTTCAATTTATATTTGGAAACTTTGCAACCCTGGTAGAAAGAATATTTCTCTTCTCACTGTGTACTATAATTTCTAGGACTTTAAAAGTAAATATTTTAGTACAGAAAAGCAGTGGAGAAGTTCAGTGACCCTATAGCTTTGAATAAAGACAATTCTATTAAACTTTTATTTATAAGTAACAATCAGGGAATTGGTGGAGAATAACTACATGCACCATAAATAAATTGAAAATCGTTCCCGGTATTATAATGTAATAAAAATACACACAACACTGATATCATTTTAAAATATTTTAATATTTTCTTAATGGCTTCAAAGCCACTTAGAAAACTTGCATCAGTTTGGGAACCTCATTAATGACATTGCAATCTTGGGGGAAAAATTAGTTTTTGAGTTATCTGGCTACTTGCATTTAGGACAAAAGCCTGATTGTTAGGATAATTTGTTTCATATAAATCAAAGCTTTAGACATTTTCTTTTCAGCAAGTTATTAGGAGGTGTATTATTTCAATAATAATAATGCTATCCTTGTTTTTACAATAGTTGTGACAGAAGAACAAAGAGTGGAAAGTCTTTGTAGAAGGAGTGAAAAAAGTAGAAAGGTGTATTCTTATATATGAAAAAGCAGTGAAAGAAAGGAAAGAAGTCTGAAAGGATGTCCTGTAATATGAAAAAACAAAAAAGCATGCTGTTCTACTTTGTTCAAACCCTGGCCTTAAAACAAACTAGCTGTGTGATTTGGAAAATGTTAGTGCTAAACATCATAGTTTTTTAATTCATGAAATATAAGCAAAGTTCTTATTGCATACGGTCATTGTAGGGGTTAAAGGAGATGATGTATGTGATGAGTGTGGTATATAATGCTCATTATATGTGTCTACCTCAACTACTCTCTTAAGGCGAAGAAAGGTCAGGTTACAACAGGTACTCTCATCCTAGGCCACCTTATGTCTCAGAAGAGAGATTTCTCCATTTGCCAGTTCTTGGATTTTTCTTCTAGGCAGATAATGCCAACCAGTAGGCCAGGCAGAACTTTGTGGATGTGCAAGTTCATTTGTTATGGGGCACTCATATGGTGAGAGTCAGTAGGCCAAGCAAAGGGAATGCAGTACCCTGGAGCTCAGTTGAACTTGCAATTTATTCTTCTTGTACTTATCTCAAATTCCTTTTATCATGACATTTCAGTTTGTCTACAATATAAGGGCCTACTAAACCTGATTCAAAGCCTAACCCTCAAGGTAGATCTAAGTGTCCTCATGTGATTTAGCCTGTAATATACAGTTAATTTCCAGGCACAATTATAATAGTATTACCACAGAGATGAATACCACTACCAGGTAAATGGGGATTCTGTACTGGGTAAGTTTTACTGAAAACAGTACCAATGTGCTTCATCTTCTATATTGTTTACAGTTACAGTAAGAATTCAATAAACTGGTAGTAAAATGTAGCTGTGTAGATAATATAGCCATAACTCAAGAATGCAGTCTTTAGTCTTGTGTTGGTCAAGAACAAACCCTAGCCCCACACACACACACACAAAGATGAAATGTCAAAATAAAGTTGATTACATGCCTCAAACTCTACAAGAAGATACAACGTTCATTGTGATGTTACTCTTCTGTCTACTTTCAGCAAAACTAGTGTCAAACCTTAACATCTAAATCTCCTTAAAAATGCCCTCCCCAACCTTCCATCCTCTAATGAAATCTCTTCCATATTTTCCATTATATTGTATCATAATAATAAAAAATATGTTCGCAATTACAAAATGCCCCTCGTTGTTTGAAAAGGAAGAAAATTAGCAAGGAGAGCAAGAAACATCTTTAGTGAGAAGGGTATAGAGAAAGTCTGGAACTATCATTGTTATTTTTATTTTGGTTTTGAATTTTTAAGCTTTCGGTACCATAGATCAGAGAAAGGAGTAGAAGAACCAAAGAGGTATGTTGGAGCATGAGTATTGTTAATGAAGTAGTGAAGTAACTTACTAATGTGGAAATCAAAGAGAGAAAAATGATTCTGCTTTATTAATGTTTTGTGACTTAAGCTGTGACAGAAACAAACTTTAGAGATTAGAAAAAAATCAGAACAACATAAGTGGACCTAGAGGGTATTATACTAAATGAAATAAGTCAGACTGAGAATGATAAATAACATATGCTTTCACTCATAAATGCAACAACAAAAAACACCCAGAAACAGAAAAAAAAATCACAAATGAATAAACAAACAAAGAAAGCAGAATTATACCTATAAATACAGAGAACAAACTGATGGCTGCCAGAGGGGTGAGGGGTGGACAAATTGGGTGAAAGGGAGTGGGAAATATAGGCTTCCAATTATGGAATGAATGACTCAAATCACAGGAATGAAAGGCACAGCATAAGGAATATAGCAACAGATAAGGTAATAGTGATGCATGGGGACAGATGGTAGCCACATTTGTGGTGAACATAGCATAGCACATTAACTTGTTGACCTACTATGTTATACACCTGAAACTAATGTAACATGGTATGTCAACTAGGGTCAAAATAAAAATAAATAAACAGATAAATAAGTAAATACATACAAATTAAGAATACATGAATCTGGGTTTTACATTCTGGTTGAGTGAAGTTTACTCAACGTATCTCTAGCTTGGAGACATTAATTTTTCTCTTTATTTTTCAACAAAGATCAATAAAATCAATGAAATATAATAAGTTTTTATTTCCCATTGCCTTAGTAAATAAAAAATAACTGATGTCTGTTGGTAATTTATAAGTTATGATTCAGTAGCTTTTCTCCAATAAATAACTCCCAAAATTGGAGTTAGTTTAGGATCAAGGCCAATGTTTTGTGAAGTCCACTCTCTGATGCCTGTATTCACTATGCTCTAGAACAGCTTCAATCCTGATATAGGCAGAGGGGTTGACCAGATAACTTTATGATATCTTTATTCTTCTATGCTAAGATGCTATAATCCAAAGATAAAAATGAATTAATTTGCAATGAATATTTCAAAAGGGTATAATCCTCACTCTAAACTAATTATCCTATTTTTTTTTAATTTGAGAGAGTGAGGGAGGGAGGGAGAGCAAGAGAGAGGGCCAGAGAGGGAGAGTGAAAATCTCAAGCAGGCCCCATTTTGTTATTTTTGTTGTATTCCTTAGTTTCTTAGTTTTCTATTTAGTGTTTAGAATTTTAAGGCTAATTTCCTCCTTGTATTTATTTAGAACTTTTATTTTGTATATGCCAACATTTATTTCTGAATGTGTATACTAAACACGTTCTTCTCAGTGAGAACTTCTATTCTCCTTCCACAGTCCTGAAACTTCCTTCAGATTCGTCAATGCTAATGTTCTCTATAACTTTTCCAAAAGGTATTTCTGCCAAATAGGAAAAAAGATAACATTGTTTGATTCATTTAAACTGAATTTAGAGAATATCAAAATAAAGATTTGGATGACATAACACACAAAGAAATATTAACAGATGAAGAAGTCACAATTGAAACATAATAAGTATATTGATCTGATAAAAATGAGTTTATAAATGAATCCCTTCTATACGCAGCAGAGTGCAAGGCATTTTACAACTTTTCTTTTTAAATTTTATTTACTTATTTGTTTATTCATTTAAAGTAAGATCTATGCTCAATGTGGGGCTTGAGATTAGGAGTCACATGCTCTACCAACTGAGCCTGTCAGGCATCCCTCATTTTATAACTTTTTAAAACATTCTCAGTAGTATGACTGTTTATAAGTTTTATTTCTCCTGTTTTGTGTGTGTTGTAATAGCAGCTATGTATTGTGCACTCACTCTTTGCTGAGAATTATATTAGCATTAAAAAGATTATTTTACTGAATTCTTACATTAACCCTAAGTAATAGGTATTATTAATCTCATTTTACCAAGTACAAAAAAGTACTTCCAAAGGTAAAGTAAATTTCCCAGTTCCACATAACAAGTAAACATCAAATCTGGCATTCAAAGCCGAGTCTATAGTTCTCCAGAGTCCATGACTATTGCCTTTTCACAATGATAACCCGATGACTTGATTTCCAAATATGAAACAGAAAATATGCTAAAAATTATTAATTCTTTTTAAAAAATTCTTTGATCTATTTTGAGTTCATTTAGAACCATAGAATCTTAGTGGGCCTTTTCTCTAACCTTTCATTTGATTCAAGAATCCTTTCTACAGGGGTACCTGGGTGGCTTAGTCTGTTGAGCATCCAACTTCGGCTCAGGTCATGATCTCACATTCATGGGTTCAAGCCCCACATTGGGCTCTGTGCTGACAGTTCAGAGCCTGGAGCCTGTTTTGGATTCTGTGTTTTCCTCTCCAATCCTCCCCTGCTCATGCTCTCTCAAAAAATAAAATTGAAAAAATGTTAAATAAATTTAAAAAAAAATAATCTTCTCTACAATACTGGTGATAGATATACTTGATTCTTCTAAATGTCTTAATAGCAATGCAGTCTTGTTCTTTTAAGGCATCTGTGTATCTACACCAACCAGAGACCACTGTAATTTTCTATTGTTTTTTAATTCTCTATTAATTGTTTAGTTATTTGCCTTTATTAACAGAAACCCACTGATTGTAATTCTGCAGTAATAAGAATAAGTAACAAAAGTCTCTATAAAAGTGTGAGACTGAAGAGAAAGTAAGTAAAAAAGTAAACAAAGCTTGGTGCATAGATATTCTAAACACAAATAAGAGTAAATTCATAAAAATATTCAATCCTAAGGATATTGAGAAAATGATTTATATTCTTGCCTTAAAATATGTATAATCTGGGATCCTATCTGGGGTGCATTATTATTTTGATGCAATAATATTATAGCAATGAAACCACGTAATACTATGATAATCCTGTAGAAAATGGGGAAAATTGTTCTGAGTCAGATGTTGCCAAGGTTATCCAGTGAGGAAGTCATTTTAAAAAGGATCCTGCAAAATAAATACATGAATAAATAAATAAACAATACTTTCAAAACAGTCCATGTGACATTTGATAACATAGAACAGTAAAGAAGACATTTCTGGCATAGACCAATGTTTGGTGGAAATGCTTTGAAAGGACCAGTAAGTCAAGTATATGGCATAATGTTCCATATTATCAGCACTCTTATGCAGAACAGCCAGTAGCCTTTTGTCAGTATGTATAGCTCACAAAACTAAGCAATTAAAATGAAGGCAAACATACTTATTTTTTACAATGTTGAAAATCTGTTTAAAAGGAATGCAGGTGTGTTTGAAGTAGACTGACTGGTTGCAGGACTGTGTGCTAGTTAGAAGAGACTGAGGGATTAGCAATTTTTGGGGACCCCACATGAAAAGGGTCATAGCTCCCAGCAATAGCACTGCTAGGGATTTACCCAAGGGATACAGAAGTGCTGATGCATAAGGGCCCATGTACCCAATATTCATAGCAGCACTTTCAACATCAGCCAAATCATGGAAAAAGCCTAAATGTCCATAACTGATGAATGGATCAAGAAGATGTGGTTTATCTATACAATGGAATACTACATGGCAATGAGAAAGAATGAAATCTTGGCCATTCATAGCAATGTGGATGGAACTCAAGGGTGTCATGCTAAGTAAAATAAGTCAGGAAGAGAAAGACAGATACAATATGTTTTCACTGATAGGTGGAACAGGAGAAACTTAACAGAGGATCATGGAGGATGGGGAGAGGAGAAAATAGTTAGGGAGAGGGAGGGTGAAAACCATGAGAGACTCTTGGATACTGAGAATAAACTGAGGCCTGATGGGGGGAATGAAGGGAAGTGGGGTAATGGGCATGGAGGAAGGCCCTTGTGGGGATGAGCACTGAGTGTTATATGGAAACCAGCTTGACAATAAATGAGAAAAGAAAAAAAAAAAGGTCATAGCTGTGCAGGACAGGAGAGAACTAAATACAAATATAGGTTGTGCATTATTCACCA
This sequence comes from Suricata suricatta, assembly GCF_006229205.1. Lineage (NCBI taxonomy): Eukaryota > Metazoa > Chordata > Mammalia > Carnivora > Herpestidae > Suricata > Suricata suricatta. Next base: position 34,923,134 of record NC_043704.1, on the reverse strand, counting down.
GAAACAGTTGTTCATGTTGGTTTAGTATAAGTGCCTTGGCTAATGTCTAGTAGTTCCTATCAAGCATTGGAGCAGACACCACTGTGGAACAGTTAGTTCCCTTTCTTTGATCTTCTAATCCTTTCTATGTTCACCTTTTTTACCTCTGTTGTATCCTCCTCTCCTGAAGAATTATCCCTACCCTCACCTGTACTTCCATCACCATAATCATTCCCATTGGACACAGCAATACTTTTATAAAGTCAGGGTGAGGGTTCCAGGAGAGTGCGTGTCTGACTCCCATGCCAGCTTCACCTGTACTACTTCCTAAGTGTGTGATTGTGGGAATGTGGCGTATATGTTTGCAGAAAATCTGCAGAAATAAGCATTACTCCCAGGCAGTCTAGCTCCAGAATCTAGTAATCTTGACTAAGGTGCTACATCAGTTCTGTATATTGCCTAAATGCTGTGACTTTGAGTTTTAATACTATTCAACTTTACATTTAAAGGGAATGGAATTTTATATGCTCATCTCTATAGCACAGGAGACCGTGATAACCTAAGTCTTTAACTTTGTGGGAACAGTGAGAGGAAAATAATAGATAATACCCAATGTGCTCCTTTGTGATGAGTGTTTTGTTTGCTGAGTGGATTCCAATTGTAATTTTTGTTTTATTTCATTTTTTATTCAACAGTTGGAGTCATTCTTGAGCCCTCCACCATGACTCCTCATGAACTTGTTCACCTACTAAGGACTCCTGTAGCTGTGAACTGGCTAGTGGCAAACATCTGTCAGAAGACTCTAGCTCACATTGGACCCATCATCTTATATGTAATTGGGAAATGAAATAGGTAGTATTGGGCTCGAACTTACAAACCCTGAGATCATGACTGGAGCCAAAATCAAGAGTCAGATGTTTAACTGACTGAGCCACTCAGGCGCCCCTCTCTGTTTGCTTTTTTGTTTTGAGTGTTCTTTCCAGTCACACTATAGAGATCTACTAGGAGTTTATTTGTGATTATGGCTGGTTTGAACATTTCAGTGATATCCAGGCTGTAGAAGGCATGGTAACAAATCTAAAACAAAACACATTATCCAGCTCTTACGGTGCTCTCACTTAGCATGCCTTCATGAATGTGTAGCTTTTTTCATTTTCCCAGTTGAATCCCCAGACCTATTATTAGCATATTATGATTTACAAGAGAGTGGGTTTTTCAATAACAACACTGAGAAAGCAAAACCCATTTGTTCATCCGAAGAGGTTTGAGAGCACATTATAAGCACAGGGTGGTCAGAATAAAAACTCACATAAGTACACAGTCCACGATTGTTCCTAATCGAAGAAAACACCAAATTAGAGCCAAAAGGCTGGGAAACAAATTGTTTACCACAGTAAATTATGCTCATAAATATAATTATTTAAAACATTTGAACTCTATTTAGGGATATAAACAGTGATGTGGGTTTCACAAGGAACACTAGACAGCTGGTTGGCTTTAAATCTTAGTGGCAACCACATTGGAGGCTGCCAGGGGCTTCTACTGTTCCATTTTAGCTAAAGGCAGGATTACTGAAGCTGCATTATATCCTCCATCTCATTTTCAGCTCTATTGCACCAATTATGCTGCATTGAGGCTTATAGGGGCTTACATTGAGTCTCAGATAGATGGAAGAAGCCAGTCTATATTCTTTGTGATAAAAATAGTTATTAATTACTGAGACTTGTAAACCGCTTAGCATCCTTCTTAATGTGGCCCGTCAGGTGCTTTTCCTCATTCTATAGCTAATCAGCAAAAGAGGAGAAAAATCCTCAGGAAGAAGATGATCTTTTTTGGCTCAAACAGAAAGCCAAGGTTAAAAATAAATCTAAAATACACTGTAAATCTAAGCCAATGTGCACTCACTGGCAAAATACTGCCCTGTTTTCTCTTCAATCAGTGGTGATGAGAGAAAAATCTCTTATAACATTGTCTCATGGAGAAATTAATTATCAGTATAATTTTTTCCCCTCTCTGATGCAAAACAATGTGTTCTGAGGATTTGGATGCATGAAAACACATTTACAAATAGCTCAAATGGAGTTAGATAATTATCTAATTAAAGAAAAGTGAAATGTCATAGGAATTAATGAGTAATTCAGAAGAGATCGAACCCAACTAGTGAAGAGTCTGCTGAAAGCAACAATAAATAGGTTCGCCTTTGAATGGACAGCTTAAATATGTTGGCGAAATTTCAGGTTAGCCTGTTTCAGAATTGACTGCCATATCCAGTGTTATAATTTTTAACAATAACCTTATGTTTAATTGGCCAAAATTCCCATTATGCTCCTTCATTAAGGCACTCAGAATCATGGAGTAGTAAATGTCAGTGTGATGAACTATAACAACTTTCATTTGGTAGACAAAACACAGATAAATGGCTTTTGTGTGTAAAAGTATCCTACAGGTTGGGAAGATAGAAAGCATGCCTATTTGGAGTGTAAGCATGTATTGAGGGCTTCTTTCTTAAATGTGCATATTTTGTAAGTAAAAACCATGCTTTAAAGAAAGCTGTACAACCACATTTCATGCATTTTGATATGACTAATCTTTGCGAATGGGAATACCGTTTTTCAAAGCAATGGGCAAAGAAAATTGAAGTGATGGTATATCGACTAAGTTGATTTTTATAAAAGCCTTGTAGAGAACTTTAAAAATGAACAGTATGTGCAAAGGGAAAAAAACTATGAAAGAAATTACAAGTGGGTTTCACTACATTACAACCTTGAGATTGCTTATTAAATTCATAACTTGTTTTTCTGCTATACCAGTCATTTTACATAAGTGTGTGATTTGGCTTCCATTTATAATGTGTAACTGCGGCATGCTTCAACAGTGCCACAGGGAATGCTTGTTATGGGTTGAATATTTGGTTAAAATCTTTGGAAAAATTCCAAAAGCATCTACATACCCATGGCAGCTTTGGGTAAGCAGCTTTTTTTCAGTTCACTTCTCTCCTTGGCATGTCGGGAGAAAACAACTGCTCACCAGACCCGGGGCAGATAATATATCTTCGTTTCCTTTCTTTCCACTCCAAATTTTCAGGAATCAGTGGTCCCTGCATTTGGAAGTAATTTAAATTTTTATGGCTTCTTAAGAAGAAGCTGCTTAAAATTCTGTCTGTAAAATGTTGACCTATTAATGTGTGCTATATTTATATATAATTATTTTAATCAATTATAGTATTTATAACAAACAATGAAGTTTTGCCTTCTTAATGGTTTTTATGTAAAAACCCCATTACATAATTCCGAAGGGCAGGGAGGGGTGGAGAAGAAGTATAAAAACAGATAAATAAGAAGTTTGCCCAAAACATGGAGAAATGGGTCCTTCATATGCTAGATGAACTACAGATTCTGACACAAATTTTATGATGGACAACTATAGAAAGTAAAAAAAAAATAAAGATGTATATATGTGTGTGTGTGTGTGTGTGTGTGTGTGTGTGTGTGTGTGTATGCAACAGCAACAGGTCTTTTTTTCCATTTAAATCTTCACTGGAGAAAATGATATATGTAGCTTTTAAATGTAGTCATTGATTTATTACAAAGCATGCAAAGACACCCCCAAAGGGAGCCAGAAATGAGATCCAAGGCTGAAAGAGTGGAGAAGAAACGTTTAAACACACTCTAGGACTGTTTATTTTCTAACTGCTTTGCTATGACTTGCACAATTTAAAAGGCTTTGCAGGAACAATCTGTTAACAGAGGAAACACAATCTGATTTTTCATAAAAAAAGAAAGCAAACAGAGACTGTAGATGATACAAAACATTCTTTTCACACTGTCACCTTTCAGTGTCACAGGTTATGCCCAGGTAAAATAGGCATTTAAAAACCATCTCTTTCCCTGACATACTTTCTTTTCTCCACTGCTTTCCAATCCCCCTATCCTAGCTTCTTCTTCATCTTTTCCAATTATCAGTTCCCTTTTCACCAGGATCGTAGGGTCTTGGCTCCATCCTGGCCAGGAGCTTTCTTCAGGTCACAGGGAAAATCCTGGGTAGGCTCAGGTGTAGCTGATAGCAACTGTGTCCTCATGTCTTTGGTAGGAGCAGGACTAAGCCTTTAGAAATAATCACAGTGAAACATCAAAACGCCTCCTTACCATCAAGTGTGAGAAACTGAAGGAGTAAAAAGAGCAGAAAACTTCTACCTGTTACTTTCTTCCTCTGGTGGTCTTCTTTGAGTTTTTGGAACAGATGCTACTGTTAATCTTTCCTCAGTGAGTGAATGTGTGTTTTTGGATTTGAAGTAAGATAGTTCTGCCACCACATATCATACCTGGCAAATCTTAGGTCAGGTATGCATAAAATAGAAGAAAAGAGTTCACATTGACGTAAGTAAAAGAGAAACATTATTGACTCACATAATTGAATAAACCTGGGCACAATGTGGTCTGAGGCTGAAACATATTCATCATGGACTGAATATCCTCTATTGATTTCTTTCTCCTGGTTTTGGCTTCCTTCTTCAGCTTCAAATGTAGCAAGATGGCTGTTAACCTTCCAGAGTAAAATAATTGTCCTATACAATCCCCTAAACCCATATCTTGTGCCTTGGGTGTTGAGGAATACCCCCAAAGCTTGAACATCTGCTGAAAGAATAGCTTCTTTCTGCTGTTTGCAACTCTGAATCTTCCTCCTGAACATTTTACCCATCCATCTCCCTTATCTAGGGTAGCAAAGAGCAAAGGTAAATGTAGGGCTGCGAAATCGGAGCTTTTGTGGCTTATTGCATGAAATAGCCCTAGGCTGCCAACCATATCTTCTCCTATAAGGGAGATGGTCTCCTATCTTTGGGAGATGGCTGGCAGCCCATATCCACATTTCTTATCAGTACTTGTTGGCGCCTATGAAACAGAGCATCTGCACTGATAGTGCTTAATCTTGATAGACAATGAATTATAAAATTAGAGCCTTGTAAAAGCCTTTTTGTAGTACTTTCCCATTGGGTCTAATTCAGCACTGGTAAGGACCTAGGAAAGAGTTATTTTCAATTCACAATTGAAAGATACCCTCTGTACATACTTCTTGCTGATCAAATCAAAGCTTAAATCCAGTTTATGAATAATTTATCTGCCCTGATGCCATGCAGACATTAGCCAATAAAGTCCACAGGTTTCCTATAGAGCAGCACAGCCCAATATTCCAAGGTCCACTTTTCCGAATGCCTACTGGATATCTTTTTCAAGAACATTCATGATCTGGAAGCCTGGTCCCTGCTGAACCAAAGTAGCTCCAGGAAGATTTCCTCTAATGAAATCATGACAGGTTGCTAGATATCAGCATAAGCTTTGATAGATCATCTACAATGATTACTAACCTCCAACATGTGTTTAGTTCTTCACAGTTGTCCAGAGCACATCTTATTATCTAAGACTAACTTTAAAAAGGCATACTTCTGCATTCCAATTCATCTAATGGTTAGGAAACAACTAGTGCGATAAAGCAGGTTTGAACTGACAAGGGACTGGAGTGGTGATATAGCTGCTTTCTGAGAGCAGGCTTGAATCCCTGGCTATTCCTTGGTAGCAGATTCGATATTTAGTCTTTGAGTTTTTGTTCTGATTCATGTTTTTTTCTTCAGAATAGAGCATCTACAGACAAATAAATCTTTTTTGTGCCAAAATTGAGTACCTCTTCTAGCTTAGATTAAATGAAGTCACTCTAGCACCTTCCCACCAGGACATAATAAAATATAACTGAGGGGGAATAGTCTCTTTCCAGTACAGTGTATTTATTAATCCCACAAGTATTTATTAAGGGCTGACTATATACCAAACACATACAATAGAAATATATTCTCCGACTTTGTGTATCATACAGATATTAAGATTCCTTTGGCTTACTTAAACATTTTTTGGTTTGTTTTTGAATCTTTCTGAAGTTCAGGTAAGAACTAATGTGACCAGAAAGAGAGATTTGCTAGTACCACTGATGGAAAAATGGCTCATTTTCAGTCAGAAACAATTGCCAACACTAGTCAGAATCTGAGAACCATGGAAAACCCTGAAAAATAAGGGCAGACCAAAATGATGCTCATCAAGCACAGGAGTCCTTGAGCGCACTTAGTATATCAGTGTTGGGATCTGAATCTACACTTCTAGGTTGCCTCCAGAAAATCTAAGGTGCATCTATGGGAGTTAATTGGGATCAGGTTGATATTTGATTTGAGGTTTCACTTAAATATTTTAAGAGTTTATTAATAAACATTTCAAATAAAGCAATTTTGTAAATGGAAAATATTTAATTGTTTTGCTGAAGTTGACTATTTCAGATTGTCTGAAATGTTATCTGTTGAAGAAGAATATTGTAGACTGTTGATGGAAGATTATTGACCACATACCTTGCTTGTTGAGTCTGGTTAATCAAGAGAAATCCAAAAATAACTTTTTAAAATGATTCAATATGAGATTGTAGCCAAAACCTGTACATGACCTTGAATGATAAATATGTTTATATCCTTCATCAGTGGTTAAAGTAAGGAATTCCTTTATTCCACCCAAATGGCAGATACATCAGTAATCAATCTCTGAACATTTATATCAGATATCACAGTTCTTGTCCTCAAGGAATTCATATTTTCACAGGGAAGATTGACTCTATTCATTCATTACCAAGTGCTAAGTTCTAGGGAAACAACAGCAACAACAACAACAACAAAAACCAACCAATTAATTTTGTCTCTGACCTCATGTTGCTTAGAAAAGGAGTAATAGTTAATCAAACACTACTAGAATAAGTGGTGTAAGGATAAGTTTGTGGTCCTGAAGAGAGCATAATAAAAGGATTTGATCTAGGTGGTCAGAATAGAAAGTGTTTCTGGGGACAAGATATTTAGGTGACCTCAGAAGAATGCTTAAGATTTAATTAGAAAAGGTGGGCAAAACGTGTTGAGGTAGGTACAGAGGACCTCTGATGTAAGGAAACAGATCCTTCCTGGAGTTGAAAGAGCAAAGGGCTGAGTGAGGGGTGGTGGAGTACTTGGCTAGAAGGCTATATTAAAGATTTTGGACATTGTTCTAAGAGTTCTGAGAGGATCCTGAAGTTTTTAAAGCTGAATGTGATATGTTTAAATTATTATTTCATTAAGATTGCGCTGGTGGCCATATATGAAAAATAGATTTGCACAAGTAAATATGAGCAGAACTTTTAGGCTACACTTTCAATATCTCAGAAGATAAATGGTCATCATGCTGAGCAATGGTGGTTCTGGATACAGATCTGAGGGATATTTAGAAGTTTTAATCACTAAAACTTGGTAAAGTATTGGACAAAGGGAGTGAAAGCTTGGGAGGTATTTTAAATAATTAATAGGTATTTGGCATTTGTAATTGTTCTTTTTGTTAACCAATTTCATCAAAAAAAGATGCTAAGAAGAAGGGTCAGTTTTGTGACCATTACAGTATTCACAAGTTGCTAAGACATTAAAGGAAGTGGCCAAGATGTAAAACAGTGTTGGAGAGCTCATGTTGAGATTTTTCACACACACACATAAACACAGACACATGTATTTTTATTGAGGGCTGGGATAGAATTGTCAGCATTAGGACCAATTAGGATTGTGCATATGAATTTTTTTTAAGTAAGCGCTACACCCAATGTGAGGCTTAAACTCACAACCCCAAATCAACAGCTGCATGCTCTACCAGCTGAGCCAGATAGGTGCCCCATGTGTTTGAATTTTGGATTTTTTTATTGCAAATGAAAGAAATCAGCTCTGGTTAAATTAAGCAAAAGTAAATTTATTGGGCAAATAATGGGGGATTACAGAATTCATGGAATGCTACATGTTAGCATAGGACTTGGAAATAAGCAGATCAAGAAGCCCCAGATGCTAGAAAGCAAGAAGCACAACAAAAGTCTAGGAAGAATAACAATCTGGGTGAGGAAGTGCTTTTGGAGTGGATGGATTCCAATTATATCTGGTCTCCTTTTCCTTATGCTCAAGAGAAAGCTACTGACCGGTCTAGCTCTTGTTGTACGTCATCTACTGAATATGTCAACAGAAGACCATACTGCAGAAGGGAACTTCTCAAAAGGATTGCAAGATTCAATTCAAAAAGGGAAACGAAATCTGAAAAGTCAAATACAAATCTTTGCTACACCTTGGAAGGCATTTACCTTTTTTTCATGTCTTCCCTGAAGCAACACAGCAATGAAGTGTCTCTTACAAGCATTTGTTTGATTACACATGTTAAAAGGAAGCATCTTCTTTTATTTGGCAGTGACTGTGAGTGAATTGTTAATTGAGTGTATCCCATTCTACATCCCTCTTTCCTTCCTCTTCACTTCACATATTCTAGAATTAGCCAGGTTTATTCATCTTGGATGTTGCAACTACTGCACATATTGCATTAGAAGGGATGTTTTCAGGAGTGGAGGGAAGAATCTTCCTTTAGTCCACAAATACAAGCCAGTGAAACATACAAGTGAACTTTAATAAAGTACTTTTACATGGTTGTCATAGTCAAGTTAAATTCTAAAAGCACTGCATAGTGATTCAGAGAAACAAAAATATGGCTTTTATAGGCTGCACTTTTCTCTCCAAAATATAAGCTCTTTCCTCTGCTTCAGCCCTAACTGTTCTATAGTTGCATACTTTAAAGAGGAGGCATTTGTATCATTGTTGATTTACATGCATTTCACAATGCTTCCCCACCCTCCACAAAGACAGTTCAAAGATCCTCATCCGGGCTTATGCAGGTGCATATGGAATAGTAGTAAGAGTTTGTTTTTGCCCATCACTTCCCTGTCAGTACAATTCTCCTCACTCCTCTCAGGAAAATACGAATCTCTTTCTGAACACAATTTTGGTTCCCAACTGTGTTAAGTAATTTATCTCCAGTTGTTGTCCCAAATCCTGCATCAAATTACCTAACTTGTCAGTCAGGTTTCCACATATTGATTCCGCAAACTCAGCCTTGTGTCCTGCCCAACTCCAGCAGAGAGTTGATTGCTTTACTCCAAAATCCGTTGAAAAGTTAAATTGTTAACAATACAAATTCACTGGAAATTGGGATAACTCTTCCCCTTACCTTCAATCTCTTCACCTTGAGCCCTGGACATTTAACACTCATCTCTGGGCAGCAGGGCAGGGAATTGGAAAAGAAAAGTAGTAATGCAGTTACTGCCAGGAGTCAAAGGCATGGTTAGAGGTCTCCTGACTCTGGCGGTGGGTGCAGGTGATGCTCAGATTCTCGCCTGCCTCGCAAAGCAAACAGCTACTGATAGAGTCAATTAAATATAACCTGCATTTCAGGGTCCCTGTGTATACCTGGCCAAACAACCAAAGAAAGATACAAATAAACGGGCCCAGGAGATAAGGGAGTCATTTACTTGAATCTAAATCTTTGTCTTGATTCAGCTCTTGCTCCAAAGAGAAACATTATCTTGCCATACCAATTAGAAACAATTGTTCTCTGGATTATTTTCATAATAGCTGATGAAAACCATATCTGTTTGCAAATACTGTACCTTTGTAAGAAGGCACTAACGCCTTAAATAGCATTGAGTGCTTTTTACTTAATGTTCAATTTGTAGCAAACATACTTTAGGAGTTAAGTGCTAGTGTTAAACCAGTTAAGATACTGAAAGTTACGTTGGCCGTTTAACAATGAGTTGTTTTGAAGAGGATTACAAGTGAGCAGGTGTTTAAGAGAGTGGATCATAATTTAAAGTGCTCGACTGAAAAACAGGAATCCTTTTCAATGGTATTTATCTGTTAATATCTTTGGTAGAATCTCTATGTGGAAAAAAATTAATCTGGCAAGGCAGAATAATGCTATTGTTCACATGATCATGACATGAATCTTGATGTTCAAAGGGAGCCTAGAGATCATTTATTGCATCTTTTCATCTGTCCTTCTTTTTAATTTTATCTTCAGAAACTTTCCAACTTCTCTGTCCTCTAACTAAAATCCTTAGAAGAGTCATTTATAGATGCAAACTTAATATGTTAGACAACTTATCTTACTCTCTTATACACCCTTTCATCAGTATGTTGACAGTGCCAAGGCCGAAATGCTCTGGCACGGCCACCAATGACCCCACATTTCGAAATTTGACTGCTAATTGTAATTCTCATATTAGTTGATATTGCAGAAGGATTTTACAAAATTGATTCTCCCCCCTCTTATAAAGCATTTTATTTGTTTGGCTTATGGCGCACATTTTCTGTTGGTTCCCCTTTTCCTTATGTTTGCTCATTCAGTTCCTCTTTATCAACCTGACATTTTATGTTGGAAGTTCTCAGACATCTTCCTTTTTTTTCTATACTCACTCCTTCCTCATGTTATTCAAATTCCCTGGCTTTTTTACTTTGAACCCTAACAGAGATAGAGCAAGAGTTATAAAATAATAATAATTATTCTTATAATTATGCTACATTAAGTACATAGTCTATCTCAGTCAATGCATACGCACTATCTACTATATCCATATGCGCTTTATCCCACTCATCTCAGGCACGCCGGAGATTCCATATATTTTGTCAATTTTAAGACTAAGAATAAACACAGTGTATTAAGTCTGAACCAAAGACATAGAAACACCACAAAGGACAATTGAAATGGATTCTTATAATAAAATACTTTGTTTTGGCACTTGGAAGAATATTGGAGGTCGTTAGTGACAAGATGTGACCACTGTTTTACCCCAGAACTGAACCTGGACAATCAAAGTCTCCTCGCCTTCTCCCCAGTCCTCGGAATTTACATTCTACCCATGATATGCATTGCGAGCTGTTTCAAATGCACATGAATGCAATTCAACGCATGGCATATGTGACTAAATCCAGTTAAGACTTCTATATAAACTTTAAAAAACATTTTTTTAAAAATCATTATTTATTTTTGAGTGAGAAAGAGACAGAGCTTGAGCAGGAGAGGGGCAGAGAGAGGGAGACACAGAATCTGAAGCAGGCTCCAGGCTCTGAGCTGTCAGCACAGAGCCCAACATGGGTATTGAATCCACAAACTGCCAAATCATGACCTGAGCCAAAGTTAGACACCTAACTGACGGAGCCACCCTGGTACCCCAAGACTGCTATATAAATTTTTAAAAATTTGGTGAGCAGGTACAGAGATCTACTTATGCTGAGCCTACCCAAGATAAGCCTTGTGTGTAAGTCTCCTTGCTTATGAAAACCGCCAACTATCAATCTGGAGTGGCCTGCCTCTTTCTTTAGTCTCTCCTTGCCCTCCTCTATGGGGGCCAGTTTCAGATTTCATCTAGGGTATTCCAGAGTTTTCAAACTAGCAATTGGTGAGCTAGCCAGGAGACTGAAGAAATGGGTCTTGGAAGACAGAGATCTTCAGGGGAAGGTCTGGGAAGGGAACCACATATGTCAGATGCTTGTGAATCACTCCGTGAGTACAGGGACACCCTGGAAACATAGGTCTAATTCACTTGTTTGAGGAAATATACATAGGGCACTGTGACAAAGAAGGGAATGTTTGTTCCATCAGACTAGCCTTTACTGTGCATGGTTTGGCTGGCCACCAATGCCCAACTAGAAGCTGAAGCTTGAGTTAAAGGGTAGAAGAAAAGCTGAAGATAAGAAGGACGTGTGGTTGTTTACCACTCTGCTAAATTTGGGGCTAGCAGACAAGGTGGGAGAACAGAATAATAAGTTGGAGGACTTTGTGCACTGTATTGCAAAGGCAGGTGCACGCTGCCACAGGTAAGGTCTGGGAACTTGTGACAAAGCCTGATTTGGACACTACATGGTAGGATCCCTAGGAAAATGAGGAGAGAGAAGACCAGGATGTTTTGGAGATTGGTGGTGAAATGGACACGACGCCTTGTGTCAACTGGCCTTTAATACAAAGGAAAGCCACAACATAGCAACAGCAACCCTAGCCAGCAGAGCAGTCCCCAGTGCAGGAAGTATTCATGAAGAGAGAAGATACTCCCACTTCCTTAATGACAAAGCTGCCAAATTCTAGCAAAAGGCTGGAGATAGTATCTAGGCATGGTTAGTGTGGCTGTGGAATACAGGGTAGAATGCCATTTCTCTGACCAGACAGGAGGAAGAGAGAATGAACAGTATTACCACACACCCTGCCATCTGGCCGCATATGCATGGCACTCAGGGTATTCAAGGCAATTGCTCTCTTACAAATCAATTTTTTCTAGCCTACAGGAAGGCTATGCCCAATGAGAGGATGTCTCTGAGAACATACTAGATATCTATACAAGAGGTACAACAAATTCTTAGGGAGTTGGGAATGAGACAGGCGTCCTAATGCTCCCATCTCTGAAGGCTTTTCTTGGGTCACAGTTATTATACAAATGAAAGCCAAGATGCTCCATTCCACCCCCAGTACCTGGTGTGGGATGCTGATATCCAAATTGAGTCCAGTTGTGGGACAAGACATTTATGTTCATGGGCGATCCATTGCTTATTTGAGAGAAACTGACAAATCCTGGGAACAGGTCTGGGATGCAGGAAAGAGCTGAGACAGAGAGGGAACTCAAAAAGCCAAAGGCTATGCCAATCAGCTCTAAAGGGCTTATAAAAGTAGCCTGGAGGCAAATGTGGTTTGACCTCATTGCTGCTGGGACTTCACCTGAAAAGATAGGCTGACAACCAAACACTATGTTGGTTGGTCTAAAAAAAGCCTTAAAATCTGAACAACAGTTCAGACCTTTCCCATATGTCCCTACTATCCCTTATGCCCCACCTGCTCCAGTGAAAGCCCGAAGGATTTAGCCCTATTCAGGAGGTGCCTCCCACACCCTGGGTAGAGGGTGCAGGCCAAGATTGCCTCCAGTGGGGGCTGTTGGGAGTGATCAGAGATCCCTCAGAAGTAAGTAAAAAGGGATGGTTCTGGTTGATACTGAAGCTGAATGTACTCTAATATATCGTAAGCCTTAGAAGTTTCCTGGCTGCTTCAGAGCCAGTGGTTACAGAGGGCAAACAGTTATTGTCAGAAATTTCAAACAGGGCATTTCCCCCCATGAATATAGGTTTTCATCTCTCTAACACCAGAGAACACATTGGACACTGATATCCTACAAGGCCAAATCTGCAAACCTCTACTGTTGAATTCCTCTTCCTGATTAAAGGAATAAAACAGGTGCTGAGGGGAAACACCAGCCAAGACCAGTACCTGTGCCCCCCTCCCACAAAGAATGGTAACTTCAAGCGATATGAATTGCCTGGGGGGCATAAGGATATAGGAGAAAATATTCAAGTACTGTGCCAAGTAGGTATTGTATGGCCTACCCATGAGTGCTTTTAATGCCTGGTATGGCTGTGAAAAAGCTACATGGCTCATGGCAGAATTGTACAAGGTAGCACTCCCCACCCATGCAGCTATGCCCAACACTATCCCCAGCTTAGAAATCTCGCCCATGGTCCTAGAAGTGTACCATGGTGTACTAGACTTAGCAAATGCTTTTTTTTTTTTTCAGTAAACACTTGACCACTGAGTCATAGGATCGATTTGACTTCACATGGGAGAGACAACAATGGACCTTTCCCAAGGTTCCCCAAGGTTCCCTGTATAGCCCTGCCATATGTCATGAGATACTACCCTGAGATCTATCCTTTTTTTCTTCCCCCAAATGGGGTTCATTACATTGATGATGTAATGTTAATAAGCAAGAACTTGCCTCTGCTCCAGAATACTCTAAAGACCTTGCTGGAACATCTGTAAGGGAGGAGATGGACAGTGAACCTACATAAAATTGAAGGCCCAGATACTAACTGAAAGTTTTTGAGAGTCATTTGGTTGTGTAAGAAATGAGTTGTCCCAGAAGCTGTGATTGATAAGGTACAAGCCTATCCAACCCTTAAGAATGGAAAAGAGGTAAAAACCTATGTAGGGCTTTTGGAGTTTTAGCGGACTTTTATTCCTCACCTGCCATAGTACCCCCATCTCCTATGCCACCTGGCAAAGAAAGAACACATGTGTGGCTCAGTATCAGAGCAGCAAGCCTCCTTTGAGATGGTAAAAGTATAAGCGAAGCAGATTAAAGCTCTAGGCATCTCTCTCCCATGCAGTATTTCCATTTGAGTTGGATGTGTCCATGATTCTGGAAATTATGGGTTGGACACCAGGGTAGAGACAAAAGGAGAGAATAGCACTAGAATTTTGATTCCAGCTCTGGAAGGGGGCAGAAACTCAATATATCCCCTTGAAGCAACAGCCCTTGCTTTTATATTTTTAATTTAAACTCAAATTAGTTAACATATAGTGTAATAATGCTTTCAGAAATAAAATTTAGTGATTCATCACTTACATATAACACCCAGTGCTCACCCCAACAAGTGCCCTCCTTAATGCCCATCAGCCCTTGAGCCCATCCCCCCACCCCCAACCCAACAGCAACTCTCAGTTTGTTCTCTGTATTTAAGATTCTTTTATGGCTTGTCTCCCTCTCTATGTTTATCTTATTTTTGCTTCCCTTTCCCAATATTCATCTGTTTTGTTTCTTAAATTCCACATATGAAATTATATGATATTTATCTTTCTCTGACTGACCTATTTAGCTTAGCATAATACACTCTAGTTCCATCCACATTGTTGCAAGTGGCAAGATTTCATTCCCATTGTATATGTATACACCACACCTTCTTTACCACACATCAGTTGACGAACATTTGGGCTCTTTCCATACTTTGGCTATTGTCGATAAGGAGAGACATGCCCTTGAAGTGTATATAGTGCTTCTCCATGTAGAGAAGGAATAGCATATCATGGTGAGAACTTCTCTTCTTATCAAGAGATGGGTTGAGAATATGTTCCGTTAACCTCTGCCCTGGCTCACACTCTCACTTTGACAAAGTGGCATGCCTATTTGCAACAGAGGAGCGCCCCATCTGCCAATCTACAATCTCTAGAAATAAAATGCTAATGGACCCTGTAAAGTATGTAGATACTCCAGATGTCCCCATCCCTATTTTTTTAGTAGTCCCTGTGGCCTTTAGAGAGATAGAGGGGGAAATTTCTGCTGACTCCTGATATACAGTTGGATCTTGTCTGTCTACACAGACTGCAGCCAATATTTGGCTTGACACTTACACCACCTGAATGGAAACAGGAACAGCTAGTGGACTGAACTCAGAACAGTTTGGTTGGTGATCACTCAGGAGCTCTGGTCATTAGCCCTTTACCAATGGGTTTGCTAATAGCCCTTTGACAGTTGGGTTATTCTCAAAGGATTAACCCCATGGGAAGTCAAGGAGTAGATGATCATGAACAACATCTTGTGGGGTCAGCAATTGTGGGAAGACATTTGAGTTTGTTTGCCTGCAAGAGTCTGAGGCAGTCCTCACTGATTTTTAAATCCTGGCTAATAAGATGCTGACACTCCCTGGCCATCCTGAAGTTGATATCTTAGTTCAGGTATATGCCCCAGCAACTGACCTTTCAGTAGATAAAATAGATTAGGTGCATAGAAAGAGTGGCCACTGCAGTGCCCAGGTGGTATGGCATATTGCCAAGGGTTCTTTATTGTCCTTGAAGTACAGTGACTTGGTTAATGCAATAACAGTATTGTTGCGTGTGTTGTAAGCAATGTCCAAGGCAACTGCCAAGGAAGGATGTGGTCATCCACTAGAGTTCCCAACTGGTGAGGAATTGGCAAATTGATTATATTGGCTACTGCCTCTAAGTGAGGGTTTTAAATATGCCTTGGTTTGTATGAACATTGCACCTGGCCTAACTTGCCATGTTTGCCCTTATCACTATCCAACCAGGCTTCTACCACTAGGAGATTGAAGAAATTGAGTATCATGTAGAGATACCCTCATCAATTAAAAAGTGATTGGGGATCATGTTTCAAAAATAATTATGTGTAAGAATGGACAAAAGAATGTGACATTGGATAGAGGTTTCATCTCCCCTATAATCCATAAGTAACAGGGTTAGTGGAAAGGAAGAATGGAATATTAAAGTAGCAGAATAAATTACTGACAGGCAAATCCACCTTGGGTTAATAAACTAAAGTATTGTCCCAGGATTTAATACATTTAAATGATCAAGCAACCTGTTATTCCATATGCCAGACTGGTGACACTGCTGAGACACTTAGAACCATAATGGTATGGAAGTTGAGGAAACCAGTCAATGCCCAGACTCTCACCATGTATTAATTTTTCTCATGGATCATGTTGAGAACACCAAGTCCCATCACACCTAGGAAAGGCATTATCTACTACAACTTTCAATGAATGTCCCACTGGGATGGGTGAGTTACTTTGTACCCCTGGGTGAGGGGGAACTACTCAATCTCTACTGGGATCCCATTATCCTGGGGCAAGCCAGTCCTGTTGAAACACACTATGGCTGAATAGAACACATGCCATTGAAGCAAAGATAAGATGGGTGTCATGGTCTAGCATATGCCACCTGCATTCTTTCTTCTTCTTCTTCTTCTTCTTCTTCTTCTTCTTCTTCTTCTTCTTCTTCTTCTTCTTCTTCTTCTTCTTCTTCTTTCTTCTTCTTCTCCTTCTCCTTCTCCTTTCTTTTTTATCCTTTCTCCTTTCCATTTTACCCTTTCATCTCCTCCTCCTCCTCTCCTCTCCTCCTTCTTCTTAATCCTCATCTTCATTTTTGTCTTCTTTTGTCTGGGTACAGTATACTTTATTGATGGTACATGATAAGGTCAGGCTCCCCAAGCCCCTCCCCTTCTTCAGGGGCTGTGGGATGGAAACTGGAGGTCAGGAGATTCTCAGTGTGTTGGGGGATGAGTTGGGGCAAGGACTCCCTAGCAGCTGAGGGCCTCTCTCTTCCTTTTGCTTTTGCTGGGGCTGGCGGTCCAGGGGGCTCTTACTCCTTGGAGACAATGTGGACCATAAGATTCACCAACTGGTTGCTGTAGACAAATTCATTATCCTACCAGGAAATGAGCTTGATGAAATTGTCATTGAGAGCAATGCTAGCCCCATCATCAAAGGTGGAAGAGTGGGTGTCACTGTTAAAGTTGCAGAAGACAACCTGGTCCTTAGTGTAGCCCAGGAAGACCTTGAGGGGAGGGGGCTCTGATACTTCACTACCTTCTCAGTGTCATTGTATTTGGTAGCTTTCTCCAGGTGGCAGGTCAGATCTATGCCTGACACATTAGGGGTGAGGACATGGAAGGCCATGCCAGTAAGCTTCGATTTCAGCTCAGGGATGATCTTGCTTACAGCTTTAGCAGTGCCAGTAGAAGCAGGGATGATATTCTGGATATCATCCATCATGCCACAGCTTCCCAAAGGGGCCATCCACGGTCTTCTGGGTGGCAGTGATGGCATGATGCAGTCCATCTGTTTATGCCAGCCTGTGCTATCTTCCCTGGCCAACATGTATGATATGCACAACTAGGTCAAATTCTGAAGCTGCAGCCACATTAATATCCAAGGATCAGGTCACAAGTATAATTCTTATAGAAAGGTAGGATCTTCCCATATAAGTTCCTACTCAATATCTATCTTATTGACTTTAGACTTCTGCTGTTCCCATTGTGTCTGGTCACAGAATGGACACCTAATGGGAATACTTTTCTACACTAAGCCCACTCAGATGCCTAGTAAAGGAATTCATCCAATTGTTGGATACCTCTTGGATCTTAGGGTCTACTCTCTACATATTCAGATAGTAGCTGTATCTCACATGTCTGGGCCCAAAGTTTTCTTATTCAAAGCCCTGACTTCAGTGTAACTAACTTGCCTTGGTTGAGCATTTTGTCTGGTCAATTGTTGGGCATTTAACCACTGGCCTATTACGTCTTGGACTTGGTCTTTGACTTTTGCTGCCCTTTCCTGCAGAGGATAAGAGTGCATTTGTAAGCAACTAAACAGGCCTCTGGCTTTCATACTTGGCTTATGGTTGCCTATTACCTCAGCTGTTTGTTTCCTTCCCACATGGAGTGTCAGTGGCCCTTATCCATAATC
Source organism: Suricata suricatta (assembly GCF_006229205.1). Taxonomy (NCBI): domain Eukaryota; kingdom Metazoa; phylum Chordata; class Mammalia; order Carnivora; family Herpestidae; genus Suricata; species Suricata suricatta. Next base: position 34,905,229 of record NC_043704.1, on the reverse strand, counting down.
ATATAGTCCTGTTATCCTTACACCTGCTAGTTCCTCCCTAACTTGTAGTACTTGATCTTCACCTGTGCTAATGTACTCTCTGCCTTCCCTGGTACACCCTCCCAGTTTACAACTGGTAAAATTTCTGGACGAATGTTCTTGATTTGCCACCAGTGATGTGCCCAGATTGTCTGCAGGTTGCTGAGTCATCTAGCATCAGTGCTCCATCTTATGGCCTACTTACTTGGCCCCCATTTCTGGGTTCTCCAGGAGCTGAGATAGAGCTTGGGATGCAAAGGGTTTATTAATGATCAACTTCTGTGAAAGGGAGAAAAGGAAATAAACTGGCTATTGAAGTCATTGAATTGTAATGTAGACCCCACAAAACCCCAGCTGGCTTGGCAGGGAGCTCTCCAGTAAGCAATGTCCATCAGACTTATAGCAGCCTGAAATTCCTCCTTTCACAGTCAATAAATATGGGCTCAAAAAGGATATGACTTTTATTTTTTATTTCTTTTTTAAGGTTTTTTTTTTTAAACATTTATTCTTTTTTGAGAGAGATAGAGTGTGAGTGGGGGAGGGGCACAGAGCGAGAGAGACACATAGAATCACAGAATTGGAAGAAGGCTCCAGGCTCTGAGCTGTCAGCACAGAGCCTGACGTGGGGCTCAAACCCACGAATGGTGAGATCATGATCTGAGCCAAAGATCTGAGCCACTCAGATGCCCCCAAAATGGTGCAGATCTTGAAGGAGTGAAGAGCTAAAGGCTACTTGTTAAATATGCTACAGCTTAACAAGTTTATTCTTTTCAAAAAAATTTTTTTCGTGTTTATTTTTGAGACAGCGAAACAGAACATGAGCAGGAGAGGGGTAGAGAAAGAGGAAGACACAGAATCTGAAGCAGGCTCCAGGCTCTGAGCTGTGAGCAGAGACCAATGTGGGGCTTGAACTCATGAACCATGAGATCATATCTGAGCTGAAGTTGGACTATTAACTGACTGAGCCACGCAGGAGCCCACAACAAGTTCATTCTTGAAGAGATGCCTCTGGGCAGGACATATCTGTGTCTACCACAGAACTCATGTTTTGTTGGTCAATAAATACAGTGTATAGAGAGATATAACTAGATCTCTGGGTTTTGAAATTTGTCATTCCAGTTTTTCAAAATTCTCATCTTTACCCTTCTACGTAAATGCCTCCCCCCTCCCACCAACCTTCTTCAGTTTCTTAAATTAGTCTACTTTTCTTATTTTTGGTCTACAGCATTAACAGTGCATTCCTCTGCCATACTTGTGATAAGTATGGGTGGCTCTGTCAGTTAAACCTCCGACTTCGGCCCAGGTTGTGATCTCATGTTTGTGGGTTCGAGCCCTGAGTCAGGCTCTGTGCTGACAGCTCAGAGCCTGGAGCCTGTTTCTGGTTCTGTTTCTTCCTCTCTCTCTGCCCCTGCCCGCTCATGCTTTGTCTCTCTCTGTCTCAAAAAATAAACAAAACCTTAAAAAAAAAAAGGACTATGTTCTAACAGGGATAATACTTGTGAGAAATTTCTGTATGTATTTTGCTTATTGGAAAGAAGTGTTTCTTCTCCCTAAAATCTGTCCATAGTTAGGGTTAAAGCATATGACTTTATGCCCTTTGGATGAAATATGAGAAGAATAAAATATGGTATGTATCTGTCAACAGAAAACAGTATGAGAAAGTTCTTTTTTCTCTAGAGGAGTGTGGGATTTATAGGGTAGATGGGAGAGAGGTAGGCAAATGTTTCAAGGAAAAAAAGAATAGCAAGGGGAATACCCTTTTGTTCTACTTCTAATTTGGAATCTAAAATCAGAATTCCACATGGGGTTGCAATATCAGAGTAGAAATGAATGTGTGTTCTATTTGAGCTAGCAGAAAGACAGACCGACAGAGCTGGAGCAAGTGGTGGTTTTGGTATGTGTGCAGAATGGGTAGATAGAGACATTCCTCTGTGAGCAGGTGACTCACACTATTGGCTAATGAGCTCAGAAGGAGGATGGACGGAAGCCTGATCTGGTGGGGCTAAGTACATAGGTGCCCATGGCTATAATGAAAACATAGGGAGAATCCAAAGAGGAACAAGAATCAACATGTTGATGAGGCAGCAAAAGGAGGACCAGAGTCAGTAGGGAGCAGTCAGGATTCAGAGGACAGGACGCAAGTTGGAGGAAGTATGTAAGTCTTTAGTTCTGTAAACCCCACTTCCCCATGTATACATTGGTTTCTTGTGAAAAAGTGAAAGTAAGAGGAAAAGAATGTGTGGGAGTTTAACGTTGAATTAACTGAATAACTAATAAAATAAGAATACTGATCTTATTTAAGGAATCAGTCTCATCACTGTTATGCACGAGGGTAGAGAGTTGGAGCAAGATTAGATCAGACATGAAAAATGTCCTTCATTTTCTTGGCATACATGAACAATACAGTATGAATTGCAATGATTTTTTATACTTAACACTCTCTAGGGGATTGTGGCCTTCTCCAGGTCAGACATGGCCCCTCCTCATCTTTTTCTTCCTGGTCTTGACATTTATAGGTCCTCAAATAATGTTTGCACCTTTATGGGGGGGAACTTGTTCTATTTTCCTGTATTCCTTATAGTGTCAAGAACTGAGTTTTGCAAATAGAGATCATTTAGAGAATACTTTTTATTTAATTGTCTAATTTCATAGTCGGCTACTTTCTTCTTCTGTGAGGATAGGGGTGTACCATTTATGGAAGAAATATATTTACAGCATTTTGACCATTTTTTGAGATTAAATTCATATGTTCTTTTGCATTTCCAAGTATTACAAAGTATTTGTGTTGCTACTTTCCATTTCACCTAAAATTATCTGGTGGTTTTAATTTTAATAGATGGCTTTGGTGGTGTTAATTGATTTTTTTGCCTTGCTTATATACTTAAAAATCTCTAATACTTCTGAGAAAGACAATGGACTTAATAAGAAGTATTTATCGCTAATTCACTTAATACTTAATATTTCTTTACCAGATTTTTAAATATAAATGACACCATTTACTGGAACAGAAAATTTCACAAGGTTTTTACATTAATTCTTCCTCTAATTCTTGCCAATTTGCTGCAACAATGTAATTGCATTGCCTACATTATGGTTAACAGGAAAGATTAGGTATGTAGCATTTTATTGTCTTTGACAGCTTGATGAATTGTGACTTGAAGTGAGCAAGTGCCTTTGTTCTAATTGTCTCTTTTTCATTAAAGCTGAGAACTGTACTTGGGCATTGGGGGAATACTTTTCTTACTGCCTTTAAGTATGAGCTGTTAACGCTGATGAATGTTCTCCACCTAAATATTGTGCAGGCAACTCTTTGTTTATATTCCACCCTTTTTATCATTTCAAGGCTAAAACTGATGAAGATCAATCAATACAGCAGACTGAAAAAATTGTCAGGGAAAGTGCTTTCAGAGAACAAGAATGCATTTTTCTGCTTTCCAAAAAAGTAGAAGAATAAGATAAAAGAATTTTTGGTATTATGCCTGTCTTTTCCATGTGTACATATGGATGTTTATGTATATCTGTGTAGGGTGAATCTGTGGTTCATTAAGTCAGTTATCTCACATGGTAATGCAGGTTAACACCATCAATTTGAGCCCTTAGAGTGCAAATTTGTATTTCTCTTTTCCAGAGCTGTAAGTTAATTCTAACTAATTATCCACTCACTCATTCTCAAATAATTAATTTTATTCAATTGGCACACTCTTTTTGAGGGTCAGCCATGGCCCAACCTCTATACTAAAGGCAGTGTGGACAAAAGATGAATGCAGTGTATACAATGCCTTAAAAGTTTACATTATGCTTTTAAGGGGGATCAGATGTGAAACTTTGACTCCAATAGTGAAAATTCCATCATTTGCTCCAAATAATAATCATATCAGCGTGTGATTAATGTCTTTTGAGGGATGGAAGGGCAGGTTCAATCAGGGAATAGCTGAACAGAATGTGTTGAAAATGTTCACTGTACTGACCAATTCCAGCAGATGTCTTTTGCATGGGGACAGTATACAAGGTCCCACTGGTGTGGAATGGGAAAGAAATGTTTGCAATATATTATCCTGTTTGCTAGGTCAAGGAATTCGATAAATTTATTCCAAATTGGGAAGAGCCACTAAGTTTTAAGGGAATGAATGGCAAGAGTATTTCTCTGTTTTGAAAAACTGAATGGCAGCATCAAGTGTTATTTAAAGGCAGAGAGAATTTCAATATTCCATTTCAGAGACGATGAAGCTAAATATTTTATTTTCTTTGTGGTAAAAAATGACAAATGTATCAACTGATTTAATCCCAGGTGATAGTACATGTATTAGAGGGAAGGGAGATGATTGTCTTCTCTCCTCCCCTTTCAGCTTGATTTCATATGCCCGTCTGTCTGCTACTTTTGTTTTCTCCAGTTACTCTAGAGACTCCATCCAAATGTCTTGTTGACTTGTGCTTACCTCCTTGGCCTGAGAGAAAATCATCAGTCTCTAAGACCTGGTAGCTATGCAAAAAAAAAAAAAAATGTGTGAGATTCAGTAAATTGATATTAATCAGAATGAATTTGATGTATCAACTAAAGTATGTCTTAAAAAGGCACTTTAGTCAAAGAAAATGTAGCTCTTGTGTGAGAGACCATTAGCTCCTTGGAAAAGTTACTTCCATACCAGAGTCTTTGAAGAAAGATGTCATGGTTGAGGTTTTCAAGGGCTGGCAGAAGAACTCAGTACTCTGAGCTAGGAGAGGTCACATTTAGCTCCCTTGCCTGACACACATTCCACTTTTTATTCAAGATGGATAATTTTTGGATATCCACTCCTAAATTACTTTTCTTTTTCCTGCTTTATTTCTCAGGCTCAGGGTCCCTGGCTCGGTGTATAGTATCTCTCTGAATAATAGATGTTTACTTGAATAGATCAGAGTTAGAGCTTCAAGCCAGTTTCCCTTTATTCACAGCTTCTGGTTTGATAACCTTAAGGTCTAGGCAGAATACCTCATAACCAAAAGACCTTAACATTTTCCTGAGCTTGAATAAATTTAGATAAATTTCTTCTAGTCTCTAGGTCTTGGATCTCCCCTTTCTTAGAACATTTGCTTTAGAAACTAGTAATTTGTAAATTCTTTCCCTGCCCTTTTGAGGCATAAATCTTTCAAAAGCTCCTTGCCAGTTTTACAACCCCACATAGCCTCTCTCAAGGACCTGAGAGCCATCCCTTTGAAATGTAGTCAAGAAAGATAGTGCCTCTGTCTCTCAGTCTCTGTGGGAGAGTAAGACTTTAAATTAGATGAGATACCTTGCTCTAAATTGTGAAACTATTTCCAATTATTACTTTTCTTTTGGGTAAAGCAAATTAACACACACCTATGACCTATTTGAGTCCCAACCCACCTATCTCATTGTTTTCAAGAGTCCTCTAGAAAACACAACAAAACAAAACAAAACAGAAGAAACCCTTTAATTTACATTTGCAGTGGTGAGTGAATGACCTTTTTACATAACAACAGGTAACCTTTAAGGAACACACCCCACTTCTTTCTGGGTTTTGTATTTTGGGAAATAGTAGAGCTCAGGTATATTATTTCCTAACACAAAGAAGGTGGGAGAGCTCATAACTGAGTAACCAGTATATCCAGATGAAGAGAGTTACTCTGCGTTCCAAGCTCTAACAACAATAGGTTCTCTCTTATATCTGTTCAGATCAATGCAGTGATTGGGAAGATGGCAGCAAAATCTCATAGTCTGAAAGCTCAGAATGATGGATTTCCTAGGAAATAAAACTGTAATGAGGATGTTAGTAACGAGTAGGATGGAGGCTAGGCTGAGGAGAACTGGGGTGGGCTGGGGAAAACTGGGTAGAAGGAAGAATCCCATTCAGCGTAAATGAGCTGAAGGGTAGAGGACTGACACAATTACAGAAAGAAGTTGAGCTGGGGTCAGTGTCTGTTTGAGGAAGAAAGGACCTAAGAGAGATTGAAGAATATTACAAAAACTGGGGTGCCTAATGGCTCAGTCATTTGAACCTCTGATTCTTGATCTTGGCTCAGGTCACTTGAGCCCTGTGTTAGGCTCTCCACTGACAGCATGGAGCTTGCTTGGGATTCTCTCTCTCCCTCTCTCTCTCTGCCCCTCCCCTGCTTGTGCACATGATTGCTTGTGCATGCTCGCGCGCGCTCTCTCTCTCTCACTTTCAAAATAAATAAATAAATATCAAAAAATTTAGCTTATGGGCAAGTAATAAATTATATCATGTATCTTGAATGTATCATAGATAAGCTGCTATATAACGATTGCCACTTCAGATAGCTGTGAAATTAGGTGATTAACTAGTTGTTACTTAACCTTCTAATTTCTGTATAAGTCTAATTACATGAAATAGAAGTGGGGGTTTTGATTTTTTACTTTGCTTTTCTGTTTGGAGTGTCATTGTAACTACTGTAGTGT